>NC_069504.1:977225531-977528031 GCF_027579735.1 Bombina bombina
CCCAAAACTTTAATCTTCTTCTGGTGAAGCCATTCCTTTGTTGATTTGGATGTATTCTTTGGGTTGTTGTCATGCTGAAAGAGGAAGTTCCTCTTCATGTTCAGATTTCTAGCAGAAGCCTGAAGGTTTTGTGCCAATATTGTCTGGTATTTGGAACTGTTCATTATTCCCTTTACCTTGACTAAGGCCCCAGTTCCAGCTGAAGAAAAACAGCCCCAAAGCATGATGCTGACACAACCATGCTTCACTGTGGGTATGGTGTTCTTTTGGTGATATGCAGTGTTGTTTTTGCACCAAACATATCTTTTGGAATTATGGCCAAAAAGTTCAACTTTGAACACCTTTTGCAACATGCTTTTGGGAAACTTCAGATGTGTGTTTGCAAAATTTTGCTCTGCTTGGATGATTTTTTTTTTTGTAAGAAAAGGCTTCTGTCTTGCCACTCTACCCCATAGCCCAGACATATGAAGAATACGGGCGATTGTTGTCACATGTACCACACAGCCAGTACTTGCCAGATATTCCTGCAGCTCCTTTAATGTTGCTGTAGGCCTCTTGGCAGCCTCCCAGACCAGTTTTCTTCTCATCTTTTCATCAATTTTGGAGGGACATCCAGTTCTTGGTAATGTCACTGTTGCACCATATTTTCTTCACTTGATGATGACCGTCTTCACTGTGTTCCATGGTATGTGCCTTGGAAATTATTTTGTACCCTTCTCCTGACTTATACCTTTTAACAATGAGATCCCTCTGATGCTTTAGAAGCTCTCTGCGGACCATGGCTTTTGCTGTAGGATGCGACTAACAAAATGTCAGGAAAGACCTACTAGAACAGCTGAACTTTATTTGGGGTTAATCATAGGAACTTTAAATGACAGGTGTGTACTGAATCCTATTTAACATGATTTTGAATGTGATTGATTAATTCTGAACACAGCTACATCCCCAGTTATAAAAGGGCATTCACACTTATGCAACCATATTATTTTAGTTTTTTATTTCCCTTTACCTAAAAGATTTCAGTTTGTTTTCTCCAACATAGGTGTGTCCGGTCCACGGCGTCATCCTTACTTGTGGGATATTCTCTTCCCCAACAGGAAATGGCAAAGAGCCCAGCAAAGCTGGTCACATGATCCCTCCTAGGCTCCGCCTACCCCAGTCATTCTCTTTGCCGTTGTACAGGCAACATCTCCACGGAGATGGCTTAGAGTTTTTTAGTGTTTAACTGTAGTTTTTATTATTCAATCAAGAGTTTGTTATTTTAAAATAGTGCTGGTATGTACTATTTACTCAGAAACAGAAAAGAGATGAAGATTTCTGTTTGTATGAGGAAAATGATTTTAGCACCGTAACTAAAATCCATGGCTGTTCCACACAGGACTGTTGAGAGCAATTAACTTCAGTTGGGGGAACAGTGTGCAGTCTCTTACTGCTTGAGGTATGACACATTCTAACAAGACGATGTAATGCTGGAAGCTGTCATTTTCCCTATGGGATCCGGTAAGCCATGTTTATTAAGATAGTAAATAAGGGCTTCACAAGGGCTTATTAAGACTGTAGACTTTTTCTGGGCTAAATCGATTCATTATTAACACATATTTAGCCTTGAGGAATCATTTATTCTGGGTATTTTGATATGATTATATCGGCAGGCACTGTTTTTGACACCTTATTCTTTAGGGGCTTTCCCTAATCATAGTCAGAGCCTCATTTTCGCGCCGGTATGGCGCACTTGTTTTTGAGGTCAGCATGGCATGCAGCTGCATGTGTGTGGAGCTCTGTTACATAGAAAAGTCTTTCTGAAGGCATCATTTGGTATCGTATTCCCCTTTGGGCTTGGTTGGGTCTCAGCAAAGCAGATTCCAGGGACTGTAAAGGGGTTAAATATAAAAACGGCTCCGGTTCCGTTATTTTAAGGGTTAAAGCTTCCAAATTTGGTGTGCAATACTTTTAAGGCTTTAAGACACTGTGGTGAAATTTTGGTGAATTTTGAACAATTCCTTCATACTTTTTCGCAATTGCAGTAATAAAGTGTGTTTAGTTTAAAATTTAAAGTGACAGTAACGGTTTTATTTTAAAACGTTTTTTGTGCTTTGTTATCAAGTTTATGCCTGTTTAACATGTCTGAACTACCAGATAGATTGTGTTCTGACTGTGGGGAAACCAAGGTTCCTTCTCATTTAACTATATGTATTTTATGTCATAAAAAATTTTAGTAAAAATGATGCCCAAGATGATTCCTCAAGTGAGGGGAGTAAGCATGGTACTGCATCATCCCCTCCTTCGTCTACACCAGTCTTGCCCATACAGGAGGCCCCTAGTACATCTAGTGCGCCAATACTCCTTACTATGCAACATTTAACGGCTGTAATGGATAATTCTATCAAAAACATTTTAGCCAATATGCCCACTTATCAGCGAAAGCGCGACTGCTCTGTTTTAGAAAATTCTGTAGAGCATGAGAACGCTGATGATATGGTTTCCGAAGGGCCCCTACACCAGTCTGAGGGGGCCAGGGAGGTTTTGTCTGAGGGAGAAATTTCAGATTCAGGAAACATTTCTCAACAAGCTGAACCTGATGTGATTACTTTTAAGTTTAAGTTGGAACATCTCCGCGCTCTGCTTAAGGAGGTGTTACCCAATTTGGATGATTGTGATTATCTGGTCATTCCAGAACCACTATGTAAAATGGAAAAGTTCTTAGAGGCCCCGGGGCCCCCCGAAGCTTTTCCTATATCCAAGCGGGTGGCGTACATTGTTAGTAAAGAATGGGACAGGCCCGGTATACCTTTAGTACCTCCCCCCATATTTATAAAATTGTTTTCCTATAGTCGACCCCAGAAAGGACTGATGGCAGACAGTCCCCAAGGTCGAGGGGGCGGTCTCTACTCTACACAAGCGCGCCACTATACCCATAGAAGATAGTTGTGCTTTCCAAGATTCTATGGATAAAAAATTAGAAGGTCTGCTAAAGATGTTTGTTCAGCAAGGTTCCCTTCTACAACCAATTGCATGCATCGTCCATGTCACTGCAGCCGCGTGTTTCTAGTTTGATGAGCTAGGAAAGGCGATTATTAGTAATTCTTCTTCTTATGAGGAGATTATGGACAGAATTCGTGCTCTTAAATTGGCTAATTCTTTCACCCTAGACGCCACCTTGCAATTGGCTAGGTTAGCGGCGAAAAAATTCTGGGTTTGCTATTGTGGCGCAGAGCGCTTTGGTTAAAATCTTGGGCAGCGGATGCGTCTTCCAAGAACAAATTGCTTGACATTCCTTTCAAGGGGAAAAACACTCTTTGGCCCTGACTTGAAAGAGATTATCTCTGATATCACTGGGGGCAAGGGCCACGCCCTTCCTCAGGATAGGTCTTTTCAAGACCAAAAATAAACCTAAGTTTCGTCCCTTTCGCAGAAACGGATCAGCCCCAAGGGCTACGTCCTCTAAGCAGGAAGGTAATACTTCTCAAGCCAATCCAGTCTGGAGACCTATGCAAGGCTGGAACAAAGGAAAGCAGGCCAGGAAACCTGCCACTGCTACCAAGACAGCATGAAATGCGGGCCCCCGATCCGGGACCGGATCTGGTGGGGGGCAGACTCTCTCTCTTCGCTCAGGCTGGGGCAAGAGATGTTCTGGATCCTTGGGCGCTAGAAATAGTCTCCCAAGGTTATTCTCTGGAGTTCAAGGGGCTTCCTCCAAGGGGGAGGTTCCACAGGTCTCAGTTGTCTTCAGACCACATAAGAAGACAGGCATTCTTACATTGGGTAGAAGACCTGCTAAAAATGGGAGTGATTCATCCTGTTCCATTAGGAGAACAAGGGATGGGGTTCTACTCCAATCTGTTCATAGTTCCCAAAAAAAGAGGGAACGTTCAGACCAATCTTAGATCTCAAGATCTTGAACAAGTTTCTCAAGGTTCCATCGTTCAAGATGGAAACCATTCGAACACTTCTTCCTTACATCTAGGAAGGTCAATTCATGACCAAGGTGGATTTCAAGGATGCGTATCTACATATTCCTATCCACAAGGAACATCATCGGTTCCTAAGGTTTGCATTCCTGGACAAGCATTTCCAGTTCGTGGCGTTTTCTTTCGGATTAGCCACTGCTCCTAGGATTTTCTCATAGGTACTAGGGTCCCTTCTGGCGGTGCTAAGACCAAGGGGCATTGCTGTAGTACCTTACTTGGACGACATTCTGATTCGAGCGTCGTCCCTTCCTCAAGTAAAGGCTCACACGGACATTGTCCTGGCCTTTCTCAGATCTCACGGATGGAAAGTGAACGTGGAAAAGAGTTCTCTATCTCCGTCAACGAGGGTTCCCTTCTTGGGAACTATAATAGACTCCTTAGAAATGAGGATTTTTCTGACAGAAGCCAGAAAAACAAAACTTCTAGACTCTTGTCGGATACTTCATTCCGTTCCTCTTCCTTCCATAGCGCAGTGCATGGAAGTGATAGGTTTGATGGTAGCGGCAATGGACATAGTTCCTTTTGTGCGCATTCATCTAAGACCATTACAACTGTTCATGCTCAGTCAGTGGAATGGGGACTATTCAGACTTGTCTCCGAAGATACAAGTAAATCAGAGGACCAGAGACTCATTCCGTTGGTGGCTGTCCCTGGACAACCTGTCACAAGGGATGACCTTCCGCAGACCAGAGTGGGTCATTGTCACGACCGACGCCAGTCTGATGGGCTGGGGCGCGGTCTGGGGATCCCTGAAAGCTCAGGGTCTTTGGTCTCGGGTAGAATCTCTTCTACCGATAAATATTCTGGAACTGAGAGCGATATTCAATGCTCTCAAAGCTTGGCCTCAGCTAGCGAGGGCCAAGTTCATACATCAACCATCAGGGGGGAACAAGGAGTTCCCTAGCGATGGAAGAAGTGACCAAAATCATTCTATGGGCGGAGTCTCACTCCTGCCACCTGTCTGCTATCCACATCCCAGGAGTGGAAAATTGGGAAGCGGATTTTCTGAGTCGTCAGACATTGCATCCGGGGGAGTGGGAACTCCATCCGGAAATCTTTGCCCAAGTCACTCAACCGTGGGGCATTCCAGACATGGATCTGATGGCCTCTCGTCAGAACTTCAGAGTTCCTTACTACGGGTACAGATCCAGGGATCCCAAGGCGGCTCTAGTGGATGCACTAGTAGCACCTTGGACCTTCAAACTAGCTTATGTGTTCCCGCCGTTTCCTCTCATCCCCAGGCTGGTAGCCAGGATCAATCAGGAGAGGGCGTCGGTGATTTTGTTAGCTCCTGCGTGGCCACGCAGGACTTGGTATGCAGATCTGGTGAATATGTCATCGGCTCCACCATGGAAGCTACCTTTGAGACGAGACCTTCTTGTTCTAGGTCCGTTCGACCCACTCCAGCTGACTGCTTGGAGATTGAACGCTTGATCTTATCAAAGCGAGGGTTCTCAGATTCTGTTATTAATACTCTTGTTCAGGCCTGAAAGCCTGTAACCAGAAAAATTACCACATAATTTGGTATATCTGTTGGTGTGAATCTGCAGGATTCCCTTGGGACAAGGTTAAGATTCCTAAGAGTCTATCCTTCCTTCGAGAAGGATTGGAAAAAGGATTATCTGCAAGTTCCTTGATGGGACAGATTTCTGCCTTGTCTGTGTTACTTCACAAAAAGCTGGCAGCTGTGCCAGATGTTCTAGCCTTTGTTCAGGCTCTGGTTAGAATCAAGCCTGTTTACAAAATTTTGACTCCTCCTTGGAGTCTCAACCTAGTTCTTTCAGTTCTTCAGGGGGTTCCGTTTGAACCCTTACATTCCGTTGATATTAAGTTATTATCTTGGAAAGTTTTGTTTTTGGTTGCAATTTCTTCTGCTAGAAGAGTTTCAGAATTATCTGCTCTGCAGTGTTCTTCTCCTTATCTGGTGTTCCATGCAGATAAGGTGGTTTTGCGTACTAAACCTGGTTTTCTTCCAAAAGTTGTTTCTAACAAAAACATTAACCAGGAGATAGTTGTGCCTTCTTTGTGTCCTAATCCGGTTTCAAAGAAGGAACGTTTGTTGCACAACTTGGATGTAGTTCGTGCTCTCAAATTTTACTTAGCAGCTACTAAGGATTTCAGACAAACTTTGTCTTTGTTTGTTGTTTATTCTGGTAAACGGAGAGGTCAAAAAGCAACTTCTACCTCTCTCTCCTTCTGGATTAAAAGCATTATCCGATTGGCTTATGAGACTGCCGGACGGCAGCCTCCTGAAAGAATCACAGCTCACTCCACTAGGGCTGTGGCTTCCACATGGGCCTTCAAGAACGAGGCTTCTGTTGATCAGATATGTAAGGCAGCGACTTGGTCTTCACTGCACACTTTTTCTAAATTTTACAAATTTGATACTTTTGCTTCTTCTGAGGCTATTTTTGGGAGAAAGGTTTTGCAAGCCGTGGTGCCTTCCATTTAGGTGACCTGATTTGCTCCCTCCCTTCATCCGTGTCCTAAAGCTTTGGTATTGGTTCCCACAAGTAAGGATGACGCCGTGGACCGGACACACCTATGTTGGAGAAAACAGAATTTATGTTTACCTGATAAATTACTTTCTCCAACGGTGTGTCCGGTCCACGGCCCGCCCTGGTTTTTTTAATCAGGTCTGATAATTTATTTTCTTTAACTACAGTCACCACGGTAACATATGGTTTCTCCTATGCAAATATTCCTCCTTAACGTCGGTCGAATGACTGGGGTAGGCGGAGCCTAGGAGGGATCATGTGACCAGCTTTGCTGGGCTCTTTGCCATTTCCTGTTGGGGAAGAGAATATCCCACAAGTAAGGATGACGCCGTGGACCGGACACACCGTTGGAGAAAGTAATTTATCAGGTAAACATAAATTCTGTTTTTCAATTGAGTTGTACAGTTTATAGGTCACATTAAAGGTTGAAAAAGTTCTGAAATTATTTATCTTTGTCTCATTTTTTTACATCACAGAAACCTGACATTTTAACAGGGGTGTGTAGACTTTTTATATCCACTGTAGATAAGAGCCGGCCTGCAGGGGCTTACAAACAGGCATAGATTAAGACGTTATAAAGTATATGAATATAACAATTTTGTTTGTGCAAAGCTGGGAAATGGGTAGTAAAGTTGTTCTCTTTCTTTCTAATGGCACTGAGAGTCCACCAATTAATTCATAACCTATGGGAAATACTTCACATGGCCACCAGGAGGATGCAGACACCCCAAATAGAGCCTAAAATATCCCTACCACTTCCCATACCCTCTCAGTAGTTATTTCCCCCGTTTTCATGGAGGGAGGCAGAGAGAGGTGCTCTGCTGAAGATTCTGAGTTTGTTGACCTCAATTGATTTTCCTGCAAGAGAGGGCAAAAATAAATCAAGTAGATTGTACCTTTTTAAGAAAATATGTTCTGCACTGCCTATTCTGGTTTAGCATTCTGGTTACTGCATTTGTTTCCGAATTTAAGCTTCGATTGCTGGTATATAGCCATAGTAGTGTAGCTTTCCTGTACCTTGATATTTTAATATAAAATGTTTAACCATAGTAAAACTACTTTGCAATATACTGTCATTATTAGTTTGCTACCTTTTTTCACGTATTTACCTCACAGAATCATGGGCTCCCTAGCCCTTTAAACCCTTTGCTGAAAAAGAGTTGTAAATCATTGATTTTTAATGTGTTGCATATCTCAGACAGCCAAGGACTGAAAGTACCATGATAGTCTTGAAATGAATTGAAGCATGTCATTTTTCATCTATCGACCCTGAATCTCTGTTTAACCCTTTTGTGGCGGTTACACACTTAAAGAACCGATGCATGTCCTAGGCACTTCTTTTGAATTATTTTACAGTCCCTGTGTTTACCACCTCTATTGGAAGTTTAATCAATTGATCTTTCACCCTTTCTGTAAAAACAAAAAAAGCTTCCTCAGATTTTCCTAAATCTACTATTCCCTAGTTTAAGATTGTGACCCCTTCTTTTGCTGTTACTTTCTTCTTAAAGACACGATGAGTCCACGGATCATCTTCATTACTTATGGGATATTCACCTCCTGGTCAGCAGGAGGAGGCAAAGAGCACCACGAGCTGATAAATAGCTCCTCCCTTCCCTCCCACTCCAGTCATTCTCTTTGCCTACGTTAGTGATAGGAAGAGGTAAAGTGAGGTGTTAGATTAGATTCTTCAATCAAGAGTTTATTATTTTTAAAGTAGTGCCAGAGTGTGCTACTTTGTTCTAGGGTGTAGCTGTAGTCCATATCAGTCTCTATAGTAGAGCTATTGGTGGCTTTAGAACAATGGGAACTGGTGGGACATAATTCTCACTGCGCCTCCCATAGATTTATGCTGCCCTTCTCCTGATATCCTAAGCAACACTTAACTCAGGCTTTATCATCTTCCACAGGACTATGGGAGGGAGAAGACCTCCTAAACCTGCTGAGCTGCCCTGCTGTCAGGCAGAATATAACGGTAAGTGCTATCTTTTTATTCTGGGTCTGAAGCACACAGAAGGATTCAGGACAGAGGAGGTATAGCACTTTACTGGGACATATATCTCCTATATACTGTTTTAGGAGGATTTTCTGACAGCATATTTATAGCAGGCACTGGGGCTGAGGAGAGTGGCTTTGGGGGGCACATGAACCGAGTGGACACCATGAGGGATATGCCCTGTGGCAAGGGCTAAACCACTTAAAATATTGTTTTTATGGGCTGGCTCAGTTAAGTTGTATGAGCCCTTTGTGTTGTGCACATTTTTGTACTTTTCACTGGTATTGCAGTTTGCTCCCAGGTTCAGAGAGGGTTTCAGTGACATCTCCTGGTAGTCTATTTCTAATATATAATGATGGCGACCGGGAGAGCATGTATATATTACGTCCACGAAGGGCGGGGTTTAATTTTGGTGCTGTTTCTTTTCAGTAGCGCATATTTCTATGTCTTTTTTGCTATGCTGCAGGCTCGGGATGTGATTATCACGCCCACGAAGGGCGGAGCTATGTTTGGGACTTAGCCTGTACTTGCTCTTCTGCTTAATCAGAGTTAGAGCGGTTTCTGAGAAGGAGCCTCTGCAAGTGTCCTTATTACTTACTAGCTAAGCAATATCCCAGGTGGGTCCAGATAGCGCTACAGCTGCGCTCCGGATCTGTTTACAATCTGTCATGTCTTTCTTAAGAAAAGGTACATGGTGTTTTAGGGATGTATGAACATTTGGAACCTCAGCAAGTTAACTGAGTTTTTCAGTAGTTGTTCCTCTGTGTGCTAGTCTAAGCATTTTTCTACTCGCAAGGATAAAAAGGTTACTGTTTAAAATTTAAAGGGACAGTAACGTTTTTATCTGTTGATCTTAGTTGAATTACTTTAACTGTTTAATCCATCCTTTGTGTTGTAGGATGGAACAAGAACTCCCAAAAAATTAGTTTCCTATTACATTTAAAGAGACCGTAACAGTTTTATCTGTTAATCTTTATTAAATGAATTTTGCTGTTTATTTGCTTAATCCATCCTTTGGGTCTCGGGATGGAACAAGTACACACATAAATGAGTTACTTTTTAATTTTTAACGAGACAGTAACGTTTGTGTAAATTTTAAAAAAAAAATAGATTGTCTTTTCTGAACCTTCTCCTACTATGGGAGTCTGTTGACTATGGTCAATCTGTGCCACAAATTTCTCCTATAGCGTCCCACAAAATGTTATGGCCCACATGCCGTGCCCTGCTCTTCCTCTAACACTCCATTTGTATTTACTTTGCATTTCATACATAAGTTTTACCACAAGGTAGAATACATTACTTGAGGAATTAATTTCAATCAGTTAGGGTGATTGATTTAATAGTTGCTATCCCAGCCGTTTCTTCCCTATTAAAGAAAGGAGGAAGATACTTTGGGATTATCTGATGGAGAATTCTCAGGCTCAGATGGAATAATATCTTTATTTGATCATGAGGTTGTTTTTCTCGTTTTTTTTTTTTTTTAGCTTGATTACCTCCATTTGTTACTTTAGGAGGTTTTAGCTACCCTGGGCGACTTAGACTCTGCTGGTGTTATCTAGTGCATCCAGTAGGTTATTAAGGAATGGAAGGAACCGCATTCCCTATAATTAAAAATGATTTTTTTCCATAGTGGGCTTTGCTATGGAGACTGGACAAGCATTCACTAGGGTGGATGGAGTAGTTTCCAGCTTGGTCGAGAGAACTAAGATTCCCTTAGAGGATAGTTGGGTTCAAAGGTCCTATGGATAAGAAGTAGAAGGGGACGTACACCAGGGTTTATAATGGCAACCAGCTGTGTACTTTGCTACCGTCACTAGTGCGATGGCATATGGGTCTGATGCTAAGTCAGAATCTCCCCTGGATAAGGACCCAGGATAGGATGAAAGCCTTTGAGTTGGCTACTTCCTTTATTTCAAATTTTTCCCTTCAAGTTATCATTCTGGGAGCATAGGTTTCAGGGTTTTCTGTTCCAGCTCACAGAGTCTTATGGTTAGAGTCAGTTCTACGGATGTATGCTCTAAGTTTAAGCTTTTAGCAATTTCTTGCAAGGGGAAGACCTTGATGGGATCTGGCTTGATGAAAGTTATATCTTTTGGAATTCACTTAACCTGCTGTTGAATTGGACACAGCTTGAAGTACATGCCTCCGATCCGGGACAGGATCTTGTAGAGGGCAGAATTCCGGTTTCGCTCAGATTTGGGTTCGAGATGTTCAGGATCCCTGGGCTATGGACATAGTGTCCCAGGGATACAAACTGGAGTTAAAAACATTTCCTCCTCGAGGAAGATTTCTTCTTTCAAGATTATCTGCAAACCAGATGAGAGGCGTTCTTACATTGTGTAAGAGACCTCTCCTCCCTGGGAGTGATTACTCCCGTTCCTGTACAGGAACACGGGCAGGGTTTTAATTCAAATCTGTTTGTAGTTCCCAAGAAGGAGGGAATTTTCAGATCTATCTTAGACCTCAAGAGTCTGAACAAGTTTCTCAGAGATCCATCTTTCAAGAAGGAAACTATTTGTACCATTCTTCCATTGATTCAGGAGGGTCAATTTATGACGACAGTGGACTTAAAGGATGCATATCTACATGTTCCTATCCACAGAGATCATCACATGTTCCTAAGGTTTGCCTTTCTGGACAGACACTTTCAGTTTGTGGCTCTTCCTTTCGGACTGGCCATGGCACCCTGAGTTTTCACAAAGGTTCTGGGGTTTCTATTGGCGGTTTTAAGACTGGGGCATTGCGGTGGCGCCTTATCTGGACGATATTCTAATCCAGGCTCCATCTTGTCAACAAGCAAGGTCCAATACCGAGAACTCACGGGTGGAAGGTGAATCTGGAAAAGAGTTCCTTAATCTCGAAAGCAAGGGTGACTTTCTTGGTAACTGTAATCGATTCTATATCTGAGGATTTTTCTGACAGAGGTCAGGAAATCATAGATTCTAGATGCCTGTCGAGCCCTTCAGTCCAATCGTCGGCCGTCAGTGGCCCAGTGCATGGAAGTAATCGGACTGATGGTGGCGGCAATAGACATCATCCCATTTGCTCGGTTTCACCTCAGACCTCTGCAATTAAACATGCTCAGGCTGTGAAATGGAGATTATGCAGACTTGTCTCCTCGAATAACCCCGGAACAGTAGACAAGGGATTCACTTCAATGGTGGTTGTCTCTGTATCATCTATCCCAGGGAACATGCTTTCGCAGACCATCCTAGGTGATTGTGACAACAGATGTCAGCCTTTTAGGGTGGGGAGCTGTCTGTGGTCCTCTAATGGCTCAGGGAGTGTGGACCCCGGTGGAGTCTGTTCTTCCTATAAACATCTTGGAACTGAGAGCGATCTTCACTGCTCTTCTAGCCTGGCCTCAGTTAGCCTCGGCCCAGTTCATCAGATTCCAGATGGACAATATAACAACAGTGGCTTACATCAATCATCGGGGAGGAACAAGGAGTTCCTTACCGATGACAGAGGTAACCAAGATAATCCGGTGGGTGGAGGCCCATTCTTGCCATCTGTCAGTGATCGACATTCCAAGGAGTGGACAACTGGGAGGCGGACTTTCTGAACAGGCTGACCATCCGGTAGTATTCTCCATCCTGAGTCTCAAATGTGGTTGGCCGGAGTTAGATCTCATGGCATCTCGTCAGAATGCCAAGCTCCTGAGATACGGGTCAAGGTCTAGGGATCCTCGGGCGGAGCTGCTAGATGTTCTAGCAGTTCCTTGGTCCTTCAATCTAGCATATCTTTTTTTTCCTCGTTTGCTCTTCTTCCTTGGGTCATTGCTCGAATCAAACAGGAGAAGGCATCAGTGATTCTTATTGCGCCTGAATGGCCTCGCAGGATTTGGTATGCAGACCTGGTGGACATGTCTTTCCTGCCACCTTGGAGACTTCCGTTGAGGAAGGATCTTCTCATTCAAGGGTCCTTCCTTCACCTATATCTAGTTTTTCTGAAGCTGACTGCTTGGAGATTGAATGGTTAATCCTATCCAAGCTGGGGTTTTCTGATTCGGTCATAGAGACCATGATTCAGGCTTGTAAGCCTGTAACTAGAAGGTTTTATCATAAGATATGGCGTATATTTCTTTATTGGTGTGAATCCAAGGGCTACTCATGGAGTAGTTAGGATTCCCAGAATTTTGTCTTTTCTCCAAGAGGGTTTGGAGAAGGGTTTGTCGACAAGTTCCCTAACGGATCAAATTTCTGCCTCGTCTATTTTATTACACAAACGTCTGGCAGGTGTCCCAGATGTACAATCTTTTTGTCAGGCCTTGGTTAGGATTAGACCTGTGTTCAGTCTAGTTACTCCTCAATGGAGTTTGAATTTAGTTATCAAAGTTCTTCAAGGGGCTCCATTTGGGCCTATGCATTCCTTATATATTAAGTTATCTTGGAAAGTTTTTTTTCTTGTTACTATTTCCTCAGCTCGTAGAGTGTCTGAACTCTTGGCGTTGCAATACACTTCGCCTTATCTTACTTTCCATTCAGATAAGGTGGTGTGGCGGGCTAAACTAGGTTTTCTTCCTAAGGTTGTTTCAGATAGGAACATTAATCAGGAGATTGTTGTTCCTTCCTTGTGTCCTATTCCTTCTTCTCAAAAGGAACGTCTTCTGCACAATTTAGACGTGGTCCGTGCTTTATAATTTTACTTGCAAACGACTAAGGACTTTCGTCAGTCCTCTTCTTTGTAGTTTTTTCTGGAAAGTGTAAGGGGTCAGAAAACTTTGGCTACCTCTTTTTCTTTTTGGCTGAAGAGTATCATCCGCTTTGCATATGAGACTACTAGACAGCAGCCTCCTGAGGGTTACGGCCCATTCCACTAGGGCTGTTGCTTCCTCATGGGCATTCAAAAATGAAGCTTCTGTAGATCAGATTTGCAAGACTGCAACTTGGTCCTCTATTCACACTTTTTCTAAATTTTTCAAATTTGATACTTTTGCCTCATCTGAGCTGCTGGTCAGAGCCGTAAATCAAAAACTAAGGATAAGATTTTCAAAGGGTCCGATCTAAACAAACTCTGAAAGTAAAGAAAAAAATGTATGGCTTGAGCGGGACTCCGGGAGCTTAGAAAGAGGGGTAGAATGGTGACACAGCTTAGTGATAAAGATAACATAATATATTTATGAGACAGCAGTCGCCTCGCTGAGCTGTAACAGTGTGTTGGGGGATCCATACCCATCCCTCTTTCCCTTGCACTACATTGATGATTTTTACAGTCTAGAGGAAATATTATATTTTTTTAATTGATAATGAATGTTTAGCTTACAGCTATATAACAAACAATAGCTGAGGCCAGTTCAAAAGATATGCTTTAGCAATAAAGATTATAGCTGCAAACTTTATAGCAGCAGTAGTTTTTTAGTTATGCTGTGAGTGCGATGTCTATATGCGTGCACGCTCACAGCAATAAGCAGACTTACAGTTTTGTCAGCATCACTTTCACCCATGTCTGCACGGAGCGGTCAGAAAGTAAAAAAAAAAAATAATGGAACACCTATAATAAAAAAATAAGGTATTTGCATTTTAAAAACTGAAAAAACATTATGAATAAAAAAAAAACACAAAACCCTAATGACAAGTGTTTAAGGTCCCTTTAAGAGCGGATTCTGCTTGACAGAGTGCTTCAATCACGTTTACGTTTTGCACTTTGTTACTCCTGTGTTAAACACAAGTTACTGGTCAAGACCGCAAACAAAACAGTCTCTGAGCAATTTGGACCTTAGTGCTTTTCTTCCACCTAAAATGACTGCTCCTGCAACTCCCCTCATATGCTCTAGCACCCCCTTGGGGTGACCCGCCTCACTCTTTGAAAACCACTGATCTAGAGCAGTGATTTGCAACCTTTTTTTTTTGTCGTGGCACACTTTTTTACATGAAAAAATCCTGTGGCACACCACCATCCCAACATTTTACAAAATCACACATTGTAGCCTAATACAGGATATATATACAGTGTGTGTGTGTGTATATGTGTATATATGTATATATATATATGTGTATATATGTATATATATATGTGTATATATGTATATATATATGTGTATATATGTATATATATATGTGTATATATGTATATATATATATATGTGTATATATGTATATATATATATATGTGTATATATGTATATATATATATATATGTGTATATATGTATATATACACATATATATATATATATATATATATATATATATATATATATATATATATATATATATATATATACACACTGTACTGTGCTGTCATGCCATGCCTCCTACAAACTATATATGACATATTGACATTCATTCACAAACAATCATAATGATTGTCTGTGAATGTATGTCAATGTCATGGTTATAAATGATGCCTGATGAGCCAGGCTGTCACATACCTCCCAATATTTCAAAATTTGAAAGAGGGACACCCCCGCACTGTTGTCAGTCTGCCGTGGCACACCTGAGGATCTCTCTCGGCACACTAGTGTGCCACGGCACACTGGTTGAAAAACACTGATCTAGAGCAAGACAACATAAATGTCAGAAATTGCCCAAGAGCTTCTTGTCACTAATTTTATCACATCTTATTTGTTTTTAGTTTTGGTTCTAGCCCAGAAATAGGTGTATCTAATCTTCCTTTGTAGTCCTGATAACATGAGTAGAGCTTTATTTTACGTTCCAATAAATCTTTTTATGGTTCAGAATTGATTGCTGACAGACTTGTCTGTTTTTGTGTTTCTATTGTATTGTTGTGATGTGGGGGGGAAGGTTATTTTTTTCCCCCACCCTCCTCTACTTCTTATCTGTAACTTGGTCAACATAAATTGTTGACCTAGAAAGTTAATGGTACATTTTATAGAGGGAAATATTTTACTTTTTCAAGGGTATGGCCATCTACTTGCTAAAAACTATGAAATGCTATTTGTACTCAAATCCTGTCGCTAGAAATACTATAACTTTTTAAATTTTATTTATTTTTTGCTTTTTTAAATAGGAGGAAGAAATTTTGAATAGATCTCCAAGAAATCGAAAGCCAAGAAGAGATTAAATTCTACAAAACCTTTATCAATGAACTTGAATATTTGGCAAAGTTAAATTTAATTAAAGTTCAGTTTCTACCATTGCAAAGAAAATGACCACCTGGAAAATATTTGACACTGAAGCCACAAGACCTTGTCGACCCTCAATTTGCAGCTGAAAACTTGAAGTCTTGAACATTTTGTCTAGAATTGGCAAAATATTCAGTGGAGCAAACAGTATCATTCCTTTTTTAATATAAATGCAGTTAACATTAGTTAACTTCTGTGGGATTCGCAGTGTGACATAAAAAGAAATAACTGTAATGGTTTCATTTTAAAGATCTTTTTAAAACCAGAAAAAAAAGAACAATATAGTATTGCCAAATTCTTCTGAACTTCAGTGTAATAAAATGTATTAATCCTAGAAAAAAGAAATTATAAAAACTTTAGGAAAATATTGTTAGATTTAAATGCAGAGTTTTTTTTATGAAGGCTTGGTTTTGCTGTTCCTTACTGTTAAGATAATATGCTTTCCACTTCAAGATGGTTGTATTCTTGCTCTTCGTTTTGTTTTAAAGTGTACTCACAAACCAGTGCAGTTCATGCTTCTTTGATTCTGGAGAGCATGTTCATTATCCTTCCATCATGCATGTTGCCCTTGGTTACTGTTAAGCCTCTGGCACTCTTAAAGGACGAGAGGATATTATGGACCAACACAAATGAGAATTCTCCTTTTAAGCAGGTTCTAAGATGCCCCTTTTCAATGTGTGTGTGTGTGCGTCTTTGTAAATATAAATATAAAAATACATATATCATTTGCCTTGTGTGCTTTCTTAGTTTAAATGTTTTTGGTTAGTTTTAAATGTCTTCCTTTTTCCCTTTTACTGTTAAATTACTTTTATCAATGTTCATTACCAGCTGAAAAGTAGGACACGTGCATTTATTTAAAAGCTGCATTGCAGGCTTGCAATACTTAGCATTTCTGTCAATAACTTTTGCTTTAAAATTAATAATGCCACTGATACATATTTGCTTAGTATCCTAAGCGTTGATTTTGACAAACTTTTTTCATACAGTTATACATTTAAAAATCTAAGCTCACACTAGCATTTGCCTGTTCCTAACATGGGATGGCGGTTATCAAATTCATTGCTGTATGCAATTTTTGCAGTTTATTTTATTTAAGATTACTGTGTGGTTCTGATAACATTAAGCCACATTAACATTTGATTGAAAAATGCATTTTATTCATGCCTGCAGTGCTGCTTGAACAATGAAGGTTTGAAGTAGTATGCTGAGAATACTATTCATATGTACTACATAGGCATCTCATTTTTATTTATTCTGTTAACCAATGTGTTGAATCTAAGGTTTATGTTCCTAACCCTATTTCTCAGTAGTGTCCATCCCCACAAGAACCAAAAATAGACCAGGATTTTAGCATGTATGTGAATATAGGTAAACTGCCTCATTCTCAATTGATTGCCAGGGGGAAACGATCTTTAAAGCTTGGTAATTCTTCTGCTTAAGGTTATTGAAAATTTACACTCCTCCTATGTCTGACACATTTACATTTTCTAATTAAAGTACTTCAAAGTTTACGCAATGAGTTAAGTTACCTACAAGGAAAACATCCTTACTGCATGTCTAATCCTATAGTATTTCTGTGATCACCATCAGCAGTAAACAAAAATAATTGGATAAAGAACCTCCTACTAAGGAAGTAAAAATAAGTATTAAGTAGAATGTTTTTTGTGTGCGCTGGTAAACGAGCCTACAGTTTAGTGTAACCACGTGAGGTTTTTCATTTGCTTTTGTAAGCTGTTGCATCATAACTTATATTGTTGTAGGGGTTCAGTGACTGAACATAATAAAGTTTTTATAAAATAAAAAAAACGCTCTGTCACTAGTCGGTGATTTTTGTTTTCAAGCTTACAATTGTTAGTAAATGTGTTGGAACTATTCTTGTTCTTAAGAACAATAGAAAGCTACAAATTTTAATTGTGCCTGTATAGAGTCCCAAGAGGAAGTGATTAAACACACAGTATGTTTAATAGTTTTCTCTTGTAAGGTGTATCCAGTCCACGGATCATCCATTACTTGTGGGATATTCTTCCCAACAGGAAGTTGCAAGAGGACACCCACAGCAGAGCTGCTATATAGCTCCTCCCCTAACTGCCAAACCCAGTCATTCTCTTGCAACTCTCAACAAAGATGGAGGTAGTAAGAGGAGAGTGGTAAAATATAGTTAGTTTTTTCTTCAATCAAAAGTTTATTTTCAAATAGTACCGGAGTTGTACTATTTTATCTCGGGCAGTATTTAGAAGAAGAATCTGCCTGCGTTTTCTATGATCTTCAGAGGGAGAATGGCGTGCAGGGAATCCTGCTATTGAGGTATGTGCAGTTTTAAGTTTTTCTAGGGACTAGAAAATGCTGCTGGTACCTGAGTAATGTAAGTTAAGCCTAAAAACAGTGATTTAATAGTGACTTGTATAAGGCTTACTACCAGAGATATATACTCTGATAATATGGCAATATAAAACGTTTGCTGGCATGTTTAATCGTTTTTATATATGCTTTGGTGATAAAACTTATTGGGGCCTAGTTTTTTCCACATGGCTGGCTTGATTTTTGCCTAGAAACAGTTTCCTGAGGCTTTCCACTGTTGTAGTATGAGTGGGAGGGGCCTATTTTAGTGCTATTTTTGCGCAGTTAAAATTACAGAAAGAGACATTCAGATTCCCTCAGCAGTCTCCTGCATGCTATAGGACATCTCTGAAGGGCTCTAAAGGCTTCAAAAGTCGTTTATTGAGGAAGGTAGGGCCACAGCTGAGCTGTGGCAGTTGTTGTGACTGTTTAAAAAACGTTTATTTCTCTTGTTAAGTGTATCCAGTCCACGGATCATCCATTACTTGTGGGATATTCTCCTTCCCAACAGGAAGTTGCAAGAGGATCACCCACAGCAGAGCTGCTATATAGCTCCTCCCCTCACTGCCATACCCAGTCATTCTCTTGCAACTCTCAACAAAGATGGACGTAGTAAGAGGAGAGTGGTGTATTAGTTAGTTTTTTAACTTCAATCAAAAGTTTGTTATTTTTAAATGGTACCGGAGTGTACCGTTTCATCTCAGGCAGCATTAGAAGAAGAATCTGTCTGTGATTTCTATGATCTTAGCAGAAGTAACTAAGATCCACTGCCGTTCTCACATATTCTGAGGAGTGAGGTAACTTCAGAGGGGGAATGGCGTGCAGGTTTTCCTGCAATAAGGTATGTGCAGTTAAAATATTTCTAGGGATGGAATTTGCTAGAAAAATGCTGCTGATACCAGATTAATGTAAGTTAAGCCTTAAATGCAGTGATAGTGACTGGTATCAGGCTTATTAACAGAGATACATACTCTTATAAAAGTGTAATATAAAACGTTTGCTGGCATGTTAATCGTTTTTATATATGTTTGGTGACAAAACTTATTGGGGCCTAGTTTTTTTCCACATGGCTGGCTTGATTTTTGCCTAGAAACAGTTTCCTGAAGCTTTCCACTGTTGCAATATGAGTGGGAAGGGCCTATTTTAGTGCTTTTCTGTGCAGATAAAAATACTGACAGAGACATTCAGCTTCCCTCTGCATGATACAGGACATCTCTGAAGGGCTCAAAAGGCTTCAAAGTCGTGTTTGAGGAGGGTAACAATCACAGTAGACTGTGGCAGTTGTTGTGACTGTGTTTAAAAAACTTTTTTGTCATTTATTATTCTGTTTTGTTATTAAGGGGTTAATCGTCCATTTGCAAGTGGGTGCAATGCTCTGCTGACTTGTTACATACACTGTAAAAATTTTGTTAGTGTAACTGCCTTTTTTCACTGTTATTTCAAATTTTTCAAAATTTGTTTCTCTTAAAGGCACAGTAACGTTTTTTATATTGCTTGTTAACTTGCTTTAAAGTGTTTTCCAAGCTTGCTAGTCTGTACAAACATGTCTGAAACAGAGGATACTTGTTCATTATGTTTAAAAGCCATGGTGGAGCCCCATAGGAGAATGTGTACTAAATGTATTGATTTCACCTTAAACAGTAAAGATCAGTCTTTATCTATAAAAGAATTGTCACCAGAGGGGTCTGTCGAGGGGGAAGTTATGCCGACTAACTCTCCCCACGTGTCGGACCCTTCGCCTCCCGCTCAAGGGACGCATGCTAAAATGGTGCCAAGTACATCAGGGACGCCCATAGCGATTACTTTGCAGGACATGGCTGCAATCATGAATAATACCCTGTCAGAGGTATTATCCAGATTGCCTGAATTGAGAGGCAAGCGCGATAGCTCTGGGGTTAGACGAGATACAGAGTGCGTAGATGCTGTAAGAGCCATGTCTGATACTGCGTCACAATATGCAGAACCTGAGGACGGAGAGCTTCAGTCTGTGGGTGACGTCTCTGAATCGGGGAGACCTGATTCAGAGATTTCTAATTTTAAATTTAAGCTTGAGAACCTCCGTGTATTGCTTGGGGAGGTATTAGCTGCTCTGAATGACTGTGACACAATTGCAGTGCCAGAGAAATTGTGTAGGCTGGATAAATACTATGCAGTGCCGGTGAGTACTGATGGTTTTTCCAATACCTAAAAGGCTTACAGAAATTATTGGTAAGGAGTGGGATAGGCCCGGTGTGCCCTTTTCCCCACCTCCTATATTTAGAAAAATGTTTCCAATAGATGCCACTACACGGGACTTATGGCAGACTGTCCCTAAGGTGGAGGGAGCAGTTTCTACTTTAGCAAAGCGTACCACTATCCCGGTTGAGGACAGTTGTGCTTTTTCAGATCCAATGGATAAAAAATTTGAGGGTTACCTTAAGAAAATGTTTATTCAACAAGGTTTTATTTTACAGCCCCTTGCATGCATTGCGTCTGTCACTGCTGCGGCGGCATTCTGGTTTGAGGCCCTGGAAGAGGCCATCCATACAGCTCCATTGACTGAAATTGTTGACAAGCTTAGAACTCTTAAGCTAGCTAACTCATTTGTTTCTGATGCTATTGTTCATTTGACTAAACTAACGGCTAAGAATTCCCGGTTCCCCATCCAGGCGCGTAGGGCGCTATGGCTCAAATCCTGGTCAGCTAATGTGACTTCAAAGTCTCTTCTAAATTACTCAACATTCAAGTAGCAGACCTTATTCGGGCCTGGTTTGAAAGAAATTATTGCTGACATTACTGGAGGCAAGGGTCATACCCTTCCTCAGGACAGGGCCAAATCAAAGGCCAAACAGTCTAATTTTCGTGCCTTTTGAAATTTCAAGGCAGATGCAGCATCAACTTCCTCTGCTTCAAAACAAGGGAACTTTTGCTCAATCCAAGCAGGCCTGGAAACCTAACCAGTCCTGGAGCAAGGGCAAGCAGGCCAGAAAGCCTGCTGCTGCCTCTAAGACAGCATGAAGGAGCGGCCCCCTATCCGACAACGGATCTAGTAGGGGGCAGACTCTCTCTTCGCCCAGGTGTGGGCAAGAGATGTTCAGGATCCCTGGGCGTTGGAGATCATATCTCAGGGATATCTTCTGGACTTCAAAGCTTCTCCTCCACAAGGGAGATTTCACCTTTCAAGATTATCTGCAAACCAGATAAAGAAAGAGGCATTCCTAAGCTGCGTACAAGATCTCCTTGTAATGGGAGTGATCCATCCAGTTCCGCGGACAGGGGTTTTATTCAAATCTGTTTGTGGTTCCCAAAAAAGAGGGAACCTTCAGACCAATTTTGGATTTAAAGATCCTAAACAAATTCCTCAGAGTTCCGTCATTCAAGATGGAAACTATTCGAACCATTTTACCCATGATCCAAGAGGGTCAGTACATGACCACAGTAGACTTAAAGGATGCCTACCTTCACATTCCGATTCACAAGAATCATCATCAGTTCCCGAGGTTTGCCTTTCTAGACAGGCATTACCAATTTGTAGCTCTTCCATTCGGGTTGGCTACAGCTCCAAGAATTTTTACAAAGGTTCTGGGCTCACTTCTGGCGGTCCTAAGACCGCGAGGCATAGCGGTGGCTCCTTACTTGGACGATATCCTGATACAGGCGTCAAGTTTTCAAATTGCCAAATCTAATACAGAGATAGTTCTGGCATTCCTGAGGTCGCATGGGTGGAAAGTGAACGAAGAAGAGAGTTCTCTATCTCCTCTCACAAGGGTTTCCTTCCTAGGGACTCTAATAGATTCTGTAGAAATGAAAATTTACCTGACTGAGTCCAGGTTATCAAAACTTCTAAATGCTTGCCGTGTTCTTCACTCCATTCCGCGCCCCACGGTGGCTCAGTGCATGGAAGTAATCGGCTTAATGGTAGCGGCGATGGACATAGTGCCATTCGCGCGCCTGCATCTCAGACCGCTGCAATTATGCATGCTCAGTCAGTGGAATGGGGATTACACAGATTTGTCCCCTCTACTAAATCTGGATCAGGAAACCAGAGATTCTCTTCTCTGGTGGTTATCTCAGGCCCATCTGTCCAAGGGTATGACCTTTCGCAGACCAGATTGGACAATTGTAACAACAGATGCCAGCCTTCTAGGTTGGGGTGCAGTCTGGAACTCCCTGAAGGCTCAGGGTTCATGGACTCAGGAGGAGAAACTCCTCCCAATAAATATTCTGGAGTTAAGAGCAAAATTCAGTGCTCTTCTGGCTTGGCCTCAGCTAGCAACACTGAGGTTCATCAGATTTCAGTCGGACAACATCCCGACTGTGGCTTACATCAACCATCAATGGGGAACCATGAGTTCCCTAGCGATGTCAGAAGTCTCCAAGATAATTCGCTGGGCAGAGACTCACTCTTGCCACCTGTCAGCGATCCATATCCCAGGTGTAGAGAACTGGGAGGCGGATTTTCTAAGTCGTCAGACTTTTCATCCGGGGGAATGGGAACTCCATCCGGAGGTGTTTGCTCAATTGGTTCTCCGTTGGGGCAAACCAGAATTGGATCTCATGGCGTCTCGCCAGAACGCCAAGCTTCCTTGTTACGGCTCCAGGTCCAGGGACTTAGAAGCGGCACTGATAGATGCTCTAGCAGCGCCTTGGTTCTTCAACCTGGCTTGTGTTTCCACCGTTTCTTCTGCTCCCTCGTCTGATTGCCAAAATCAAACAGGAAAGAGCATTGGTGATATTGATAGCGCCTGCGTGGCCACGCAGGACCTGGTATGCAGACCTAGTGGACATGTCATCCTTTCCACCATGGACTCTGCCTCTGAGACAAGACCTTCTAATACAAGGTCCTTTCAATCATCCGAATCTACTTTCTCTGAGACTGACTGCATGGAGATTGAACGCTTGATCCTATCAAAGCGTGGCTTCTCCGAGTCAGTAATTGATACCTTAATACAGGCACGAAAGCCTGTCACCAGGAAAATTTACCACAAGATATGGCGTAAATATCTTCATTGGTGTGAATCCAAGAATTACTCATGGAGTAGGGTTAGGATTCCTAGGATATTGTCCTTCATCCAAGAGGGTTTGGACAAAGGATTATCAGCTAGTTCTTTAAAGGGACAGATTTCTTCTCTGTCCTTTTACACAAGCGTCTGGCAGAAGTTCCAGACGTTCAGGCATTTTGTCAGGCTTTAGTTAGAATTAAGCCTCTGTTTAAACCTGTTGCTCCTCCATGGAGCTTAAACTTGGTTCTTAAAGTTCTTCAAGGGGTTCCGTTTGAACCCCTTCATTCTATTGATATCAAACTTCTTTCATGGAAAGTTCTTTTTCTGATGGCTATTTCCTCTGCTCGAAGAGTCTCGGAGTTATCTGCCTTACATTGTGATTCTCCTTATCTGATCTATCATTCAGATAAAGTTGTTCTGCGTACAAAACCTGGGTTTTTACCTAAGGTGGTTTCCAACAAGACTATCAAGCAAGAGATTGTTGTTCCATCATTATGTCCTAATCCTTCTTCAAAGAAGGAACGTCTTTTGCATAATCTAGACGTAGTCCGTGCCTTGAAGTTTTACTTACAGGCTACTAAAGATTTTCGCCAAACATCTAACCTGTTTGTTGTTTACTCTGGACAGAGGAGAGGTCAGAAGGCCTCGGCAACATCTCTTTCTTTTAGGCTTCGGAGTATAATCCGTTTAGCCTATGATGCTGGACAGCAGCCTCCTGAAAGGATTACAGCTCATTCTACTAGAGCTGTGGCTTCCAACTGGGCCTTTAAAAATGAGGCCTCTGTTGAACAGATTTGCAAGGCTGCAACTTGGTCTTCCCTTCATACTTTTTCCAAATTTTACAAATTTGATACTTTTACTTCTTCGGAGGCTGTTTTTGGGAGAGAGGTTCTACAGGCAGTGGTTCCTTCCGTTTAAGTTCCTGCCTTGTCCCTCCCATCATCCGTGTACTTTAGCTTTGGTATTGGTATCCCACTAGTAATGGATGATCCGTGGACTGGATACACTTAACAAGAGAAAACATAATTTATGCTTACCTGATAAATTTATTTCTCTTGTAGTGTATCCAGTGTATCCAGTCCACGGCCCGCCCTGTCCTTTTCAGGCAGGTCTAAATTTTAATTAAACTACAGTCACCACTGCACCCTATGGTTTCTCCTTTTCTCGGCTTGTTTCGGTCGAATGACTGGATATGGCAGTGAGGGGAGGAGCTATATAGCAGCTCTGCTGTGGGTGATCCTCTTGCAACTTCCTGTTGGGAAGGAGAATATCCCACAAGTAATGGATGATCCGTGGACTGGATACACTACAAGAGAAATAAATTTATCAGGTAAGCATAAATTATGTTTTCTTTTTTTTGATCCGTTTTTTGCATCCATTTGCAAGTGGGTGCAATGCTCTGCTAACCTATTACATACACTGTAAAAATTTCGTTGATTTACTGCCTTTTTTTCACTGTTTTTCAAATTTTGACAAAATTTGTTTCTCTTAAAGGCACAGTACCGTTTTTTATATTTTCTTGTTAACTTGATTTAAAGTGTTTTCCAAGCTTGCTAGTCTCATTGCTAGACTGTACAAACATGTCTGACATAGAGGAAACTCCTTGTTCATTATGTTTAAAAGTCATGGTGGAACCCCATATGAGAATGTGTCTCATTAGTATTATCCTTGGTGGGATAGCACCGGAACACTCACAAGTTCCATATATTCCTGTATACACTGAACTAGTGCCAGTACTCTTACTCCTCTCTTTTTGAATGTGTACTAAATGTATTGATTTCACTTTAAACAATAAAGATCAACTTTTGTCTTTAAAAAATTTATCACCAGAGGATTCTGGCGAGGGGGAAGTTATGCCGACTAACTCTCCCCACGTGTCAGACCCTTTGACTCCCGCTCAAGGGACTCACGCTCAAATGGCATCAAGGACGCCCATAGCGATTACTTTACAAGACATGGCGGCAGTCATGGATAATACTGTCAGCGGTATTAGCCAGACTACCTGAATTTAGAGGAAAGCGCGATAGCTCTGGTGTTAGGCGTAATACAGAGCATAAAGCCGCTTTAAGAGCTATGTCTGATGCTGCCTCACAATATGCAGAAGCTGAGGAAGGAGAGCTTCAGTCTGTGGGTGATATCTCTGACTCAGGGAAACCTGATTCTGATATTTCTACTTTTAAATTTAAGCTTGAGAACCTCCGTGTTTTGCTTAGGGAGGTTTTAGCTGCTTTGAATGACTGTGACACAATTGCAGTGCCAGAGAAATTGTGTAGACTGGATAAATACTTTACAGTGCCGGTGTGTACTGAGGTTTTTCTAATACCTAAAAGGTTTACAGAAATTATTAATAAAGAGTGGGATAGACCCGGTGTGCCGTTCCCCCCCCCCCTCCCCCTCCTATTTTTAGAAAAAGGTTTCCCATAGACGCCACCACACGGGACTTATGGCAGACAGTCCCTAAGGTGGAGGGAGCAGTTTCTACTTTAGCAAAGCGTACTACTATCCCTGTCGAGGACAGTTGTGCTTTTTCAGATCCTATGGATAAAAAATTAGAGGGTTACCTTAAGAAAATGTTTTTTTTTCATGTAATTAGCAAGAGTCCATGAGCTAGTGACGTATGGGATATACATTCCTACCAGGAGGGGCAAAGTTTCCCAAACCTCAAAATGCCTATAAATACACCCCTCACCACACCCACAAATCAGTTTTACAAACTTTGCCTCCCATGGAGGTGGTGAAGTAAGTTTGTGCTAGATTCTACGTTGATATGCGCTTCGCAGCAGGCTGGAGCCCGGTTTTCCTCTCAGCGTGCAGTGAATGTCAGAGGGATGTGAAGAGAGTATTGCCTATTTGAATTCAATGATCTCCTTCTACGGGGTCTATTTCATAGGTTCTCTGTTATCGGTCGTAGAGATTCATCTCTTACCTCAATTTTCAGATCGACGATATACTCTCATATATACCATTACCTCTACTGATTCTCGTTTCAGTACTGGTTTGGCTTTCTACTACATGTAGATGAGTGTCCTGGGGTAAGTAAGTCTTATTTTGTGACACTCTAAGCTATGGTTGGGCACTTTTTTATAAAGTTCTAAATATATGTGTTTAAAAATTTATTTGCCTTGATTCAGGATGTTCAACGTTCCTTATTTCAGACAGTCAGTTTCATATTTGGGATAATGCATATGAATAAACCAATTTTTTCTTACCTTAAAATTTGACTTTTTTCCTGTGGGCTGTTAGGCTCGCAGGGGCTGAAAATGCTTCATTTTATTGCGTCATTCTTGGCGCAGACTTTTTTGGCGCAAAAATTTTCTGTGTCATTTCCGGCGTCATACTTGTCACCGGAAGTTGCGTCATTTTTTTGACGTTTTTGCGCCAAAAGTGTCGGCGTTACCGGATGTGGCGTCATTTTTGGCGCCAAATAATGTGGGCATCTTTTTTGGCGCTAAAAAATATGGGCGTCATTATTGTCTCCACATTATTTAAGTCTCATTGTTTATTTGCTTCTGGTTGCTAGAAGCTTGTTCATTGGCATTTTTTCCCATTCCTGAAACTGTCATTTAAGGAATTTGATAATTTTGCTTTATATGTTGTTTTTTCTATTACATATTGCAAGATGTCTCAGATTGACCCTGAGTCAGAAGCTACTTCTGGAAAATCGCTGCCTGATGCTGGATCTACCAAAGTTAAGTGTATTTGTTGTAAACTTGTGGTAACTGTTCCTCCGGCTGTTGTTGTAATGAATGTCATGACAAACTTTCTAATGCAGATAATATTTCCTTTAGTAATGTTCAATTACCTGTTGCTGTTCCATCAACATCTAATATTCAGGGTGTTCCTGTTAACATAAGAGATTTTGTTTCTAAATCTATTAAGAAGGCTATGTCTGTTATTCCTCCTTCCAGTAAACGTAAAAGGTCTTTTAAAACTTCTCATTTTTCAGATGACTTTTTAAACGAACATCATCATTCTGATTCTGTTTCTGATACTGATTTTTCTGGTTCAGAAGGTTCTGTTTCAGAGATTGATACTGATAAATCTTCTTATTTATTTAAAATGGAATTTATTCGTTCTTTACTTAAAGAAGTCTTAATTGCATTAGAAATAGAGGAGTCTGGTCCTCTTGATACTAAATCTAAACGTTTAAATACGTTTTTTTTAAACCCCCTGTAGTTATTCCGGAGGTTTTCTTTCATGTAATTAGCAAGAGTCCATGAGCTAGTGACGTATGGGATATACATTCCTACCAGGAGGGGCAAAGTTTCCCAAACCTTAAAATGCCTATAAATACACCCCTCACCACACCCACAATTCAATTTTACAAACTTTGCCTCCTATGGAGGTGGTGAAGTAAGTTTGTGCTAGATTCTACGTTGATATGCGCTCCGCAGCAGGTTGGAGCCCGGTTTTCCTCTCAGCGTGCAGTGAATGTCAGAGGGATGTGAGGAGAGTATTGCCTATTTTGAATGCAGTGATCTCCTTCTACGGGGTCTATTTCATAGGTTCTCTGTTATCGGTCGTAGAGACTCATCTCTTACCTCCCTTTTCAGATCGACGATATACTCTTATTTATATACCATTACCTCTGCTGATTTTCGTTTCAGTACTGGTTTGGCTTTCTACAAACATGTAGATGAGTGTCCTGGGGTAAGTAAGTCTTATTTTCTGTGACACTCTAAGCTATGGTTGGGCACTTTGTTTATAAAGTTCTAAATATATGTATTCAAACATTTATTTGCCTTGACTCAGGATGTTCAACATTCCTTATTTTCAGACAGTCAGTTTCATATTTGGGATAATGCACTTGAATCAATTATTTTTCTTACCTTAAAAATTTGACTTTTTTTTCCCTGTGGGCTGTTAGGCTCGCGGGGGCTGAAAATGCTTCATTTTATTGCGTCATTCTTGGCGCGGACTTTTTTGGTGCAAAAAATCTTTTCTGTTTCCGGCGTCATACGTGTCGCCGGAAGTTGCGTCATTTTTGACGTTCTTTTGCGCCAAAGATGTCGGCGTTCCGGATGTGGCGTCATTTTTGGCGCCAAAAAGCATTTAGGCGCCAAATAATGTGGGCGTCTTATTTGGCGCTAAAAAATATGGGCGTCGCTTTTGTCTCCACATTATTTAAGTCTCATTTTTTCTTTGCTTCTGGTTGCTAGAAGCTTGTTCATTGGCATTTTTTCCCATTCCTGAAACTGTCATTTAAGGAATTTGATCAATTTTGCTTTATATGTTGTTTTTTCTCTTACATATTGCAAGATGTCTCACGTTGCATCTGAGTCAGAAGATACTTCAGGAAAATCGCTGTCTGGTGCTGGAACTACCAAAGCTAAGTGTATCTGCTGTAAACTTTTGGTAGCTATTCCTCCAGCTGTTGTTTGTATTAATTGTCATGACAAACTTGTTAATGCAGATAATATTTCCTTTAGTAATGTACCATTACCTGTTGCAGTTCCATCAACATCTAATGTTCAGAATGTTCCTGATAACATAAGAAATTTTGTTTCTGAATCCATCAAGAAGGCTATGTCTGTTATTCCTCCTCCTAGTAAACATAAAAAATCTTTTAAAACTTCTCTTTATACAGATGAATTTTTAAATGAACATCATCATTCTGATTCTGATGACTCTTCTGGTTCAGAGGATTCTGTCTCAGAGATTGATGCTGATAAATCTTCATATTTATTTAAAATGGAATTTATTTGTTCTTTACTTAAAGAAGTACTAATTGCTTTAGAAATTGAGGATTCTGGTCCTCTTGATACTAATTCTAAACGTTTAGATAAGGTCTTTAAATCTCCTGTGGTTATTCCAGAAGTTTTTCCTGTTCCTAGTGCTATTTCTGAAGTAATTTCCAGAGAATGGGATAAATTGGGTAATTCATTTACTCCTCCTAAACATTTTAAGCAATTATATCCTGTGCCGTCTGACAGATTAGAATTTTGGGACAAAATCCCTAGAGTTGATGGGGCTATTTCTACCCTTGCTAAACGTACTACTATTCCTACGTCAGATGGTACTTCGTTTAAGGATCCTTTAGATAGGAAAATTGAATCCTTTCTAAGAAAAGCTTATCTGTGTTCAGGTAATCTTCTTAGACCTGCTATATCATTGGCTGATGTTGCACAGCTTCAACTTTTTGGTTGGAAACTTTAGCGCAACAAGTAACAGATCATGATTCTCATAATATTATTATTCTTCTTCAACATGCTAATAATTTTATCTGTGATGCCATTTTTGATATTATCAGAGTTGATGTCAGGTTTATGTCTCTAGCTATTTTAGCTAGAAGAGCTTTATGGCTTAAAACTTGGAATGCTGATATGGCTTCTAAATCAACTCTACTTTCCATTTCTTTCCAGGGTAACAAATTATTTGGTTCTCAGTTGGATTCTATTATCTCAACTGTTACTAGTGGGAAAGGAACTTTTTTACCACAGGATAAAAAATCTAAGGGTAAAAACAGGGCTAATAATCGTTTTCGTTCCTTTCGTTTCAACAAAGAACAAAAGCCTGATCCTTCATCCTCAGGAGCAGTTTCAGTTTGGAAACCATCTCCAGTCTGGAATAAATCCAAGCCTTCTAGAAAAGCAAAGCCAGCTTCTAAGTCCACATGAAGGTGCGGCCCTCATTCCAGCTCAGCTGGTAGGGGGCAGGTTACATTTTTTCAAAGAAATTTGGATCAATTCTGTTCACAATCTTTGGATTCAGAACATTGTTTCAGAAGGGTACAGAATTGGTTTCAAGATGAGACCTCCTGCGAAGAGATTTTTTCTTTCCCGTGTCCCAGTAAATCCAGTGAAAGCTCAAGCATTTCTGAATTGTGTTTCAGATCTAGAGTTGGCTGGAGTAATTATGCCAGTTCCAGTTCTGGAACAGGGGATGGGGTTTTATTCAAATCTCTTCACTGTACCAAAGAAGGAGAATTCCTTCAGACCAGTTCTGGATCTAAAAATATTGAATCGTCATGTAAGGATACCAACGTTCAAAATGGTAACTAAGGACTATCTTGCCTTTTGTTCAGCAAGGGCATTATATGTCCACAATAGATTTACAGGATGCATATCTGCATATTCCGATTCATCCAGATCATTATCAGTTCCTGAGATTCTCTTTTCTGGACAAGCATTACCAGTTTGTGGCTCTGCCGTTTGGCCTAGCTACAGCTCCAAGAATTTTTACAAAGGTTCTCGGTGCCCTTCTGTCTGTAATCAGAGAACAGGGTATTGTGGTATTTCCTTATTTGGACGATATCTTGGTACTTGCTCAGTCTTTACATTTAGCAGAATCTCATACGAATCGACTTGTGTTGTTTCTTCAAGATCATGGTTGGAGGATCAATTTACCAAAAAGTTCATTGATTCCTCAGACAAGGGTAACCTTTCTGGGTTTCCAGATAGATTCAGTGTCCATGACTCTGTCTTTGACAGACAAGAGACGTCTAAAATTGATTTCAGCTTGTCGAAACCTTCAGTCACAATCATTACCTTCGGTAGCCTTATGCATGGAAATTCTAGGTCTTATGACTGCTGCATCGGACGCGATCCCCTTTGCTCGTTTTCACATGCGACCTCTTCAGCTCTGTATGCTGAATCAATGGTGCAGGGATTACACAAAGATATCTCAATTAATATCTTTAAAACCGATTGTACGACACTCTAACGTGGTGGACAGATCACCATCGTTTAATTCAGGGGGCTTCTTTTGTGCTTCCGACCTGGACTGTAATTTCAACAGATGCAAGTCTCACAGGTTGGGGAGCTGTGTGGGGATCTCTGACGGCACAAGGAGTTTGGGAATCTCAGGAGGTGAGATTACCAATCAACATTTTGGAACTCCGTGCGATTTTCAGAGCTCTTCAGTCGTGGCCTCTTCTAAAGAGAGAGTCATTCATTTGTTTTCAGACGGACAATGTCACAACCGTGGCATATGTCAATCATCAAGGAGGGACTCACAGTCCTCTGGCTATGAAAGAAGTATCTCGAATACTTGTTTGGGCGGAATCCAGCTCCTGTCTAATTTCTGCGGTTCATATCCCAGGTATAGACAATTGGGAAGCGGATTATCTCAGTCGCCAGACGTTACATCCGGGCGAGTGGTCTCTTCACCCAGAGGTATTTCTTCAGATTGTTCAAATGTGGGGACTTCCAGAAATAGATCTGATGGCTTCTCATCTAAACAAGAAGCTTCCCAGGTATCTGTCCAGATCCAGGGATCCTCAGGCGGAAGCAGTGGATGCATTGTCACTTCCTTGGAAGTATCATCCTGCCTATATCTTTCCGCCTCTAGTTTTTCTTCCAAAAGTGATTTCCAAGATTCTAAAGGAGCGTTCGTCTGTTCTGCTGGTGGCTCCAGCATGGCCTCACAGGTTTTGGTATGCGGATCTTGTTCGGATGGCTACTTGCCAACCGTGGACTCTTCCGTTTAGACCAGACCTTCTATCGCAAGGTCCTTTTTTCCATCAGGATCTCAAATCCTTAAATTTGAAGGTATGGAGATTGAACGCTTGATTCTCAGTCATAGAGGTTTTTCTGACTCCGCAATTAATACTATGTTACAGGCTCGTAAATCTGTATCTAGGAAGATATATTATCGAGTCTGGAAGACTTACATTTCTTGGTGTTCTTCTCATCATTTTTCCTGGCATTCTTTTAGAATTCCTAGAATTTTAGTTTCTTCAGGATGGTTTGGATAAAGGTTTGTCTGCAAGTTCCTTGAAAGGACAAATCTCTGCTCTTTCTGTTCTTTTTCACAGAAAGATTGCTAATCATCCTGATATTTATTGTTTTGTTCAGGCTCTGGTTCGTATAAAACCTGTCATTAAGTCAATTTCTCCTCCTTGGAGTTTGAATTTGGTTCTGGGGGCTCTTCAAGCTCCTCCGTTTGAACCTATGCATTCACTGGATATTAAATTACTTTCTTGGAAAGTTTTGTTTCTTTTGGCCATCTCTTCTGCTAGAAGAGTTTCTGAATTATCTGCTCTTTCTTGTGAGTCTCCTTTTCATCAGGATAAGGCGGTTTTGCGAACTTCATTTAAATTTTTACCTAAGGTTGTGAATTCTAACAACATTAGTAGAGAAATTGTAGTTCCTTCATTGTGTACTAATCCTAAGAACTCTAAGGAAAGATCGTTGCATTCTTTGGATGTAGTTAGAGCTTTGAAATATTATGTTGAAGCTACTAAAGATTTCCGAAAGACCTCTAGTCTATTTGTTATCGTTTCTGGTTCTAGGAAAGGTCAGAAGGCTTCTGCCATTTCTTTGGCATCGTGGTTAAAGTCTTTGATTCATCATGCTTATGTTGAGTCGGGTAGAACTCCGCCTCAAAGGATTACAGCTCATTCGACTAGGTCAGTCTCTGCTTCCTGGGCATTTAGGAATGAAGCTTCGGTTGATCAGATTTGCAAAGCAGCAACTTGGTCTTCTTTGCATACTTTTACTAAATTCTACCATTTTGATGGGTTTTCTTCTTCAGAAGCAGTCTTTGGTAGAAAAGTACTTCAGGCAGCTGTTTCAGTTTGATTCTTCTGCTTATAATTTCAGTTTTTTTCATTATAAGATTAAGACTTTGTTTTGGGTGTGGATTATTTTTCAGCGGAATTGGCTGTCTTTATTTTATCCCTCCCTCTCTAGTGACTCTTGCGTGGAAGATCCTCATCTTGGGTATTCATTATCCCATACGTCACTAGCTCATGGACTCTTGCTAATTACATGAAAGAAAACATAATTTATGTAAGAACTTACCTGATAAATTCATTTCTTTCATATTAGCAAGAGTCCATGAGGCCCACCCTTTTTTGTGGTGGTTATGATTTCTTTCATGTAATTAGCAAGAGTCCATGAGCTAGTGACGTATGGGATATACATTCCTACCAGGAGGGGCAAAGTTTCCCAAACCTCAAAATGCCTATAAATACACCCCTCACCACACCCACAAATCAGTTTTACAAACTTTGCCTCCTATGGAGGTGGTGAAGTAAGTTTGTGCTAGATTCTACGTTGATATGCGCTCCGCAGCAGGTTGGAGCCCGGTTTTCCTCTCAGCGTGCAGTGAATGTCAGAGGGATGTGAGGAGAGTATTGCCTGTTTGAATTCAATGATCTCCTTCTACGGGGTCTATTTCATGGGTTCTCTGTTATCGGTCGTAGAGATTCATCTCTTACCTCCCTTTTCAGATCGACGATATACTCTTATATTTATACCATTACCTCTGCTGATTCTCGTTTCAGTACTGGTTTGGCTTTCTACAAACATGTAGATGAGTGTCCTGGGGTAAGTAAATCTTATTTTCTGTGACACTCTAAGCTATGGTTGGGCACTTTGTTTATAAAGTTCTAAATATATGTATTCAAACATTTATTTGCCTTGACTCAGAATGTTCAACTTTCCTTATTTTTCAGACAGTCAGTTTCATATTTGGGATAATGCATTTGAATTAATCATTTTTTCTTACCTTCAAAAATTTGACTCTTTTTTCCCTGTGGGCTGTTAGGCTCGCGGGGGCTGAAAATGCTTCATTTTATTGCGTCATTCTTGGCGCAGACTTTTTTGGCGCAAAAATTCTTTTCCGTTTCCGGCGTCATACGTGTCGCCGGAAGTTGCGTCATTTTTTGACGTTATTTTGCGCCAAAAATGTCGGCGTTCCGGATGTGGCGTCATTTTTGGCGCCAAAAGCATTTAGGCGCCAAATAATGTGGGCGTCTTATTTGGCGCTAAAAAATAAGGGCGTCGCTTTTGTCTCCACATTATTTAAGTCTTATTTTTTCATTGCTTCTGGTTGCTAGAAGCTTGTTCTTTGGCATTTTTTCCCATTCCTGAAACTGTCATTTAAGGAATTTGATCAATTTTGCTTTATATGTTGTTTTTTTTCTCTTACATATTGCAAGATGTCTCACGTTGCATCTGAGTCAGAAGATACTACAGGAAAATCGCTGTCTAGTGCTGGAGCTACCAAGCTAAGTGTATCTGCTGTAAATTTTTCTCCAGCTGTTGTTTGTATTGCATGTCATGACAAACTTATTAATGCAGATAAAATTTCCTTTAGTACTGTTACATTACCTGTTGCTGTTCCGTCAACATCTAATTTTCAGAGTGTTCCTGATAAACATAAGAGATTTTATTTTTTAAATCCATTAAGAAGGCTATGTCTGTTATTTCTCCTTCTAGTTTACATAAGTCTTTTAAAACTTCTCTTTTTTCAGATGAATTTTTAAATGAACATCATCATTCTGATACTGATAATGGTTCTTCTGGTTCAGAGGTTTCTGTCTCAGAGGTTGATGCTGATAAATCTTTGTATTTGTTCAAGATGGAATTTATTCGTTCTTTATTTAAAGAAGTATTAATTGCATTAGAAATAGAGGATTCTGGTCCTCTTGATACTAAATCTAAACGTTTAAATAAGGTTTTTAAATCTCCTGTAGTTATTCCAGAAGTGTTTAATCTCCCTGATGCTATTTCTGAAGTAATTTCCAGGGAATGGAATAATTTGGGTAATTCTTTTACTCCTTCCAAACGTTTAAGCAATTATATCCTGTGCCATCTGACAGATTAGAGTTTTTTTGGGAACAAAATCCCTAAGGTTATGGGGCTGTCTCTACTCCTGCTAAATGTGCTACTATTCCTACGGCAGATAGTACTTCATTTAAGGATCCTTTAGATAGGAAAATTGAATCCTTTCTAAGAAAAGCTTACTTATGTTCAGGTAATCTTCTTAGACCTGCTAAATTTTTAGCGGATGTTGCTGCAGCCTCAACTTTTTGGTTAGAAGCTTTAGCGCAACAAGTAACAGATCATAATTTTATAGCATTATTATTATTCTATAACATGCTAATAATTTTGTTGGTGATACCATCTTTTGATATCATTAGAGTTGATGTCAGGTATATGTCTCTAGCTATTTTAGCTAGAAAAGCTTTATGGATTAAACTTGGAATGCTGATATGTCTTCTAAGTCACCTTTGCTTTCCCTTTCTTTCCAGGGTAATAAATTATTATCTCAACTGTTTCTGGAAGGAAGGGAACTTTTTTTTACCAAAGGATAAAAAATCTAAGGTAAATTTAGGTCTAATAATCATTTTCGTTCCTTTCCTCATAATAAGGAACAAAAGCCTGATCCTTCATCCTCAGGAAAGGTATCAGTTTGGAAACTATTTTCAGTTTGGAATATATCCAAGCCTTATAGAAAACCTATAGCCAGCTCCTAAGTACCCATGAAGGTGCGGACCTTATTCCAGCTCAGCTGGTATGGGGCAGATTATGTTTTCTTCAAAGATATTTGGATCAATTCCGTTCTCAATCTCTGGTTTCAGAACATTGTTTCAGAAAGGTACAGAATTGGCTTCAGTTGAGGCCTCCTGCTAAGAGATTTCTTTCCCGTGTCCCAGTTAACACAGCAAAGGCTCAGCATTTCTGAAATGTGTTTCAGATCTAGAGTTGGCTGGAGTAATTATGCCAGTTCCAGTTCTGGAACAGGGGCTGGGGTTTTATTTTATCTCTTCATTGTACCAAAGAAGGTCAATTCCTTCAGACCAGTTCCGGATCTATCAATATTGAATCGTTATGTAAGGATACCAACATTCAAGATGGTTACTGTAGGACTATCCTGCCTTTTGTTTAGCAAGGGCATTATATGTCTACAGTAGATTTACAGGATGTGTATCTGCATATTCCGATTCATCCAGATCACTTTAGTGTCTGAGATTCTCTTTTTAGACAAGCATTACCAGTTTTGTGTCTCTACCGTTTGGCCTAGCCTCAGTTCCAAGAATTTTTTTGGTTCTCGGTGCCCTTCTTTCTGTAATCAGAGAACAGGGTTTTGGTATTTCCTTATTGGACGATATCTGGGTACTTGCTCAGTCTTCTCATTTTCGAAGAATCTCATACGAATCGACTTGTGTTGTTTCTTCAAGTTCATGGTTGGAGGATCAATTTACCAATCAGTTCATTGATTCCTCAGACAAGGGTAACCTTTTTAGGTTTCTAGATAGATTCAGTGTCTATGACTCTGTCCTTGTCAGACAAGAGAAGTTTAACATTGATATCAGCTTGTCAAAACCTTCAGTCACAATCATTCCCTTTGGTAGCCTTATGCATGGAAATTTTAGGTCTTAGGACTGCCGCATCAGATGCGATCTCCTTTGCTCATTTTCACATGCGACCTCTTCAGCTCTGTATGCTGAACCAATGGTGCAGGGATTACTCAAAGATATCTCAATTAATATCTTTAAACCGATTATACGACACTCTCTGACATGGTGGACAGATCACCATTGTTTAGTTCAGGGGGCTTCTTGTTCTTCCGACCTGGACTATAATCTCAACAGATGCAAGTCTTACAGGTTGGGGAGCTGTGTGGGGGTATCTGACGGCACAAGGGGTTTGGGAATCTCAGGAGGTGAGATTTCCGATCAATATTTTGGAACTCCGTGCAATTTTCAGAGCTCTTCAGTCTTGGCCTCTTCTGAAGAGAGAGTTGTTCATTTGTTTTCAGATAGACAATGTCACAACTGTGGCATACATCAATCATCAAGGAGGGACTCACAGTCCTCTAGCTATGAAAGAAGTATCTCGAATTTTGGTTTGGGCGGAATCCAGCTCCTGTCTAATCTCTGCGGTTCATATCCCAGGTATGGACAATTGGAAAGCGGATTATCTCAGTCGCCAAACATTGCACCTGGGCGAATGGTCTTCACTCAGAGGTATTTCCTCAGATTGTTCAAATGTGGGAACTCCCAGAAATAGATCTGATGGCTTCTCATCTAAACAAGAAACTTCCCTGGTATCTGTCCGGATCCCGGGATCCTCGGGCGGAGGCAGTGGATGCATTTACAAGTGTCATCCTGCCTATATCTTTCCGCCTCTAGTTCTTCTTCCAAGGGTATTCTCCAATATTCTAAAGGAATGCTCGTTTGTCCTGCTGGTAGCTCCAGCATGGCCTCACAGGTTTTGGTATGCGGATCTTGTCCGGATGGCCTCTTGCCGGCTGTGGACTCTTCCGTTAAGACCAGTCTTTCTGTCTCAAGGTTCTTTTTTCCATCAGGATCTCAAAACCTTAGTTTTAAGGTGTGGAGTTTGAACGCTTGATTCTTGGTCAAAGAGGTTTCTCTGACTCTGTGATTGATACTATGTGACAGGCTCGTAAATCTGTATCTAGAGAGATATATTATAGAGTCTGGAAGACTTATATTTCTTCAGGATGGTTTAGATAAAGGTTTGTCCGCAAGTTTCTTGTAAGACAAATGTCTGCTCTTTCTGTTCTTTTTCACAGAAAGATTGCTAATCTTCCTGATATTCATTGTTTTGTACAAGCTTTGGTTCGTATAAAACTTGTCATTAAGTCAATTTCTCCTCCTTGGAGTTTGAATTTGGTTCTGGGGGCTCTTCAAGCTCCTCCTTTTGAACCCATGCATTCTTTGGTCGTTATATAACTTTCTTGGAAAGTTTTGTTTCTTTTGGCCATCTCTTCTGCCAGAAGAGTCTCTAAATTATCTACTCTTTTTTGTGAGTCTCTTTTTCTGATTTTGCATCAGGATAAGGCGGTGCTGCGAACTTCTTTTGATTTTTTTACCTAAGGTTGTGAATTCTAACAACATTAGTAGAGAAATTGTGGTTCCTTCATTATGTCCTAATCCTATGAATTCTAAGGAGAAATCATTGCATTCTTTGGATGCTGTTAGAGCTTTCTAATATTATGTTGAAGCTACTAAGTCTTTCCGAAAGACTTCTAGTCTATTTGTCATCTTTTCCGGTTCTAGAAAAGACCAGAAAGCTTCTGCCATTTCTTTGGCATCTTGGTTGAAATCTTTATTTCATCATGCCTATGTTGAGTCGGGTAACACTCCGCCTCAAAGGATTACAGCTCATTCTACTAGGTCAGTTTCTACTTCCTGGGCATTTAAGAATGAAGCTTCGGTTGATCAGATTTGCAAAACAGCAACTTGGTCCTCTTTGCATACTTTTACTAAATTCTACCATTTTTGATGTGTTTTCTTCATCTGAAGCAGTTTTTGGTAGAAACGTACTTCAGGCAGTGGTTTCAGTTTGAATCATCTGCTTATGTTTTTTCATTAAATTTTATTCTGGGTGTGGATTATTTTCAGCAGGAATTGGCTGTCTTTATTTTATCCCTCCCTCTCTAGTGACTCTTGTGTGGAAAGATCCACATCTTGGGTAATCATTATCCCATACATCACTACCTCATGGACTCTTGCTAATTACATGAAAGAAAACATAATTTATGTAAGAACTTACCTGATAAATTCATTTCTTTCATATTAGCAAGAGTCCATGAGGCCCGCCCTTTTTTGTGGTGGTTTTGATTTTTTTGTATAAAGCACAATTATTCCAATTCCTTATTTTATATGCTTTCGCACTTATTTCTTATCACCCCACTTCTTGGCTATTCGTTAAACTGAATTGTGGGTGTGGTGAGGGGTGTATTTATAGGCATTTTAAGGTTTGGGAAACTTTGCCCCTCCTGGTAGGAATGTATATCCCATACGTCACTAGCTCATGGACTCTTGCTAATATGAAAGAAATGAATTTATCAGGTAAGTTCTTACATAAATTATGTTTTTGGAACTCCGTGCAATTTTCAGAGCTCTTCAGTCTTGGCCTCTTCTGAAGAGAGAGTCGTTCATTTGTTTTCAGACAGACAATGTCACAACTGTGGCATACATCAATCATCAAGGAGGGACTCACAGTCCTCTGGCTATGAAAGAAGTATCTCGAATTCTGGTTTGGGCGGAATCCAGCTCTTGTCTAATCTCTGCGGTTCATATCCCAGGTATAGACAATTGGGAAGCGGATTATCTCAGTCGCCAAACGTTGCATCCGGGCGAATGGTCTCTTCACCCAGAGGTATTTCTTCAGATTGTTCAAATGTGGGAACTCCCAGAAATAGATCTGATGGCTTCTCATCTAAACAAGAAACTTCCCAGGTATCTGTCCAGATCCCGGGATCCTCAGGCGGAGGCAGTGGATGCATTATCCCTTCCTTGGAAGTATCATCCTGCCTATATCTTTCCGCCTCTAGTTCTTCTTCCAAGAGTAATCTCCAAGATTCTGAAGGAATGCTCGTTTGTTCTGCTGGTAGCTCCAGCATGGCCTCACAGGTTTTGGTATGCGGATCTTGTCCGGATGGCCTCTTGCCAGCCGTGGACTCTTCCGTTAAGACCAGACCTTCTGTCGCAAGGTCCTTTCTTCCATCAGGATCTCAAATCCTTAAATTTAAAGGTATGGAGATTGAACGCTTGATCCTTGGTCAAAGAGGTTTCTCTGACTCTGTGATCAATACTATGTTACAGGCTCGTAAATCTGTATCTAGAGAGATATATTATAGAGTCTGGAAGACTTATATTTCTTGGTGTCTTTCTCATCATTTTTCCTGGCATTCTTTTAGAATTCCGAGAATTTTACAGTTTCTTCAGGATGGTTTAGATAAAGGTTTGTCCGCAAGTTCCCTGAAAGGACAAATCTCTGCTCTTTCTGTTCTTTTTCACAGAAAGATTGCTGATCTTCCTGATATTCATTGTTTTGTACAAGCTTTGGTTCGTATAAAGCCTGTCATTAAGTCTATTTCTCCTCCTTGGAGTTTGAATTTGGTTCTGAGGGCTCTTCAAGCTCCTCCTTTTGAACCCATGCATTCATTGGACATTAAATTACTTTCTTGGAAAGTTTTGTTCCTTTTGGCCATCTCTTCTGCCAGAAGAGTCTCTGAATTATCTGCTCTTTCTTGTGAGTCTCCTTTTCTGATTTTTCATCAGGATAAGGCGGTGTTGCGAACTTCTTTTGAATTTTTACCTAAGGTTGTGAATTCCAACAACATTAGTAGAGAAATTGTGGTTCCTTCATTATGTCCTAATCCTAAGAATTCTAAGGAGAAATCGTTGCATTCTTTGGATGTTGTTAGAGCTTTGAAATATTATGTTGAGGCTACTAAGTCTTTCTGAAAGACTTCTAGTCTATTTGTCATCTTTTCCGGTTCTAGAAAAGGTCAGAAAGCTTCTACCATTTCTTTGGCATCTTGGTTGAAATCCTTAATTCACCATGCTTATGTCGAGTCGGGTAAAACTCCGCCTCAAAGGATTACAGCTCATTCTACTAGGTCAGTTTCTACTTCCTGGGCGTTTAGGAATGAGGCTTCGGTTGATCAGATTTGCAAAGCAGCAACTTGGTCCTCTTTGCATACTTTTACTAAATTCTACCATTTTGATGTGTTTTCTTCTTCTGAAGCAGTTTTTGGTAGAAAAGTACTTCAGGCAGCGGTTTCAGTTTGAATCTTCTGCTTATGTTTTCATTAAACTTTATTTTGGGTGTGGATTATTTTCAGCAGGAATTGGCTGTCTTTATTTTATCCCTCCCTCTCTAGTGACTCTTGCGTGGAGGATCCACATCTTGGGTAGTCATTATCCCATACGTCACTAGCTCATGGACTCTTGCTAATTACATGAAAGAAAACATAATTTATGTAAGAACTTACCTGATAAATTCATTTCTTTCATATTAGCAAGAGTCCATGAGGCCCACCCTTTTTGGTGGTTATGATTTTTTTGTATAAAGCACAACTATTCCAATTCCTTATTTTATATGCTTTCACACTTTTTTCTTATCACCCCACTTCTTGGCTATTCGTTAAACTGATTTGTGGGTGTGGTGAGGGGGTGTATTTATAGGCATTTTGAGGTTTGGGAAACTTTGCCCCTCCTGGTAGGAATGTATATCCCATACGTCACTAGCTCATGGACTCTTGCTAATATGAAAGAAATGAATTTATCAGGTAAGTTCTTACATAAATTATGTTATTCAACAAGGTTTTATCCTGCAGCCCCTTGCATGCATTGCCCCTGTCACTGCTGCTGCAGCGTTCTGGTTTGAGTCTCTGGAAGAGGCTTTACAGACAACGACTCCATTGGAGGACATACTTAACAAGCTTAGAGCACTTAAGCTTGCTAATTCTTTTGTTTCTGATGCCATTGTTCATTTGACTAAACCAACGGCTAAGAATTCTGGATTTGCCATCCAGGCGCGTAGGGTGCTATGGCTTAAATCTTGGTCAGCTGACGTGACTTCAAAGTCTAAATTACTTATCATTCCCTTCAAGGGGCAGACTCTATTCGGGCCTGGTTTGAAGGAAATTATTGCTAACATTACTGGAGGGTAAAGGTCATGCCCTTCCTCAGGACAGGTCCAAATCAAGGGCCAAACAGTCTAATTTTCGTGCCTTTCGAAACTTCAAGGCAAATGCAGCATCAACTTCCTCTGCTACAAAACAAGAGGGAACTTTTGCTCAGTCCAAGACGGCCTGGAAACTAAACCAGTCCTGGAACAAAGGCAAGCAGGCCAAAAAGCCTGCTGCTGCCTCTAAGACAGCATGAAGGAACGGCCCCCTATCCGGTAACGGATCTAGTAGGGGGCAGACTTTCTCTCTTCGCCCAGGCGTGGGCAAGAGATGTTCAGGATCCCTGGGCGTTGGAGATTATATCTCAGGGGTTTCTTCTGGACTTCAAGGCTTCTCCTCCACAAGGGAGATTGCACCTTTCACGATTATCTGTCAACCAGAAAAAGAAAGAGGCATTCTTACACTGTGTGCAAGACCTCCTAGTTATGGGAGTGATCCATCCAGTTCCAAAGGAGGAACAGGGATTTTTCTCAAATCTGTTTGTGGTTCCCAAAAAAGAGGGAACCTTCAGACCAATCTTAGATCTAAAGATCTTAAACAAATTCCTCAGAGTTCCATCATTCAAAATGGAAACTATTCGGACCATCCTACCTATGATCCAGGAGGGTCAATATATGACTACGGTGGATCTAAAGGATGCTTACCTTCACATTCCGATACACAAAGATCATCATCGGTTCCTAAGGTTTGCCTTTCTGGACAGGCATTACCAGTTTGTGGTGAATGTTTGGTAGGTTTAGACTGTCTAGCTGGTGGGGAATCTAGCACACCTGAAGTAAACTTTATCCCAAAGTTTAAAGAGTTATAGTTAGTTGTAGTAGGTGGCGCAAAACAAGTTGCTATTCCCAACGTGTCTTACTGTAAATATGTGTGATAATATGTGGGCTCAATATATGTTAATGTTTTGATGAGTCCTAATTTTATATTCTCTTTTGGAAAAAAATGGATGTCGAAACTATTTAAGAAATAAATATGATCCTTTATTTGATTATGGTAAATTTACCCAATAGTAGTGATGCTAAAAGTACAGTTAAACAAAAATTATTACAATTCCTTCAAAGTTTAAAAAATGACACCGGTGTCTCTATGTATAAAAATGTACATAATATATAAAAAATAAATTAAATTAAAATAATAACGTTGAAATCTTATAATTTATACAGTTTTGGGTTTATCACAAGTTGTAATTTCTAACAGAATGTTTGTAGATACAATTTTATAGTGGATAAAACAATAGTTGCTGTATAGTTCATATAGGATACTTTGTTTCAAGTTCAGCTATGCAATTGAGATCTTATCTTAGGCAACTATATATCAAATGTAGAGGTATGTTGGTGCGATTTTTATCACACTATAATATAAGTATAATATAAGGATCTTGAAAAAGGCTGTCCAGCCGAAACATGTTGATTCTTAATTCTGCTTAAGAATCCTTTTTCATTTTCGTCAAAATTGCCTTGGTTATTAACTGGTTGTAAAAACAGCACCAGCACTTTCCAAACAGGCACCAGCACTTTCTAAATCGGAGAATCTACATCTCCTGCACATTTGGATGATTATGTGCAATATTCCGGCTTTATTTTAATATAAGGTGAGACTATAGTTCCTACATACTACCTGGACTATTTGTCCCCTTACTACGCATGTTTTAATTAGTATCCTGCGTGCTCGTTGGCACTTAAGAGCGGATACTTCATTCAAAGGATCACGGCAGTGAGAAATCCGAGACCGCCCATCTAAGGACCAATCAGACTGCGCTCTGTGGACAGCGCCTACAAAAAGTGACGTCACTCCGCCACGGCGGTAATTTTCTATCTACGGGACTGACCGCTGAATTGTTTGGGGGCAAGTCAGGAAATTCCCCTTCCAACTAACTGTTGAACTGGTTACGGGTAAGATTTCCCGTTTATAATAAGGACTGTGTATTTGGATATTCGGAATTATCTACTTTTTATTTGCAAAGTTAATCATTTTTATCGATTGTGAGATATTATATGTGGTGGCAACCTTAATTTTAATTTATACGGAGACGTCCGTTTTTAAAATATTAAGATTTGTTTGCACTTGTTTATGTTTGATTAAATTTTAGGCAGAGCCTTATTTTTCAAATTCTGTGCATTATTTCCATCACTATTACACCATAACTTAGTGCTTTGACACATATTGAGTTTAGATAACCTGTGTTCTTAACCCTTTAAACTCTATCCAAGTATTCTATATTGTATTTATGGATATACTATTTATCATGCCTTTTATAGTCTTTATTTGAATAACTAGCGAAGAGACTGTCTCCCCCCACTCGCCTTTGGCTATAGCGCTCCTGTTACACACTACACATATTCCATTGCATTTATACCTACGATAGGGATCCTTAGGTACATCAGGAGTTTGGCGATCCACCCAGCGCTCCTTATAACCTTTTTCTCTATTTTAAAGTTCTTTTTTTTATGGCTATTTCCTCGGCTCGTAGAGTCTCCGAGTTATCTGCTTTACAATGTGATTCTCCTTATCTGATCTTCCATGCAGATAAGGTAGTTCTGCGTACAAAACCTGGGTTTTTGCCTAAGGTGGTATCTAATAGGAATATCAATCGAGATTGTTGTTCCATCATTGTGTCCTAATCCTTCTTCAAAGAAGGAACATCTTTTACATAATCTGGACGTGGTTAAAGTTTTACTTACAAGCTGCTAAAGATTTTCGTCAAACATCTGCTTTGTTTGTTGTTTACTCTGGACAGAGAAGAGATCAAAAGGCTTCTGCAACCTCTCTTTCTTTTTGGCTAAGAAGCATAATCCGCTTAGCCTATGAGACTGCTGGACAGCAGCCTCCTGAAAGAATTACAGCTCATTCTACTAGAGCTGTGGCTTCCACTTGGGCCTTTAAAAATGAGGCTTCTGTTGAACAGATTGGCAAGGCGGCGACTTGTTCTTCGCTTCATACTTTTTCAAAATTCTACAAATTTGATACTTTTGCTTCTTCAGAGGCTATTTTTGGGAGAGAGGTTTTACAGGCAGTGGTACCTTCCGTTTAAATACCTGCCTTGTCCCTCCCTTCATCCGTGTACTTTAGCTTTGGTATTGGTATCCCACATGTAATGGATGATCCGTGGACTGGATACGCCTTACAAGAGAAAACACAATTTATGCTTACCTGATAAATTTATTTCTCTTGTGGTGTATCCAGTCCACGGCCCGCCCTGTCATTTTAAGGCAGGTCAAAATTTTAGATTAAACTACAGTCACCACTGCACCCTATGGTTTCTCTTTTCTCGGCTTGTTTCGGTCGAATGACTGACTGGATATGGCAGTTAGGGGAGGAGCTATATAGCAGCTCTGCTGTGGGTGTCCTCTTGCAACTTCCTGTTGGGAAGGAGAATATCCCACAAATAATGGATGATCCGTGGACTGGATACACCACAAGAGAAATAAATTTATCAGGTAAGCATAAATTGTGTTTTTATTATTGCTTGCATTAAACTGTTTTTAAGTCCTACAAAGGTATTCACATGTCAAAAAATTCAACACTAGAAAGGCAATGCACTACTGGAACCTAGCTAATCTGGTGAACCAATGACAAGGTATATGTGCATATCCACCAATCGCCAACTAGCTTTCCGTACCGTTTTACAATGTGTTAAAATATTAACAGCTAAGACTTTGTGGCAATATGATCTTGATACATTTTAAGTCAAATGCATATAGTTTGAAATATTTGCACTGATCACTCTATAGTAAGTGTTTGTCAAGTAGTCTAGCCTTTTGGCGCAAAGGTATAATCTCCAGAGGTTAGTTGCTGGAAAAGTGTGCAAAATAAAAAATGTTCATTGAATAAGTTTTTGGGAGGCTTCATTTTGAGTTTAAAGTCTGTCTACTCAAAAAATTGTATTGTTTTTTAAGAGAGAGAAAATCCCTTTTTCTTTCTAATGACACGGTGAGTCCAGTAATTACTGTTGGGAATATCACTCCTGGCCAGCAGGAGGAGGCAAAGAGCACCACAGCAAAGCTGTTAAGTATCACTTCCCTACCCACAATCCCAGTCATTCTCTTTGCCTGCAGTGCAAGGAGGAGGTGAAGTTTCGGTGTCTAATAAGTTGTCTTCAAGATTTTATTTTAAAGCAGAGCAGGTTTGCTCTGATCTTTTCTGGGGTCTAGCCGTAGCCCACGTCAGTTTCTTCAGTAGGGCAGTGGTGGTTTTTGAGCACTTGGGAACTTGTGAGGTACAATCCTCACTGCGATTTCTCAAGATTTTACTGCCCTATCCAGAAAGCCTGAGTAAGCTTTCTCAGATTATTTCTTCCTCCACAGGTCCATGTGAGGTATGGGATCCTCTCAAACCAGATGAGCTGCCCTGCTGCCGGTCAGATGGTTTTAAGGTAAGTGCCATATTTATTTCTCTTGGAAAGGAGAATTTGGCACTTCTGCAACTCGGTGCTGCTTAAAATTTGATTCTTTTTTAACCCAGTAGAGATGGGGTTAATATAATCAGGCAGTTTGCCAGGGCACTGTGGACTGTGTTGGCGAGATTATTTTTGGTGGCTCAGTATTACACTCCGGTTAGGATCCGGATTGCATGATTTACATACATTTTTATTAGTGTGTGTTAGAATACTCGGCTCCATTATGCTGTTAGTCCGCTCTTGACTAAGAGGGGGAGGTTCACTGCTAGGGAGCGGGTAATCATTTTGCCGCGCTTTCTGGTGCTCTGTCTAATACTGTGTATGATGCTGTTGTGCTGCCGTTGCGAGACTGTATCGTTGGCGATATCAGTCAGGCTGCAGAACAGGTAGGCACCTCAGTGAAGCTACTGAGGTGTTCGGGTGCCTGGGGTTTTTGGTTTAAAGGCTAGTGTGTTTGTGACAATATTTAGTCAATATTTAAAGGTGCAGTATTTTTCTTAATTAAAAATAAATAAAACATTTCTTTTTTTTCTCTTGTCAATTTTAATAAAATGGACCAAGAAACGTTAGACTGTTACATGTCAGCTTTGTTATGATGCTCAGGTGGAACCCCCAGTTTCTTTTTGTTCCTCTTGTATAGAGAGAACTTTAAGTTAGAGAAAAGATTTTTGATTTTGAGCCACCATTAGCGGATGCTGTTCAGGTGTCTCCTGAAGTAGATATGCTACAGCTTTCTCTTAAGGCGTCCCAATTTGTTCAGTCTCCACATGCAGTGCCCTGTGTTTCCTCTCACAATCCGGCAGGATTTTCTCTGCAGGACATTGCTACTCAGGTATCCTCTGTGGTATCTGATGCATTATCTGCTTTTCCCATGTTACAAAGAGCGTAAAAGGAAACTTAAGGAATCGGTAAATAAGGTTTCTGATCTGGTTGTGTCTACCCAGGGTATTTCATCTCAGAAGTTTGAGGACAAAGATTCGTCAGTAGCGTCTGAGGGTGACATATCAGATTCAGATAGTATAATTCCTTCCTCTGATGCTGAAGTGGTATCCTTCATATTTAAGCCAGAACACCTTTGTATGCTTCTTAAGGAGTTTTTGGCTACCTTGGACGACTCCGACATGACGGTCATAGTCAATCCAAAGAAGTCCAGTAAGCTGAACAAATACTTTGATGCTCCCTCCGCGGTGGAGGTTTCTTTCATGTAATTAGCAAGAGTCCATGAGCTAGTGACGTATGGGATATACATTCCTACCAGGAGGGGCAAAGTTTCCCAAACCTCAAAATGCCTATAAATACACCCCTCACCACACCCACAAATCAGTTTTACAAACGTTGCCTCCCTTGGAGGTGGTGAAGTAAGTTTGTGCTAGATTCTTCGTTGATATGCGCTTCGCAGCAGGCTGGAGCCCGGTTTTCCTCTCAGTGTGCAGTGAATGTCAGAGGGATGTGAAGAGAGTATTGCCTATTTTAATTCAATGATCTCCTTCTACGGGGTCTATTTCATAGGTTCTCTGTTATCGGTCGTAGAGATTCATCTCTTACCTCCCTTTTCAGATCGACGATATACTCTTATATATACCATTACCTCTACTGATTCTCGTTTCAGTACTGGTTTGGCTTTCTACTACATGTAGAGGAGTGTCCTGGGGTAAGTAAGTCTTATTTTCTGTGACACTCTAAGCTATGGTTGGGCACTTTATATAAAGTTCTAAATATGTGTTCAAACATTTATTTGCCTTGATTCAGGATGTTCAATATTCCTTATTTCAGACAGTCAGTTTCATTATTTGGGATAATGCATTTGAATATTAAATTTTTCTTACCTTAAAAAATTTGACTTTTTTCCTGTGGGCTGTTAGGCTCGCGGGGGCTGAAAATGCTTCATTTTATTACGTCATTCTTGGCGCAGACTTTTTTGGCGCAAAAAAAAAATTTCCTTGTCATTTCCAGCGTCATACGTGTCACCGGAAGTTGTTTTGTATTTGCGTCATTTTTTTGACGTTTTTTGCACTAAAGATGTCTGCGTCGCCGGATGTGGCGTCATTTTTGGCGCCAAAGCATTTAGGCTCCAAATAATGTGGGTGTCTTTTTTGGCGCTAAAAAATATGGGCGTCATTATTGTCTCCACATTAAGTCTCATTGTTTATTTGCTTCTGGTTGCTAGAAGCTTGTTCATTGGCATTCTTTCCCATTCCTGAAACTGTCATTTAAGGAATCTGATAAATTTTGCTTTATATGTTGTTTTTTCTATTACATATTGCAAGATGTCTCAGGTTGACCCTGAATCAGAAGCTACTTCTGGAAATTCGCTGCCTGATGCTGGATCTACCAAAGTTAAGTGTATTTGTTGTAAACTTGTGGTAACTACCCCTCCAGCTGTTGTTTGTGATAAATGTCATGATAAACTTGCTAATGCAGAGAATATTTCCTTTAGTAATGTTCCATTACCTGTTGCTGTTCCTTCAACATCTAATGCTCAGGGTGTTCCTGTTAACATAAGAGATTTTGTTTCTAAATCTATTAAGAAGGCTATGTCTGTTATTCCTCCTTCCAGTAAACGTAAACGGTCTTTTAAAACTTCTCATTTTTCAGATGAATTTTTAAATGAACATCACCATTCTGATTCTGTTTCTGATGATAATTTCTCTGGTTCAGAGGAGTCTGTTTCAGAGATTGATACTGATAAATCTTCATATTTATTTAAAATTGAATTTATTCGTTCTTTTCTGTAAGAAGTCTTAATTGCATTAGAAATAGAGGAATCTGTTCCTCTTGATACTAAATCTAAACGTTTAAATACGGTTTTTAAACCTCCTGTGGTTATTCCAGAAGTTTTTCCTGTCCCTGATGCTATTTCTGAAGTAATTTCCAGGGAATGGAATAATCTGGGTAATTCTTTTACTCCTTCTAAAAGGTTTAAGAAATTGTATCCTGTGCCATCTGACAGATTAGAGTTTTGGGACAAAATCCCTAAAATTGATGGGGCTATCTCTACTCTTGCTAAACGTACTACTATGCCTACGGCAGATAGTACTTCCTTTAAGGATCCATTAGATAGGAAGATTGAATCCTTTCTAAGAAAAGCCTATTTATGTTCAGATAATCTTCTTAGACCTGCTATATCTTTGGCAGATGTTGCTGCAGCTTCAACTTTCTGGTTAGAGGCTTTAGCACAACAAGTAACAGATCATAATTCTCAGAGCATTGTTAATCTTCTTCAACATGGTAATAACTTTATTTGTGATGCCATCTTTGATATCATTCGAGTTGATATCAGGTATATGTCTTTAGCTATTTTAGCTAGAAGAGCTTTATGGCTTAAAACTTGGAATGCTGATATGTCTTCTAAGTCAACTTTGCTTTCCCTCTCTTTCCAAGGTAATACATTTTTTGGTTCACAGTTGGATTCTATTATTTCAACTGTTACTGGGGGGAAAGGAACTTTTTTACCGCAGGATAAAAAATCTAAAGGTAAATATAGGGCTGCTAATCGTTTTCGTTCCTTTCGTCAGAATAAGGAGCAGAAGCCCGATCCTTCCTCTACAGGAACAGTTTCTGTTTAGAAACCATCTCCGGTCTGGAATAAATCAAAACCTTTTAGAAAGCCCAAACAAGCTCCCAAGTCCACATGAAGGTGCGGCCCTCATTCCAGCCCAGCTGGTAGGGGGCAGATTACGATTTTTCAAAGAAATTTGGATCAATTTGATTCACATTCTTTGGATTCAGAACATTGTCTCACAAGGGTACAGAATAGGTTTCAAGATAAGGCCTCCTGCAAGAAGATTTTTTCTTTCTCGCGTTCCAATACATCCAGTGAAAGCTCAAGCGTTTCTGAAATGTGTTTCAGATCTAGAGTTGGCTGGAGTAATTGTGCCAGTTCCAGTTCTGGAACAGGGGCTGGGTTTTTACTCAAATCTATTCATCGTGCCAAAGAAGGAGAATTCCTTCAGACCAGTTCTGGATTTAAAAATATTGAATCGTTATGTAAGGATACCAACATTCAAAATGGTAACTATAAGGACTATTCTACCTTTTGTTCAGCAAGGGCATTATATGTCCACAATAGATTTGCAGGATGCATATCTGCATATTCCGATTCATCCAGATCACTATCAGTTTCTGAGATTCTCTTTTCTAGACAAGCATTACCAATTTGTGGCTCTGCCATTCGGCCTAGCAACAGCTCCAAGGATTTTTACAAAGGTTCTCGGTGCCCTGCTATCTGTAATCAGAGAACAGGGTATTGTGGTATTTCATTATTTGGACGATATCTTGGTACTTGCTCAGTCTTCACATTTAGCAGAATCTCATACGAATCGACTTGTATCGTTTCTTCAAGAACATGGTTGGAGGATCAATTTACCAAAAAGTTAATTGATTCCTCAGACAAGGGTAACCTTTTTAGGTTTCCAGATAGATTCAGTGTCCATGACTCTGTCTCTAACGGACAAAAGACGTCTGAAGTTCCCCTTTGCTCGTTTTCACATGCGACCTCTTCAGCTCTGTATGCTGAACCAGTGGTGCAGGGATTATACAAAGATATCACAGTTAATATCTTTAAATCCGATTGTTCGACACTCTCTGACGTGGTGGACAGACCACCATCGTCTAATTCAGGGGGCTTCTTTTGTTCTTCCATCCTGGACTGTGATCTCAACAGATGCGAGTCTGACAGGATGGGGAGCTGTATGGGGGTCTCTGACAGCTCAGGGGGTTTGGAAATCTCAGGAGGCGAGATTACCAATCAACATTTTGGAACTCCGTGCGATTTTCAGAGCTCTTCAGTCGTGGCCTCTTCTGAAGAGAGAATAGTTCATTTGTTTTCAGACGGACAATGTCACAACCGTGGCATATGTCAATCATCAAGGAGGGACTCACAGTCCTCTGGCCATGAAAGAAGTATCTCGAATACTTGTATGGGCGGAATCCAGCTCCTGTCTAATTTCTGCGGTTCACATCCCAGGTATAGACAATTGGGAAGCGGATTATCTAAGCCGCCAGACGTTACATTCGGGCGAATGGTCTCTTCACCCATAAGTTTTTCTTCAGATTGTTCAAATCTGGGGACTTCCAGAAATAGATCTGATGGCTTCTCATCTAAACAAGAAGCTTCCCAGGTATCTGTCCAGATCCAGGGATCCTCAGGCGGAGGCAGTGGATGCATTGTCACTTCCTTGGAAGTATCATCCTGCCTATATCTTATCGCCTCTAGTTCTTCCAAGAGTTATCTCCAAGATTCTAAAGGAGCGTTCGTTTGTTCTGCTGGTGGCTCCAGCATGGCCTCACAGGTTTTGGAATGCGGATCTTGTTCGGATGGCTACTTGCCAACCTTGGACTCTTCCGTTAAGACCAGACCTTCTATCGCAAGGTCCTTTTTTCCATCAGGATCTCAAATCATTAAATGTGAAGGTATGGAGATTGAACGCTTGATTCTCAGTCGTTGAGGTTTCTCTGACTCCGTAATTAATACTATGTTGCAGGCTCGTAAATCTGTGTCTAGGAAGATATATTATCGAGTCTGGAAGACTTACATTGCTTTGTGTTCTTCTCATCATTTTTCTTGGCATTCTTTTAGAATTCCTAGAATTTTACAGTTTCTCCATGATGGTCTGGATAAAGGCTTGTCTGCAAGTTCCTTGAAGTACAAATTTCTGCTCTCTCTGTGCTGTTTCACAGAAAGATTGCTAATCTTCCTGATATTCATTGTTTTGTACAGGCTTTGGTTCGTATTAAACCTGTCATTAAGTCAATTTCTCCTCCTTGGAGTTTGAATTTGGTTTTGAGGGCTCTTCAAGCTCCTCCATTTGAACCTATGCATTCGCTGGATATTAAATTACTTTCTTGGAAAGTTTTGTTTCTTTTGGCCATCTCTTCTGCTAGAAGAGTTTCTGAATTATCTGCTCTTTCTTGTGAGTCTCCTTTTCTGATTTTTCATCAGGATAAGGCGGTGTTGCGAACTTCATTTAAATTTTTACCTAAGGTTGTGAATTCTAACAACATTAGTAGAGAAATTGTGGTTCCTTCATTATGTCCTAATCCTAAGAATTCTAAGGAAAGATCGTTGCATTCTTTGGATGTAGTTAGAGCTTTGAAATATTATGTTGAAGCTACTAAAGATTTCCGAAAGACTTCTAGTCTATTTGTTATCTTTTCCGGTTCCAGGAAAGGCCAGAAGGCTTCTGCCGTTTCTCTGGCATCTTGGTTAAAGTCTTTGATTCATCGTGCTTATGTTGAGTTGGGTAAAACTCCGCCTCAAAGAATTACAGCTCATTCTACTAGGTCAGTTTCTACTTACTGGGCGTTTAGGGATGAAGCTTCAGTTGATCAAATTTGCAAAGCAGCTACTTGGTCTTCTTTGCATACTTTTCAGTTTGATTCTTCTGCTTATAGTTTCAATTTGTTTCACTTTTTTGGGTTGTGGATTATTTTTCAGCGGAATTGGCTGTCTTTATTTTATCCCTCCCTCTCTAGTAACTCTTGCGTGGAAGTTCCACATCTTGGGTATTTATATCCCATACGTCACTAGCTCATGGACTCTTGCTAATTACATGAAAGAAAACATAATTTATGTAAGAACTTACCTGATAAATTAATTTCTTTCATATTAGCAAGAGTCCATGAGGCCCACGCTTTTTATGGTGGTTATGATTTTTTTGTATAAAGCACAATTATTCCAATTCCTTATTTTTTATGCTTTCGTACTTTTTTCTTATCACCCCACTTCTTGGCTATTCGTTAAACTGATTTGTGGGTGTGGTGAGGGGTGTATTTATAGGCTTGAGGTTTGGGAAACTTTTCCCCTCCTGGTAGGAATGTATATCCCATACGTCACTAGCTCATGGACTCTTGCTAATATGAAAGAAATGAATTTATCAGGTAAGTTCTTACATAAATTATGTTTTTCCCTGTTGCAGATAGTGCAACAGAGATTATTGCACTGGAGTTGGAGAGACCTGGTATTCCTTTTTCTCCATCTCCTTTTTTCAGGAAGATGTTTGCTATAGCTGATTCCATTAATGATTCGTGACAGACGGTTCCTAAGATAGAAGGAGCAATTTCCACCTTGGCTAAGAGGACTACTATTCCCATAGAGCATAGTTGTTCTTTCACGGATCCAATGGATAAGAAGTTGGAAGCTTTACTAAAGAAAATGTATGTTCACCAGGGTCTCCAATTTCAGCCTGCGGTATGTATTGCCACTGTCACCAGCGCTGCAGCTTACTGTTTTGATCAGGAGATTCAGGACCGAATTAAGGCTATTAAAATGGCAAATTCCTTTATTACGAATGCTTCCTTACAGGTCCTCAAGTTGGGAGCAAAAATATCTGGTTTTGCTCTACTAGCTCACAGGGCTCTATGGTTGAAGCCCTGGTCTGTGGATGTTTCATCTAAATACAAGCTTTTGGCGATTCCCTACAAGGGTAAGACCTTGTTTGGGTGGGGTTCGGCTGAAATTATTTCAGATATTACAGGAGGGAAAAGACATTTCCTCCCTCAGGATAAGAGAAATAAACAGAAAGGGCGTCAGTAATTTTCGTTCCTTTCAAAATTTCAGAGGTAAGCCCCCCCCCCCTCTTCAAAGCAGGAACAGTCAAAGCCTTCCTGGAAGTCCAGTCAGTCCTGGAACAAGGGGAAGCAATCTGAAAACCTGCAAATCATTCAAAGTCAGCATGAAGGGCCTGCCCCTGATCGGGGAGCGGATCCTGTAGGGGGCAGACTTTTTTTTTTTATATACGCTCAGGGCTGTATTTGTGATGTTCCAGATCCCTGGATGGTGGACATCTAATCCCAGGTATACAAACTAGAGTTCAAGATCTTTCCTCCCAGGGGCAAGTTCCTCCTCTCAAGATTTTCTGTAGACCCGATAAAAAGAGAGGCGTTCTTAAACTCTGTCGAGGATCTGTCTGCCCTGGAATTAATCGTTCCAGTTCCATTACTGGAACAGGGTCTGGGATTCTACTCCAATCTGTTTGTGGTTCCCAAGAAAGAGGGAACTTTCAGACCAATTTTAGACCTCAAATGTCTAAACAAGTTTCTCAGAGTACCATCCTTCAAGATGGAAACTATACCATTCTTCCCTTGGTTCAAGAGGGTTAGTTCAGGATAACATTTTTGCTAATTTTTAAGATTTACATTGTTAAGTAATATATAAGTAAGATTATATTCAGTTCACCTGGTCCCCTAGTTTAACACTTAGAGCTCTTAGGAGTGCTTCTCTCTCACATATATATTAGTTCAGGATAGCCATAGATTTAAAGGATGCATACCTTCATGTTTCCATTCACAAGGACCATCACAGGTTTCTGAGATGAGCTTTTCTGGACAAAGACTTCCAGTTTTTGGCTCTTCCGTTCAGCCTTGAATTTCTTCAAAGGTTCTGGGGGCTCTGTTGGCGGTGATCAGGTTGAGTCTTGTCTTGCCCTTCTGTCCTCTCTTCGGCCGTTAGTGGCTCAATGTATAGAGGTAATTGGTCTGATGGTAGCTGCCATGGACATCATTCCGTTTGCTCAGTTCTATCTCAGACCTCTGCAGTTATGCATGCTCAGGCAGTGGAACGGGACTATGCGGATCCGGATCAGGTGACAAGAGAATCTCTTTCATGGTGGTTGTCTCAGGATCACCTCTCCCAGGGAACTTGCTTCAGAAGACCTTCCTGGGTGATTTTGACCACGGATGCCTGTTGGGTTGGGGAGCAGTCTGGGGTTCGTTGAAAGCTCAGGGTCTATGGACTCGGGAGGAGTCAGATCTCCCCATAAACATAGGAAGAAAGAGGCAGTACACTTGTATCTGCAAAAAAAGCGGATCTTTAATCCAGCACGATCTTGCTGGATTAAAGATCCGCTTTTTTTGCAGATACAAGTGTGCTGCCTCTTTGTCCCCTTATGTGTGCCTGCACCTTTCATTTCATCATATGCTCTCGTTGAGCTGAACTTTTGAGTTGATATTGCAGTCGGTGACCAGAGACTGTACTCTGATCCTCGTTGGATTACCTGGAGCCACTCCCCCCCTCTCTCCCCATAAACATCCTAGAGCTGAGAGCTATCTTCAATGCTCTACTAGCCTGGCCTCGGCTTCAGCCTGGTTTATCAGGTTCCAGTCGGATAACATAACATCGGTGGCTTACATCAACCACCAGGGAGGAACTCAGAGTTCCTTGGCCATGAAAGAGGTGGCCAGAATTATTCAGTGGGTGGAGACCCACAGATGCTATCTTTCGGCTATCCACATTCCAGTAATAAACAATTGGGAAGCAGATTTTCTGAGCCGACAGACTTTTCATCCCGGTGGAGTGGGAACTCCATCCGGAGGTGTTTTCCAGCTTTACCCTCAAATGGGGGCAGCCGGAGCGGGATCTCATGGCATCTTGGCAGAATGCCAAGCTCCCAAGGTACGGGTCAAGGGATCCTTAGACCGTTCTGATAGATGCTCTGGCAGTTAGTTTTTGGAGTCTGTCATTGAGACCTTGATCCAGGTTTGTAAACCTATGACTAGAAAGATTTACCATAAGATATGGCGTAAATATTTGTACTGGTGTGAATCCAAGGGTTTCTCGTGGAGTAGAGTCAGGATTCCTAGGATTTTGTCCTTTCTCCAGGAGGGGTCTGAAGAAGGGTTTGTCTGCGAGTACTTTGAAGGGCCAAATATCTGCCTTGTCTATTTTAGTGCACAAGCGTCTGGCGGATGTGCCAGATGTGCAATCCTGTCATGCCTTGGTCAGAATCAGGCCAGTGTTCATTACTGTTACTCCTCCCTGGAGTCTTAACCTTGTTCTTAAAGTTCTTTAGCAGGCTCTGTTTGATCCTATGCATTCCTTAGATATTAAGATGTTATCCTGGAAAGTTTTGTTTCTTGTTGCAATTTCTTCGGCTCGAAGGGTCTCTGAACTCTCGGCATTACAGTGTGAATCCCCTTACCTTATCTTTCATTCGGATAAGGTGGTTCTGCGTACTAAGTTAGGTTTCCTTCCTAAAGTGGTTTCAGATAAGAATATTAATCAAGAAATCGTTGTTCCTTCCTTGTGTCCTAATCTTTCTTCTCATAAGGAGCATTTATTGCACAACCTAGATGTGGTGCGTGCGTTGAAATACTATTTGCAGGCAACTAAGGATTTCTTTTTAATGAAACGATGAGTCCACGGATCATCTAATTACTACTGGGAATATCACTCCTGTCCAGCAGGAGGCGGCAAAGAGCACCACAGCCAAGCTGTTAAATATCAACTCCCTCCCACCCCAGTCATTTTCTTTGCCTATATTAGAGCACGGAAGTGGTAAAGTTAGGTGTTAGAAAAAGATCTTCAATCAAGAGTTTATTATTTTCAAAGTGGTGCAAGATTGTGCTGCTTTGTCCTAGGGTGTAGCCGTAGTCCATATCAGTCTCTTCAGTAGAGCAGTGGTGGCTTTAGAGCAATGGGAACTTGTGGGACATAATTCTCACTGTGCCTCCCATATACTGATGCTGCCCTAACTCTGACAGATATTACTCAGTTCTTTCTTTTCACAGGTCCTTGGGAGGGAGAGGACCTCTCAAACCTGGGAGCTGCCTTGCTGTCAGGCAGATGAGGAGGTAAGTGCTTACTTTATTTTCTGGGGGATAAGAAGACTCAGAATAAAAAGGCACTTTATTAGAAGGGACACATACAAGGGCTCAGGGGAGGCTCTTTGGTGTAGACAGCTGAGCGCAGGCACTGGGGCTTAAAATTTTATTGAGGCAGGTTGGTGGTTCCATTCTCCGAGCGGTTTCACTTATATAAAAATAGACTGACTGGGAGAAGACTTGTGTGATGCCCACGATGGGCGGGTCTTCAGGAGGCGGCAATTTGCGTTGTGCGCCTTTTGCCTGTACTTCCTGTTGATCGGAAGAGACAGTGCAGCTTCTGTTTTCTGTATATGCATTGCGCTTTTCCTATGTGTGATTGGAAACGGAGACCTTTTCCTTCAGCTGTTGCTAAGTCTAGATCCGTTAAATAAAATATTGGCTCCTGTTCAGAAAAAGGCCTGTGTCATTAGGCAGGTAGGCACCTCAGTTTAGCTGCTGTGGTGTAGAGGTCTGAGATATTGTTTAAATTTACTGTCATTTCTGCAATGTAAAAGTAAAAAAGTTACTGTTTAAAATTTTAAAGTGACTAACGTTTTTTTCAAGTTTAAATTTGATTAAAGATTTGAACTTTTTATCTGACATTTGACATTGTAAGTTAGAATGGACCAGGAAACCTTGCAAAATGTTACTTGTTCTTTATGTTTTGATGCCAATGTGGAACCACCAATCCCTTTATGTTCCTCATGCATTGAGAGAACTTTAAATTACAGGGTAGATTTCTCTTGTAAAGGTATATCCAGTCCACGGGTTCATCCATTACTTGTGGGATATTCTCTTTCCCAACATGAAGTTGCAAGAGGACACCCACAGCAGAGCTGTCTATATAGCTCCTCCCCTAACTGCCACCCCCAGTCATTCTCTTGCAACTCTCGACAAGATAGGAAGTGTAAGAGAGATGTGGTGACTTAGTGTAGTTTTTACCTTCAATCAAGAGTTTGTTATTTTTAAACGGTACCGGCGTTGTACTGTTTTACTCACAGAAATTGGAAGAAGAATCTGCCTGGAGGTTGATGATCTTAGCGGTTTGTAACTAAGGTCCATTGCTGTTCTCACACATAACTGAAGAGTATGGAAAGAAAACTTCAGTTGGGGGGACGGTTTGCAGATTACCTGCTTTGAAGTATGTTCAGTATATTTATTTCTAGAGAGATAAGGTCTAGAAAATGCTAACAGAGCCTTGTATATTTGAGGTAATCCTGATGCAGTGATTTAACAATGACTGGGATCATGCTTACAAAAAAGGGTAATATTTATGTTAATACTCATATTACTTGGTGTCAAAACGTGTGCATGGTTTATAGAAAAAACGTTTTTTCTCTGAGGGTGATAAATCTTTATTTGGGCCTAGTTTTCCACATGGCTAGTCAGATTACTCCTAGGAGTACTTTTTTAAGGCCCTCTGATATCGAGTGCATGGTGGGTGGGGCCTATTTTTGCACTCTAAATGCGCAGTTGATATTCAGACTGAGACATCCAGCTTCCCTAAAGGAGTCCTCTGGCATCTAGGACCACTATAGAGGTTTTTTTTCCTGCAAAAATCGTGTGTAAGGGCAGGTAGGAGCCACAGCAGAGCTGTGGCAGTGTGTTTGACTGTTTATTAACGGTTTTAACGTTTTTCAAATCCGGTTTGGGGCCTAAGGGGTTAATCATCCATTTGCAAGTGGGTACAATGCTGCTTTAGTCCCTTATACACACTGTAAAAATTTCGTAGAGTTTACTACTTTTTAACACTGTTTTGCAGTTTATGTGGTAGTTTTTCTCTCTTAAAGGCACAGTACCGTTTTTGTTTAATTGCTGTTTCACATTTATTAAAGTGTTTTCCAAGCTTGCTGGTCTCATTACTAGTCTGTTAAACATGTCTGACATAGAGGAAACTCCTTGTTCATTATGTTTAGAAGCCATTGTGGAACCCCCTCTTAGAATGTGTACCAAATGTACTGATATTTCTATAAGTTATAAAGACCATATTATGGCTTTTAAAGATTTATCACCAGAGGTTTCTCAGACTGACAAAAGGGAGGTTAAACCACCTAGCTCTCCCCATGTGTCAGAACCTATATCTCCCGCTCAAGTGACTCCAAGTACATCTGGCGCGTCCAATGCGTTTCCTTACAAGACATGGCGGCAGTTATGAATCATACCCTCAAAGAGGTATTGTCCAAATTGCCAGGGTTACAAGGAAAGCGAGACAGCTCTGGGGCCAGAACAAATACAGAGCTTTCTGACGCTTTAGTAGCTATGTCCGATATACCCTCACAATATGCAGAAGCTGAAGCAGGAGGAGAGCTTCTATCTGTGGGTGACATTTCTGATTCAGGGAAGGCCTTACTTCAGTCTGACTCTGAAATGACAGCGTTTAAATTTAAGCTTGAACACCTCCGCTTGTTGCTCAAGGAGGTTTTAGCAACTCTGGATGACTGTGACCCCATTGTAGTCCCAGGGAAATTGTGTAAAATGAACAAATACTTTCCAGTGCCTATTTACACTGACGTTTTTCCAGTCCCTAAGAGGATTTCAGAAATTATTACTAAGGAATGGTATAAACCAGGTGTACCGTTCTCTCCCCCTCCTGCTTTTAAAAAGATGTTTCCCATATTTGCCGCAACACGGGACTCGTGGCAGACGGTCCCTAAGTTGGAGGGAGCAGTCTCTACCCTAGCTAAGCGTACAACTATCCCCGTCGAGGACAGTTGTGCTTTCCTAGATCCAATGGATAAAAAAAATTAGAGGGTTTCCTTAAGAAAATCTTTATACAACAAGGTTTTATTCTCCAGCCTCTTGCATGCATTGCCCCAGTCACTTCTGCAGCGGCTTTCTGGTTCGAGTCTCTTGAGGAGGCTCTACAGGTGGAGACCCCATTAGATGATATTCTAGACAGGATTAAAGCTCTTAAATTAGCTAATTCCTTTATTTCTGACGCCGTTTTTCATTTAACCAAGCTAACGGCTATGAATTCAGGTTTTGCCATTCAGGTGCGTAGGGCGCTATGGCTTAAATCCTGGTCAGCTGACGTTACTTCAAAGTCTAAGCTTCTCAACATCCCCTTCAAAGGGCAGACCCTATTCGGGCCTGGACTAAAGGAGATCATTTCTGATATTACTGGAGGAAAAGGTCACGCCCTTCCTCAGGATAGGTCCAACAAATTAAGGACCAAACAGCCTAATTTTCGTTCCTTTCGAAACTTCAAGAGTGGCGCAGCTTCAACTTCCTCTAATGCAAAACAAGAGGCAAATTTTGCCCAGTCCAAATCAGTCTGGAGACCTAACCAGGCTTGGAACAAGGGGAGGCAGGCCAAAAAACTAAGACAGCATGAAGGAGTAGCCCCCCCGGGACCGGATCTAGTTGGGGGCAGACTTTCTCTCTTCGCCCAGGCTTGGGCAAGAGACGTCCAGGATCCCTGGGCTCTGGAGATTGTTTCCCAGGAATATCTTCTGGACTTCAAAACTTCATCTCCAAAGGGGAGATTTCATCTCTCACAATTATCTGCAAACCAGATAAAGAGAGAGGCATTCTTACGTTGCTTTCAAGACCTATTGGTTATGGAGTGATTCACCCAGTTCCAAGGGAGGAACAGGGGCAGGGCTTCTATTCAAATCTGTTTATAGTTCCCAAAAAAGAGGGAACTTTCAGACCAATCTTGGATCTCAAGATCCTAAACAAATTTCTCAGGGTCCCATCCTTCAATATGGAGTCTATTCTAACCATCCTACCTATGATCCAGGAGGGTCAATATATGACTACTGTGGACTTAAAGGATGCTTATCTCCACATTCCGATACACAGAGATCATCATCAGTTCCTCAGGTTCGCCTTCCTAGACAGGCATTACCAGTTTGTGGCTCTTCCCTTTGGGTTAGCCACGGCACCAAGAATCTTTACGAAGGTTCGAGGGTCCCTACTGGCGGTTCTAAGGCCACGAGGCATAGAGGTGGCTTTTTACCTAGATGACATTCTGATACAGGTGTCGACTTTTTAAATCGCCAAGTCCCATACGGACATTGTTCTGGCATTCCTGAGGTCTCACGGGTGGAAGGTGAACGAAGAGAAAAGTTCTCTCTTCCCTCTCACAAGAGTTTCCTTCCTAGGAACTCTGATAGATTCAGTAGAAATGAAAATTTTTCTGACGGAGGTCAGGTTGTCAAAACTTCTAACTTCCTGCCGTGCTCTTCATTCCACTTCTCGGCCGTCAGTGGCTCAGTGTATGGAAGTAATCGGCCTAATGGTAGCGGCAATGGACATAGTTCCGTTTGCCCGCCTACATCTCAGACCACTGCAACTTTGCATGCTCAATCAGTGGAATAGGGACTACACAGATTTGTTTCCTCTGATAAATCTGGATCAAGAGACCAGGGAATCTCTTCTCTGGTGGCAATCTCGGGTCCATCTGTCCAGGGGAATGAGTTTCCGCAGGCCAGAATGGACTATAGTGACGACAGATGCCAGCCTTCTGGAACTCCCTGAAGGCTCTGGGTTCGTGGACTCAGGAGGAAGCCCTCCTGCCAATAAACATTCTGGAACTAAGAGCGATATTCAATGCTCTTCAGTCTTGGCCTCAGCTAGCTGCGGTCAGGTTCATCATATTTCAGTCGGACAACATCACGACTGTAGCCTATATCAACCATCAGGGGGGAACAAGGAGCCCCCTGGCAATGTTGGAGGTTTCAAAGATAATTCTATGGGCAGAGGTTCACTCTTGCCATCTCTCAGCTATCCATATCCCAGGAGTAGAGAACTGGGAGGCGGATTTTCTAAGTCGGCAAACTTTTCATCCGGGGAGTGGGAGCTCCATCCGGAGGTATTTGCCCAGCTGATTCAACTATGGGGCAAACCAGAACTGGATCTCATGGCGTCTCGTCAGAAAGCCAAGCTTCCTTGTTACGGGTCCAGGTCAAGGGATCCCCAGGCAGACTCTGCCGCTGAGGCAGGACCTTCTACTTCAAGGTCCCTTCAAACATCCAAATCTAATTTCTCTGTGTCTGACTGCTTGGAGATTGAACGCTTGATTTTATCAAAACGTGGTTTTTCAGAGTCTGTCATTGATACCTTAATTCAGGCTCGAAAGCCTGTCACCAGGAAAATCTATCATAAGATATGGTGTAAATATCTTCATTGGTGTGAATCCAAGGGCTACTCATGGATAGTGATGTCACGAACTTAAAAATTTCGGTTAGGGAACGGCGGACTCAAACTTCCGCTACTGTTAGCGAACCGCCATTGACTTCAATAGGCAGGCGAACTTTAAAACCCACAAGGACTCTTTCTGGCCACAATAGTGATGGAAAAGTTGTTTCAAGGGTACTAACACCTGGACTGTGGCATGCTGGAGGGGGGGGGGGATCCATGGCAAAACTCCCATGGAAAATTACATAGTTGATGCAGAGTCTACTTTTAGCCCATAAAGGGCCTAAATCACCTAACATTAATAAATTGTTTGCAATAACATGCTTTAAAACATCAGTTATGATGTTGTATCGATCAGGTAGTATAAGGGTTACGTCCGCTTCACAGTGACAGACCAAACTCCAAGTGTAACGCACCTCAAACAACCGCAAACAGTCCATTTGCACAACCACGAGAGAGATAGATAGATAGATACATAGATTACATAGCTCAATAGATGCAATATACATATGATCAATACAAATTACATAGATCAATAGATGCAACATACATTTGATAGATACAAATTACATAGATCAATAGATGCAATATCCATTTGATAGATACGAATTACATAGATCAAAAGATGCAATATACATTTGATATACGAATTACATAGATCAAAAGATGCAATATACATTTTATAGATACGAATTACATTGATCAAAAGATGCAATATACATTTGATAGATACGATTGATAGATAGATAGATTTGAAAGATATATAATTTCCCAGACAGAGTATAACAATAAGACATGCGGTCTGGGACCCGTGGTGTGTTAAGTAGTACTATTCTTAGCAGTTTAATACTACCTGTTACTCCCCCTATCGGGGGAGGTCTATATGGGCTGCATTTTTGGAACAGGGAGATGGAAGAAGATGATTGGTCTGTCCTCCTACTTCAAATTTGTCCTAAACACAAGTGGCTGTCTCAAAACAGTCTGGCCACGAGATAGATAGATTTGATAGATAGATATACATAGATTGATAGTTAGATAGAATCGATAGAAGATAAATAGATAGATTTGATAGATATATAATTACCCTGAAAAAGTATAATAATAAAACATGCGGTCTGGGACCATGGTAACTAGGTTGTGTTAAGTAGTACTATTCTTAGCACTTTAATCCCTGTTACTCCCGCTATCGGGGGAGTTGTATATGGCCTGCATGATTATCCTGACAAAATATAATAATAAGACATGCGGTCTGGGACCCATGGCTAACTAGGTTGTGTTAAGTAGTACTATTCTTAGCACTTTAATCCCTGTTACTCCCCCTATCGGGGGGAGGTCTATATGGCCTGCATGATTACCCTGACAAAGTATAACAACAAAACATGCGGTCTGGGACTCATGGTAACTAGGTTGTGTTAAGTAGTACTATTCTTAGCACTTTAATCCCTGTTACTCCCCCTATCGGGGGAGGTGTATATGGCCTGCATGATTATCCTGACAAAATATAATAATAAGACATGCGGTCTGGGACCCATGGTAACTAGGTTGTGTTAAGTAGTACTATTCTTAGCACTTTAATCCCTGTTACTCCCCCTATCGGGGGAGGTCTATATGGCCTGCATGATTACCCTGACAAAGTATAACAACAAAACATGCGGTCTGGGACCCATGGTAACTAGGTTGTGTTAAGTAGTACTATTCTTAGCACTTTCATCCCTGTAACTCCCCCTATCGGGGGAGGTCTATATGGCCTGCATGATTACCCTGACAAAGTATAACAACCAAACATGCGGTCTGGGACCCATGGTGGTACTGGTATAACTAGGTTTTCTTAAGTAGTACTATTCTTAGCAGTTTAATCCCTGTGATTGGTCTGTCCTCCTACTTCAAATTTGTGAAAAACACAAGTGGCTGTCTCAAAACAGTCCGGACACGAGATAGATAGATTTGATAGATAGATATACATAGATTGATAGTTAGATAGAATCGATAGAAGATAAATAGATAGATTTGTTAGATATATAATTACCCTGACAAAGTATAATAATTAAACATGCGGTCTGGGACCCATGGTAACTAGGTTGTGTTAAGTAGTACTATTCTTAGCACTTTAATTCCTGTTACTCCCCCTATCGGGGGAGGTCTATATGGCCTGCCTGATTACCCTCACCAAATATAACAACAAGACATGCGTTCTGGGACCCATGTTAACTAGGTTGTGTTAAGTTGTACTATTCTTAGCACTTTAATCCCTGTAACTCCCCCTATCGGGGGAGGTCTATACAGCCTGCCTGATTACCCTCACCAAATATAACCACACAACATGTGGTCTTGGTCCCATGGTAACTAGGTTGTGTTAAGTTGCACTATTCTTAGCACTTTAATCCCTGTAACTCCCCCTATCGGGGGAGGTCTATACGGCCTGCCTGATTACCCTCACCAAATATAACCACAAGACATGCGGTCTGGGACCCATGGTAACTAGGATGTGTTAAGTAGTACTGTTCTTATTAGTTTAATACCTGTTACAACCCCTAATGGTGGGAGGTCTATATGGCCTGCATGATTAGCCGGACCAAATAAAACAACAAGACATGCGTTCTTGGACTGGGACCCATGGCTACCTAGGTTGTGTAAAGTAGTACTATTCTTAGCACTTTCATCCTTGTTACTCCCACCTCTCGGGGGAGGTCTATATGGCCATCATGATTAGCCTAACAAAGTACAACAATAAAACCTGTGCTCTTGGAACCATGTTAAGTAGGTTTATTTCAGTAGTACTGTTCTTATTAGTTTAATACCTGTTACAACCCCTAATGGTGGGACATCTATATGGCCTGCATGATTAGCCGGACCAAATAAAACAACAAGACATGCGGTCTTGGACTGGGACCCATGGCTAACTAGGTTGTGTAAAGTAGTACTATTCTTAGCACTTTCATCCCTGTTACTCCCATCTCTCGGGGGAGGTCTATATGGCCATCATGATTAGCCTAACAAAGTACAACAATAAAACCTGCGCTTTTGGAACCATGGTAACTAGGTTTATTTCAGTAGTACTGTTCTTATTAGTTTAATACCTGTTACACCTCCTAATGGTGGGAGGTCTATATGGCCTGCATGATTAGCCGGACCAAATAAAACAACAAGACATGCGTTCTTGGACTGGGACCCATGGCTACCTAGGTTGTGTAAAGTAGTACTATTCTTAGCACTTTCATCCCTTTTACTCCCACCTCTCGGGGGAGGTCTATATGGCCATCATGATTAGCCTAACAAAGTACAACAATAAAACCTGTGCTCTTGGAACCATGTTAAGTAGGTTTATTTCAGTAGTACTGTTCTTATTAGTTTAATACCTGTTACAACCCCTAATGGTGGGAGGTCTATATGGCCTGCATGATTAGCTGGACCAAATAAAACAACAAGACATGCGGTCTTGGACTGGGACCCATGGCTAACTAGGTTGTGTAAAGTAGTACTATTCTTAGCACTTTCATCCCTGTAACTCCCCCTATCGGGGGAGGTCTATACGGCCTGCCTGATTACCCTCACCAAATATAACCACAAGACATGCGGTCTGGGACCCATGGTAACTAGGTTGTGTTAAGTAGTACTGTTCTTATTAGTTTAATACCTGTTACAACCCCTAATGGTGGGAGGTCTATATGGCCTGCATGATTAGCCGGACCAAATAAAACAACAAGACATGCGTTCTTGGACTGGGACCCATGGCTACCTAGGTTGTGTAAAGTAGTACTATTCTTAGCACTTTCATCCTTGTTACTCCCACCTCTCGGGGGAGGTCTATATGGCCATCATGATTAGCCTAACAAAGTACAACAATAAAACCTGCGCTCTTAGAACCATGTTAAGTAGGTTTATTTCAGTAGTACTGTTCTTATTAGTTTAATACCTGTTACAACCCCTAATGGTGGGACATCTATATGGCCTGCATGATTAGCCGGACCAAATAAAACAACAAGACATGCGGTCTTGGACTGGGACCCATGGCTAACTAGGTTGTGTAAAGTAGTACTATTCTTAGCACTTTCATCCCTGTTACTCCCACCTCTCGGGGGAGGTCTATATGGCCATCATGATTAGCCTAACAAAGTACAACAATAAAACCTGCGCTTTTGGAACCATGGTAACTAGGTTTATTTCAGTAGTACTGTTCTTATTAGTTTAATACCTGTTACACCTCCTAATGGTGGGAGGTCTATATGGCCTGCATGATTAGCCGGACCAAATAAAACAACAAGACATGCGTTCTTGGACTGGGACCCATGGCTACCTAGGTTGTGTAAAGTAGTACTATTCTTAGCACTTTCATCCCTGTTACTCCCCCTATCGGGGGAGGTCTATATGGCCTGCATGATTACCCTCACCAAAATATAACAACAAGACATGCGGTCAGGGACCCATGGTAACTAGGTTGTGTTTATATTAGTACTATACTTAGGGGGAGTTACAGGGATTAGAGTGCTAAGTATAGTACTAATATAAACACAACCTAGTTACCATGGGTCCCTGACCGCATGTCTTGTTGTTATATTTTGTCAGGGTAATCAGGCAGGCCGTATAGACCTCCCCCGACAGGGGGAGTTACAGGGATTAGAGTGCTATGATTACCCTCACCACATATAACAACAAGACATGCGGTCATGGACCCATGGTAACTAGGTTTTTGTTAAGTTGTACTATTCTTAGCACTTTAATCTCTTTTATTCCCCCTATCAGGGGAGGTCTATACGGCCTGCCTGATTACCCTCACCAAATATAACAACAAGACGTGCGGTCAGGGAACCATGGTAAGGTTACTTCCTTTCTTTCATGTAATTAGCAAGAGTCCATGAGCTAGTGACGTATGGGATATACATTCTTACCAGGAGGGGCAAAGTTTCCCAAACCTCAAAATGCCTATAAATACACCCCTCACCACACCCACAAATCAGTTTTACAAACTTTGCCTCCCATGGAGGTGGTGAAGTAAGTTTGTGCTAGATTCTTCGTTGATATGCGCTTCACAGCAGGCTGGAGCCCGGTTTTCCTCTGTGTGCAGTGAATGTCAGAGGGATGTGAAGAGAGTATTGCCTATTTGAATTCGATGATCTCCTTCTACGGGGTCTATTTCATAGGTTCTCTGTTATCGGTCGTAGAGATTCATCTCTTACCTATCTTTTCAGATCGATGATATACTCTTATATATACCATTACCTCTACTGATTCTGGTTTCAGTACTGGTTTGGCTTTCTACTACATGTAGATGAGTGTCCTGGGATAAGTAAGTCTTATTTTTGTGACACTCTAAGCTATGGTTGGGCACTTTATATAAAAGTTCTAAATATATGTGTTTAAACATTTATTTGCCTTGATTCAGGATGTTCAACATTCCTTATTTCAGACAGTCAGTTTCATTATTTGGGATAATGCATATGAATAATCAATTTTTCTTACCTTAAAAATTTGACTTTTTTCCTGTGGGCTGTTAGGCTCGCGGGGGCTGAAAATGCTTCTTTTTATTGTGTCATATTTGGCGCTGACTTTTTTGGCGCAAAAATTTTCTTTGCCATTTCCGGCGTCATACTTGTCGCCGGAAGTTGCGTCATTTTTTTGACGTTTTTGCGCCAAAAATTTCGGCGTCACCGGATGTGGCGTCATTTTTGGCGCTTAAAGCAAATAAGCAATGAGACTTAAATAATATGGAGACAATAATGACGCCCATATTTTTTGGCGCCAAAAAATATGGGCGTCATTATTGTCTCCATATTATTTAAGTCTCATTGCTTATTTGCTTCTGGTTGCTAGAAGCTTGTTCATTGGCATTTTTTCCCATTCCTGAAACTGTCATTTAAGGAATTTGATCAATTTTGCTTTATATGTTGTTTTTTCTATTACATATTGCAAGATGTCTCAGATTGACCCTGAATCAGAAGATACTTCTGGAAAATTGTTGCCTGATGCTGGATCTACCAAAGTTAAGTGTATTTGTTGTAAACTTGTGGTAACTGTTCCTCCGGCTGTTGTTTGTATTGAATGTCATGACAAACTTGTTAATGCAGATAATATTTCCTTTAGTAATGTTCCATTACCTGTTGCTGTTCCATCAACATCTAATATTCAGGGTGTTCCTGTTAACATAAGAGATTTTGTTTCTAAATCTATTAAGAAGGCTATGTCTGTTATTCCTCCTTCCAGTAAACGTAAAAGGTCTTTTAAAACTTCTCATTTTTCAGATGAGTTTTTAAATGAACATCATCATTCTGATTCTGTTTCTAATAATGATTCAGAGGATTATGTTTCAGAGGTTGATACTGATAAATCTTCATATTTATTCAAAATGGAATTTATTCGTTCTTTACTTAAAGAAGTCTTAATTGCATTAGAAATAGAGGAATCTGGTCCTCTTGATACTAAATCTAAACGTTTGAATACGGTTTTTAAACCTCCTGTAGTTATTCCGGAGGTTTTTCCTGTCCCTGATGCTATTTCTGAAGTAATTTCCAGGGAATGGAATAATTTGAGTAATTCATTTACTCCTTCTAAACGGTGTAAGCAATTATATCCTGTGCCATCTGACAGATTAGAGTTTTGGGACAAAATCCCTAAGGTTGATGGGGCTATCTCTACTCTTGCTAAACGTACTACTATTCCTACAGCAGATAGTACTTCCTTTAAGGATCCTTTAGATAGGAAAATTGAATCCTTTCTAAGAAAAGCTTACTTATGTTCAGGTAATCTACTTAGACCTGCTATATCTTTGGCGGATGTTGCTGCAGCCTCAACTTTCTGGTTGGAAGCTTTAGCACAACAAGTAACAGATCATAATACTCATAGCATTGTTAATCTTCTTCAACATGCTAATAACTTTATTTGTGATGCCATCTTTGATATCATTAGGGTTGATTTCAGATATATGTCTTTAGCTATTTTAGCTAGAAGAGCTTTATCGCTTAAAACTTGGAATGCTGATATGTCTTCCTAGCAACAGCTCCAAGGATTTTTACAAAAGGTTCTCGGTGCCCTTCTATCTGTAATCAGAGAACAGGGTATTGTGGTATTTCCTTATTTGGACGATATCTTGGTACTTGCTCAGTCTTCACATTTAGCAGAATCTCATACAAATCGACTTGTATCGTTTCTTCGAGAACATGGTTGGAGGATCAATTTACCAAAGAGTTTGTTGATTCCTCAGACAAGGGTAACCTTTTTAGATTTCCAGATAGATTCAGTGTCCATGACTCTGTCGCTGACAGACAAGAGACGTCTGAAATTGGTTTCAGCTTGTCGAAACCTTCAGTCTCAATCATTCCCTTCGGTAGCCTTATGCATGGAAATTCTAGGTCTTATGACTGCTGCATCGGACGCGATCCCCTTTGCTCGTTTTCACATGCGACCTCTTCAGCTCTGTATGCTGAACCAGTGGTGCAGGGATTATACAAAGATATCACAATTAATATATTTATTTTCAGTCGTGGCCTCTTCTAAAGAGAGAGTCGTTCATTTGTTTTCAGACGGACAATGTCACAACCGTGGCATATGTCAATCATCAAGGAGGGACTCACAGTCCTCTGGCTATGAAAGAAGTATCTCGAATACTTGTATGGGCGGAATCCAGCTCCTGTCTAATTTCTGCGGTTCATATCCCATTTATAGACAATTGGGAAGCGGATTATCTCAGTCGCCAAACATTACATCCGGGCGAATGGTCTCTTCACCCAGAGGTATTTTGTCAGATTGTCCAAATGTGGGGACTTCCAGAAATAGATCTGATGGCTTCTCATCTAAACAAGAAGCTTCCCAGGTATCTGTCCAGATCCAGGGATCCTCAGGCGGAAGCAGGTTTCTCTGACTCCGTAATTAATACTATGTTACAGGCTCGTAAATCTGTATCTAGGAAGATATATTATCGAGTCTGGAAGACTTACATTTCTTGGTGTTCTTCTCATCATTTTTCTTGGCATTCTTTTAGAATTCCTAGAATTTTACAGTTTCTTCAGGATGGTTTGGATAAAGGTTTGTCTGCAAGTTCCTTGAAAGGACAAATCTCTTCTCTTTCTGTTCTTTTTCACAGAAAGATTGCTAATCTTCCTGATATTTATTGTTTTGTTCAGGCTCTGGTTCGTATAAAACCTGTCATTAAGTCAATTTCTCCTCCTTGGAGTTTGAATTTGGTTCTGGGGGCTCTTCAAGCTCCTCCGTTTGAACCTATGCATTCACTGGATATTAAATTACTTTCTTGGAAAGTTTTGTTTCTTTTGGCCATCTCTTCTGCTAGAAGAGTTTCTGAATTATCTGCTCTTTCTTGTGAGTCTCCTTTTCTAATTTCTTTCATGTAATTAGCAAGAGTTCATGAGCTAGTGACGTATGGGATATACATTCCTACCAGGAGGGGCAAAGTTTCCCAAACCTCAAAATGCCTATAAATACACCCCTCACCACACCCACAAATCAGTTTTACAAACTTTGCCTCCTATGGAGGTGGTGAAGTAAGTTTGTGCTAGATTCTACGTTGATATGCACTCCGCAGCAGGTTGGAGCCCGGTTTTCCTCTCAGCATGCAGTGAATGTCAGAGGGATGTGAGGAGAGTATTGCCAATTTGAATTCAATGATCTCCTTCTACGGGGTCTATTTCATAGCTTCTCTGTTATCGGTCGTAGAGATTCATCTCTTACCTCCCTTTTCAGATCGACGATATACTCTTATATATACCATTACCTCTACTGATTCTCGTTTCAGTACTGGTTTGGCTTTCTACTACATGTAGATGAGTGTCCTGGGGTGTCAGGTTTCAGTCAAGATCCTATATTTCCCTGTAGGGAGAGATATAAGGATAGATTGTGAATCCAACTGTAGATAAAAGTATCTTAGAATAAATATAGTATCACTTTCAAAGTTATAGGAGTGTGGAAGAATTGCTGACTTAGGAAGGTAATGGAATTAAATGAAAATGGTTTCATTTATTAAGGCAACAATCCTACCATTACTATTAGGTTAACTTATCATAATCATAACCTATAGCCAATAGGTGGCAACAAGTTTGGCAGGTTATGTTATGAATAAAAACCTTGTGATAAATTTTACAAGTTAATGTATAATTGGTTAAGGCAGATAGTATGGATGTTAACAGGCAATTATAAAATAAACCAACTAGAATAACAGTATCGGAGATATAAAGTCAGGAGTCAAGGAAGTAAAAATATCGATACCGGAGGTAAATGCTTACTGTTACCGCTTTGGATTAGCCTGAAGGAGTTGAGGATCGAGTTTGGAACACGCTAGGAGAGCGTGTGATACAAGCGTGTGCTGCGGCTTCCAGATGGTAAGAGGAACAGCTGAGATGGCGGGTGACGTCACCACGGACTCCGGCTCTGAAGGTAACACAGACAGCTGCGGTAGACAGCGTGATTAGCTTGTCAAACTGTCAGTTGCGAGAAAGCTGAATACTGATCGTTCAGAGAACAAAAATAGGAATGAGATGGAACTTGTAACTTTAGAAATTTGCAACAAAGTAGAAACGTATTGTAGCAATGGTCCAAAGACTTGTAGTAACAATTCCAGGAGAGGCTAAGGTAAATGACTGATGTAGTCAAAAATTACTAAGCAATGAATGAACTGAGGGTGGGGTTTTTATACAGATGGCAACTGGTGTCAGATAACCTTAAAGGTACAGGTGTAATTCATGACAGAACTCCCCCCTCAAAGATCCACTCCGGGGATCATGGTTTGGGTCTATCAGGATTTCTTCTGTGGAACAAAGAAACCAAACGGGGTGCAGAGAGGTTCGTAGCAGGTTCCCAGGAATCGTCCTCATCCGGATAACCCTTCCAATGTACTAAGTATTGAAGTTTTCCCCCATGACGACGAGAATCTTTAATAGAGGCGACCTCATATTCCAAGTCCACATCATGAAGTATATCAGGATCCTTAGGTATGGAATCGTCATTCCGTGTAGACTTGTAAGGCTTCAACAATGATACATGGAACGTGGGGTGTATTCGGAATTTGTCAGGCAATGAAAGAGTAACAGCATTTTTATTCACTATTGCTTTAATAGAATAGGGACCAATGAATAAGGAGGACAATTTACGGGACGGATATGGTAACCTCAAGTTATGTGTTGATAACCAGACTTTGTCCCCGATTTGATAATTTGGTGATGGTAAATGTTTTCTATCATAGTAGAGTTTATGCAAGGTCTTAGAGTGAGCAATATTGTCTTTTACTGTAGTGAACGTATCAGATATGGTGTTGATTAAGTCATTGACTTCTGGGCAAGAACTATCCTGTAAATCTTCCTGGTGAAATATTGGATGGAACCCGTAGTTGATGTAGAAAGGTGAGAACTTAGTGGTACTATTCACAGAATTGTTGTATGCAAATTCTGCATATGTTAACAGAGATGACCAGTTATCCTGTTTGTTGTTAATGAAACAACGTAAGAATTGTTCAAGCCATTGATTAGTCCTCTCCGTCTGCCCATTAGTCTGAGGGTGGAAAGAGGTGCTTAACCGACGGCGTATTTTCAATGTTTTACATAATTCATGCCAAAATCTACTAGTGAATTGGGTTCCACGATCTGATGTTATACTAAGTGGTAACCCATGATATTTGATGACATGATGTATAAGAAGCTGAGCTGTTTCTGAAGAGGTTGGTAATTTAGTGGTAGGAATGAAGTGTGCCATCTTGCTGAAGATATCAACAACAACCAATATGGTTGTATGATTGGAAGACTTAGGTAATTCTACTATAAAGTCTAGTGCTATGTCAGTCCAAGGTCGTGATGGTATAGGTAAAGGTAGTAAGTGCCCTGTGGGTCGTTGGTGTTGTGTCTTGGAGACTGTACATATTTTACAAGAACTTATGTAGTCAGTAATATCAGTTTTCATACTTGGCCACCAAAAATGCCTGGTAATCAATTCTGTAGTTTTTGAAATTCCTGGATGACCTGCCAAAGGAGTGTCGTGATAGCTATACAGAATTTTCTCTCTTAATGTGTGTGGTACATATACAAGATTGTCATGATAATAAAGACCATTGGTTCCCAATGTTACTAGTGTTTTAGGTAATTCAGAATCTGATACTAGATGTGTTTTTAATAGGCTAGTTATATCCTCTGTGAGACCTATGATGTTATCATGAGGAATTATAGAGTGATGAGCATTTTGAGATGAAGGTTTATCTGGTATTCTAGAGAGTGCATCTGCTTTCAAATTTTTGTTAGAAGGTCTATAAGTTATTAAATAATTAAATCTATTGAAGAATAGATTCCATCTCACCTTGCGAGCTGTAAGAGTTCTGTTTGTTTTCAAGTATTGTAAGTTCCTGTGGTCAGTGTATATTAAAATGGGTAAAGTGGTTCCTTCTAACAGATGCCTCCAGTGTTCAAACGAGGCCTTAATGGCTAGAAGTTCCTTCTCTCCTATTGCATAATTGATTTCTGATTCTGACATCACCCGTGAATCACATAATCCTAACCTGAACTGGTTTTTTAACGATAAATCATTCCAACCACTGTCCTTAGAAAATTTTTTAAACTCAGTTATATAATCCTCTACAGGCTTTTTAAGTTGTTTTAATGCTCTCATACCATTTTCAGCTGTGAGCTGCTTATAGGGATCATCATACAATTGTGACATGGCATTAAAAAAAGATTCTAAGGATTGTAGTATTGGATCATTTGTTTCAAAAAATATGTTAGCCCATATGCGAGGTTCCCCCCTTAAATAAGAGATAGTTGTTAGGACTTTGACTTGATCTGTGGGGTATGTGATAGGTTTTAGTGAGAAAAGCAAATAACAAGCATTCTTGAATTCTCTGAAATGTTTTCTGTCTCCCTGGAAATGCTCAGGTGAGCTAACATTAGGTTCTAAAGCATGAGTAGTGATTTGTTTGTCAGCAATTTCTTTTATGTAGGCTTTAAGAGATGAATTTTCATGTTGCAGAGTATTTAGTGCCTGTGTAATTGTCTCTACTTTTTCAGTTAATGTCTGAACATGCGTCACTATATCTACTGGATTCATTGTGTAGGCTTAGTAATTATTGTCAGGTTTCAGTCAAGATCCTATATTTCCCTGTAGGGAGAGATATAAGGATAGATTGTGAATCCAACTGTAGATAAAAGTATCTTAGAATAAATATAGTATCACTTTCAAAGTTATAGGAGTGTGGAAGAATTGCTGACTTAGGAAGGTAATGGAATTAAATGAAAATGGTTTCATTTATTAAGGCAACAATCCTACCATTACTATTAGGTTAACTTATCATAATCATAACCTATAGCCAATAGGTGGCAACAAGTTTGGCAGGTTATGTTATGAATAAAAACCTTGTGATAAATTTTACAAGTTAATGTATAATTGGTTAAGGCAGATAGTATGGATGTTAACAGGCAATTATAAAATAAACCAACTAGAATAACAGTATCGGAGATATAAAGTCAGGAGTCAAGGAAGTAAAAATATCGATACCGGAGGTAAATGCTTACTGTTACTGCTTTGGATTAGCCTGAAGGAGTTGAGGATCGAGTTTGGAACACGCTAGGAGAGCGTGTGATACAAGCGTGTGCTGCGGCTTCCAGATGGTAAGAGGAACAGCTGAGATGGCGGGTGACGTCACCACGGACTCCGGCTCTGAAGGTAACACAGACAGCTGCGGTAGACAGCGTGATTAGCTTGTCAAACTGTCAGTTGCGAGAAAGCTGAATACTGATCGTTCAGAGAACAAAAATAGGAATGAGATGGAACTTGTAACTTTAGAAATTTGCAACAAAGTAAAAACGTATTGTAGCAATGATCCAAAGACTTGTAGTAACAATTCCAGGAGAGGCTAAGGTAAATGACTGATGTAGTCAAAAATTACTAAGCAATGAATGAACTGAGGGTGGGGTTTTTATACAGATGGCAACTGGTGTCAGATAACTTTAAAGGTACAGGTGTAATTCATGACATGGGGTAAGTAAGTCTTATTTTCTGTGACACTCTAAGCTATGGTTGGGCACTTTTATATAAAGTTCTAAATATATGTATTCAAACATTTATTTGCCTTGACTCAGGATGTTCAACGTTCCTTATTTCAGACAGTCAGTTTCATATTTGGGATAATGCATATGAATAAATCAATTTTTTTCTTACCTTAAAATTTGACTTTTTTCCCTATGGGCTGTTAGGCTCGCGGGGGCTGAAAATGCGTCATTCTTGGCGCTGACTTTTTTGGCGCAAAATTTTTTTTCTGTTTGCATCATTTTTGACGTTTTTTTGCGCCAAAAGTGTCGGCGTTCCGGATGTGGCGTCATTTTTGGCGCCAAAAGCATTTAGGCGCCAAATAATGTGGTCGTCTTTTTTGGCGCTAAAAAATATGGGCGTCACTATTGTCTCCACATTATTTAAGTCTCATTATTTATTGCTTCTGGTTGCTAGAAGCTTGTTCACTGGCATTTTTTCCCATTCCTGAAACTGTCATTTAAGGAATTTGATCAATTTTGCTTTATATGTTGTTTTTTCTATTACATATTGCAAGATGTCCCAGATTGACACTGAGTCAGAAGATACTTCTGGAAAAACGCTGCCTGCTGCTGGATCGACCAATGTTAAGTGTATCTGCTGTAAACTTGTGGTATCTGTTCCTCCAGCTGTTGTTTGTAATGAATGTCATGACAAACTTGTTAATGCAGATAATATTTCCTTTAGTAATGTTACATTACCTGTTGCTGTTCCGTCAACATCTAATACTCAGAGTGTTCCTGTTAACATAAGAGATTTTGTTTCTAAATCCATTAAGAAGGCTATGTCTGTTATTCCTCCTTCTAGTAAACGTAAAAGGTCTTTTAAAACTTCTCATTTTTCAGATGAATTTTTAAATGAACATCATCATTCTGATTCTGATAATGGTTCCTCTGGTTCAGAGGATTCTGTCTCAGAGGTTGATGCTGATAAATCTTCATATTTATTCAAAATGGAATTTATTCGTTCTTTACTTAAAGAAGTCTTAATTGCATTAGAAATAGAGGATTCTGGTCCTCTTGATACTAAATCTAAACGTTTAAATAAGGTTTTTAAATCTCCTGTAGTTATTCCAGAAGTTTTTCCTGTCCCTGATGCTATTTCTGAAGTAATCTCCAGGGAATGGAATAATTTGGGTAATTCATTTACTCCTTCTAAACTTTTTAAGCAATTATATCCTGTGCCATCTGACAGATTAGAATTTTGGGACAAAATCCCTAAAGTTGATGGGGCTGTCTCTACTCTTGCTAAACGTACTACTATTCCTACAGCAGATAGTACTTCCTTTAAGGATCCTTTAGATAGGAAGATTGAATCCTTTCTAAGGAAAGCTTACTTATGTTCAGGTAATCTTCTTAGACCTGCTATATCTTTTGCGGATGTTGCTGCAGCTTCAACTTTTTGGTTAGAAGCTTTAGCGCAACAAGTAACAGATCATAATTCTCATAGCATTGTTAATCTTCTTCAACATGCTAATAACTTTATTTGTGATGCCATCTTTGATATCATTAGAGTTGATGTCAGGTATATGTCTCTAGCTATTTTAGCTAGAAGAGCTTTATGGCTTAAAACTTGGAATGCTGATATGTCTTCTAAGTCAACTTTGCTTTCCCTTTCTTTCCAGGGTAATAAATTATTTGGTTCTCAGTTGGATTCTATTATCTCAACTGTTACTGGAGGGAAAGGAACTTTTTTACCACAGGATAAAAAATCTAAAGGTAAATTTAGGTCTAATAATCGTTTTCGTTCCTTTCGTCACAATAAGGAACAAAAGCCTGATCCTTCACCCACAGGAGTGGTATCAGTTTGGAAACCATCTCCAGTCTGGAATAAATCCAAGCCTTTTAGAAAATCAAAGCCAGCTCCCAAGTCCACATGAAGGTGCGGCCCTCATTCCAGCCCAGCTGGTAGGGGGCAGATTACGATTTTTCAAAGAAATTTGGATCAATTCAATTCACAATCTTTGGATTCAAAACATTGTTTCAGAAGGGTACATAATTGGCTTCAAGATAAGGCCTCCGGCAAAGAGATTTTTTCTTTCCCGTGTCCCAGTAAATCCAGCGAAGGCTCAAGCATTTCTGAAATGTGTTTCAGATCTAGAGTTGGCTGGAGTAATTATGCCAGTTCCAGTTCTGGAACAGGGGCTGGGGTTTTATTCAAATCTCTTCATTGTACCAAAGAAGGAGAATTCCTTCAGACCAGTTCTGGAACTAAAAATATTGAATCGTTATGTAAGGATACCAACATTCAAAATGGTAACTATAAGGACTATCCTGCCTTTTGTTCAGCAAGGTCATTATATGTCCACAATAGATTTACAGGATGCATATCTGCATATTCCGATTCATCCAGATCACTATCAGTTTCTGAGATTCTCTTTCCTAGACAAGCATTACCAGTTTGTGGCTCTGCCGTTTGGCCTAGCAACAGCTCCAAGAATTTTTACAAAGGTTCTCGGTGCCCTTCTGTCTGTAATCAGAGAACAGGGTATTGTGGTATTTCCTTATTTGGACGATATCTTGGTACTTGCTCAGTCTTCACATTTAGCAGAATCTCATACGAATCGACTTGTGTTGTTTCATCAAGATCATGGTTGGAGGATCAATTTACTGAAAAAAGTTCATTGATTCCTCAGACAAGGGTAACCTTTTTAGGTTTCCAGATAGATTCAGCGTCCATGACTCTGTCCCTGACAGACAAGAGACGTCTAAAATTGATCTCAGCTTGTTGAAACCTTCAATCACAATCATTCCCTTCGGTAGCCTTATGCATGGAAATTCTAGGTCTTATGACTGCTGCATCGGACGCGATCCCCTTTGCTCGTTTTCATATGCGACCTCTTCAGCTCTGTATGCTGAACCAGTGGTGCAGGGATTACACACAGATATCTCAACTAATATCTTTAAAACCGATTGTACGACACTCTCTGACGTGGTGGACAGATCACCATCGTTTAGTTCAGGGGGCTTCTTTTGTTCTTCCGACCTGGACTGTAATTTCAACAGATGCAAGTCTGACAGGTTGGGGAGCTGTTTGGGGGTCTCTGACAGCACAAGGGGTTTGGGAATCTCAGGAGGTGAGATTACCAATCAATATTTTGGAACTCCGTGCAATTTTCAGAGCTCTTCAATCATGGCCTCTTCTAAAGAGAGAATCGTTCATTTGTTTTCAGACAGACAATGTCACAACTGTGGCATACATCAATCATCAAGGAGGGACTCACAGTCCTATGGCTATGAAAGAAGTATCTCGACGACTGGTATGGGCGGAATCCAGCTCCTGTCTAGTTTCTGCGGTTCATATCCCAGGTATAGACAATTGGGAAGTGGATTATCTCAGTCGCCAAACGTTACATCCGGGCGAATGGTCTCTTCACCCAGAGGTTTTTCTTCAGATTGTTCAAATGTGGGGACTTCCATAAATAGATCTGATGGCTTCTCATCTAAACAAGAAACTTCCCAGGTATCTGTCCAGATCCAGGGATCCTCAAGCGGAAGCAGTGGATGCATTGTCACTTCCTTGGAAGTATCATCCTGCCTATATATTTCCGCCTCTAGTTCTTCTTCCAAGAGTAATCTCCAAGATTCTGAAGGAATGCTCGTTTGTTCTGCTGGTGGCTCCAGCATGGCCTCACAGGTTTTGGTATGCGGATCTTGTCTGGATGGCCTCTTGCCAACCGTGGACTCTTCCGTTAAGACCAGACCTTCTGTCGCAAGGTCCTTTTTTCCATCAGGATCTCAAATCCTTAAATTTAAAGGTATGGAGATTGAATGCTTGATTCTTAGTCAAAGAGGTTTCTCTGACTCTGTGATTAATTCTATGTTACAGGCTCGTAAATCTGTATCTAGGAAGATATATTATAGAGTCTGGAAGACTTACATTTCTTGGTGTCTTTCTCATCATTTTTCCTGGCATTCTTTTAGAATTCCGAGAATTTTACAGTTTCTTCAGGATGGTTTGGATAAAGGTTTGTCTGCAAGTTCCTTGAAAGGACAAATCTCTGCTCTTTCTGTTCTTTTTCACAGAAAGATTGCTAATCTTCCTGATATTCATTGTTTTGTACAAGCTTTGGTTCGTATAAAACCTGTCATTAAGTCAATTTCTCCTCCTTGGAGTTTGAATTTGGTTCTGGGGGCTCTTCAAGCTCCTCCGTTTGAACCTATGCATTCATTGGACATTAAATTACTTTCTTGGAAAGTTTTGTTTCTTTTGGCCATCTCTTCTGCTAGAAGAGTTTCTGAATTATCTGCTCTTTCTTGTGAGTCTCCTTTTCTGATTTTTCATCAGGATAAGGCGGTGTTGCGAACTTCTTTTAAATTTTTACCTAAGGTTGTGAATTCTAACAACATTAGTAGAGAAATTGTGGTTCCTTCATTATGTCCTAATCCTAAGAATTCTAAGGAGAGATCATTGCATTCTTTGGATGTAGTTAGAGCTTTGAAATATTATGTTGAAGCTACTAAGAATTTCCGAAAGACTTCTAGTCTATTTGTTATCTTTTCCGGTTCTAGGAAAGGTCAGAAGGCCTCTGCCATTTCTTTGGCATCTTGGTTGAAATCTTTAATTCATCATGCTTATGTCGAGTCGGGTAAAACTCCGCCTCAAAGGATTACAGCTCATTCTACTAGGTCAGTTTCTACTTCCTGGACGTTTAGGAATGAAGCTACGGTTGATCAGATTTGCAAAGCAGCAACTTGGTCTTCTTTGCATACTTTTACTAAATTCTACCATTTTGATGTGTTTTCTTCTTCTGAAGCAGTTTTTGGTAGAAAAGTACTTCAGGCAGCTGTTTCAGTTTGATTCTTCTGCTTATAATTTCATTTTTTTTCATTATAAGATTTAAACTTTATTTTGGGTGTGGATTATTTTCAGCGGAATTGGCTGTCTTTATTTTATCCCTCCCTCTCTAGTGACTCTTGCGTGGAAGATCCACATCTTGGGTAGTCATTATCCCATACGTCACTAGCTCATGGACTCTTGCTAATTACATGAAAGAAAACATAATTTATGTAAGAACTTACCTGATAAATTAATTTCTTTCATATTAGCAAGAGTCCATGAGGCCCACCCTTTTTGTGGTGGTTATGATTTTTTTTGTATAAAGCACAATTATTCCAATTCCTTATTTTTTATGCTTTCGCACTTTTTTCTTATCACCCCACTTCTTGGCTATGCGTTAAACTGATTTGTGGGTGTGGTGAGGGGTGTATTTATAGGCATTTTGATGTTTGGGAAACTTTGCCCCTCCTGGTAGGAATGTATATCCCATACGTGACTAGCTCATGGACTCTTGCTAATATGAAAGAAATGAATTTATCAGGTAAGTTCTTACATAAATTATGTTTTTTCATCAGGATAAGGCGGTGTTGTGAACTTCATTTAAATTTTTACCTAAGGTTGTGAATTCTAACAACATTAGTAGAGAAATTGTGGTTCCTTCATTGTGTCCTAATCCTAAGAACTCTAAGGAAAGATCGTTGCATTCTTTGGATGTAGTTAGAGCTTTGAAATATTATGTTGAAGCTACTAAAGATTTCAGAAAGACTTCTAGTCTATTTGTTATCTTTTCTGGTTCTAGGATAGGTCAGAAGGCTTCTGCCATTTCTTTGGCATCTTGCTTAAAGTCTTTGATTCATCATGCTTATGTTGAGTCGGGTAGAACTCCGCCTCAAAGGATTACAGCTCATTCGACTAGGTCAGTCTCTACTTCCTGGGCATTTAGGAATGAAGCTTCGGTTGATCAGATTTGCAAAGCAGCAACTTGGTCTTCTTTGCATACTTTTACTAAATTCTATCATTTTGATGTGTTTTCTTCTTCTGAAGCAGTCTTTGGTAGAAAAGTACTTCAGGCAGCTGTTTCAGTTTGATTCTTCTGCTTATAATTTCATTTTTTTTCATTATATGATTTAAACTTTGTTTTGGGGTGTGGATTATTTTTCAGCGGAATTGGCTGTCTTTATTTTATCCCTCCCTCTCTAGTGACTCTTGCGTGGAAGATCCACATCTTGGGTATTCATTATCCCATACGGCACTAGCTCATGGACTCTTGCTAATTACATGAAAGAAAACATAATTTATGTAAGAACTTACCTGATAAATTCATTTCTTTCATATTAGCAAGAGTCCATGAGGCCCACCCTTTTTTGAGGTGGTTATGATTTTTTTTTATAAAGCACAATTATTCCAATTCCTTATTTCTTTCATTTAATTAGCAAGAGTCCATGAGCTAGTGACGTATGGGATATACATTCCTACCAGGAGGGGCAAAGTTTCCCAAACCTCAAAATGCCTATAAATACACCCCTCACCACACCCACAAATCAGTTTTACAAACTTTGCCTCCTATGGAGGTGGTGAAGTAAGTTTGTGCTGGATTCTACGTTGATATACACTCAGCAACAGGTTGGAGCCCGGTTTTCCTCTCAGCGTGCAGTGAATGTCAAAGGGATGTGAGGAGAGTATTGCCTATTTGAATGCAATGATCTCCTTCTACGGGGTCTATTTCATAGGTTCTCTGTTATCGGTCGTAGAGATTCATCTCTTACCTCCCTTTTCAGATCGACGATATACTCTTATATATATATATATATATACCATTACCTCTGCTGATTTTCGTTTCAGTACTGGTTTGGCTTTCTACAACATGTAGACTAGTGTCCTGGGGTAAGTAAGTCTTATTTTCTGTGACACTCTAAGCTATGGTTGGGTGCTTTTTTTATAAAGTTCTAAATATATGTATTCAAACATTTATTTGCCTTGTCTCAGGATGTTCAACATTCCTTATTTTCAGACAGTCAGTTTCATATTTGGGATGATGCATTTGAATCAATAATTTTTTCTTACCTTAAAAAATGTGACTTTTTCCCTGTGGGCTGTTAGGCTCACGGGGGCTGAAAATGCTTAATTTTATTGCGTCATTCTTGGCGCAGATTTTTTTGGCGCAAAAAATCTTTTCTGTTTCCGGCGTCATGCGTGTCGCCGGAAGTTGCGTCATTTTTTGACGTTCTTTTGCGCCAAAAATGTCGGCGTTCCGGATGTGGCGTCATTTTTGGCGCCAAAAGCATTTAGGCGCCAAATAATGTGGGCGTCTTATTTGGCGCTAAAAAAATATGGGCGTCACTTTTGTCTCCACATTATTTAAGTCTCATTTTTCATTGCTTCTGGTTGCTAGAAGCTTGTTCTTTGGCATTTTTTCCCATTCCTGAAACTGTCATTTAAGGAATTTGATCAATTTTGCTTTATATGTTGTTTTTTCTCTTACATATTGCAAGATGTCTCATGTTGCATCTGAGCCAGAAGATACTTCAGGAAAATCGCTGCCTGGTGCTGAAACTACCAAAGCTAAGTATCTGCTGTAAACTTTTGGTAGCTGTTCCTCCAGCTGTTGTTTGTATTAAATGTCATGACAAACTTGTTAATGCAGAAAATATTTCCTTTAGTAAAATACCATTACCTGTTGCAGTTCCATCAACATCTAATGTTCAGAGTGTTCCTGATAACATAAGAGATTTTGTTTCTGAATCTATTAAGAAGGCTATGTCTGTTATTCCTCCTTCTAGTAAACATAAAAAGTCTTTTAAAACTTCTCTTTATCCAGATGAATTTTTAAATGAACATCATCATTCTGATTCTAATGATTCTTCTGGTTCAGAGGATTCTGTTTCAGAGGTTGATGCTGATAAATCTTCATATTTATTTAAAATGGAATTTATTCGTTCTTTACTTAAAGAAGTCCTAATTGCATTAGAAATTGAGGATTCTGGTCCTCTTGATACTAAATCTAAACGTTTAGACAAGGTCTTTAAATCTCCTGTAGTTATTCCAGAAGTTTTTCCTGTTCCTGGTGCTATTTCTGAAGTAATTTCCAGGGAATGGAATAAATTGGGTAATTCATTTACTCCTTCTAAACGTTTTAAGCAATTATATCCTGTGCCGTCTGACAGATTAGAGTTTTGGGACAAAATCCCTAAAGTTGATGGGGCTATCTCTACCCTTGCTAAACGTACTACTATTCCTACGGCAGATGGTACTTCCTTTAAGGATCCTTTAGATAGGAAAATTGAATCCTTTCTAAGAAAAGCTTATTTGTGTTCAGGTAATCTTCTTAGACCTGCTATATCTTTGGCGGATGTTGCTGCAGCTTCAACTTTTTGGTTGGAAACTTTAGCGCAACAAGTAACAGATCATGATTCTCATAACATTATTATTCTTCTTCAACATGCTAATAATTTTATCTGTGATGCCATTTTTGATATTATCAGAGTTGATGTCAGGTTTATGTCTCTAGCTATTTTAGCTAGAAGAGCTTTATGGCTTAAAACTTGGAATGCTGATATGTCTTCTAAATCTACTCTACTTTCCCTTTCTTTCCAGGGTAATAAATTATTTGGTTCTCAGTTGGATTCTATTATCTCAACTGTTACTGGTGGGAAAGGAACTTTTTTACCACAGGATAAAAAATCTAAGGGTAAAAACAGGGCTAATAATCGTTTTCGTTCCTTTCGTTTCAACAAAGAACAAAAGCCTGATCCTTCATCCTCAGGAGCAGTTTCAGTTTGGAAACCATCTCCAGTCTGGAATAAATCCAAGCCATCTAGAAAAGCAAAGCCAGCTTCTAAGTCCACATGAAGGTGCGGCCCTCATTCCAGCTCAGCTGGTAGGGGGCAGATTACGTTTTTTCAAAGAAATTTGGATCAATTCTGTTCACAATCTTTGGATTCAGAACATTATTTCAGAAGGGTACAGAATTGGTTTCAAGATAAGACCTCCTGCAAAGAGATTCTTTCTTTCCCGTGTCCCAGTAAACCCAGCGAAAGCTCAAGCATTTCTGAAATGTGTTTCAGATCTAGAGTTAGCTGGAGTAATTATGCCAGTTCCAGTTCTGGAACAGGGGCTGGGGTTTTATTCAAATCTCTTCATTGTACCAAAGAAGGAGAATTCCTTCAGACCAGTTCTGGATCTAAAAATATTGAATCGTTATGTAAGGATACCAACATTCAAAATGGTAACTGTAAGGACTATCCTGCCTTTGGTTCAGCAAGGGCATTATATGTCTACAATAGATTTACAGCATGCATATCTGCATATTCCGATTCATCCAGCTCACTATCAGTTTCTGAGATTCTCTTTCCTAGACAAGCATTACCAGTTTGTGGCTCTGCCGTTTGGCCTAGCAACAGCTCCAAGAATTTTTACAAAGGTTCTCGGTGCCCTTCTATGTAATCAGAGAACAGGGTATTGTGGTAGTTCCTTATTTGGACGATATCTTGGTACTTGCTCAGTCTTCACATTTAGCAGAATTTCATACGAATCGACTTTTGTTGTTTCTTCAAAATCATGGTTGGAGGATCAATTCACTAAAAAGTTAATTGATTCCTCAGACAAGGGTAACCTTTTTGGGTTTCCAGATAGATTCAGTGTCCATGACTCTGTCTTTGACAGACAAGAGACGTCTAAAATTGATTTCAGCTTGTCGAAACCTTCAGTCACAATCATTCCCTTCGGTAGCCTTATGCATGGAAATTCTAGGTCTTATGACTGCTGCATCGGACGCGATCCCCTTTGCTCGTTTTCACATGCGACCTCTTCAGATCTGTATGCTGAACCAATGGTGCAGGGATTACACAAAGATATCTCAATTAATATCTTTAAAACCGATTGTACGACACTCTCTGACGTGGTGGACAGATCACCATCGTTTAGTTCAGGGGGCTTCTTTTGTTCTTCCGACCTGGACTGTAATTTCAACAGATGCAAGTCTTACAGGTTGGGGAGCTGTGTGGGGGTCTCTGACAGCACAAGGGGTTTGGGAATCTCAGGAGGTGAGATTACCGATCAATATTTTGGAACTCCGTGCAATTTTCAGAGCTCTTCAGTCTTGGCCTCTTCTGAAGAGAGAATCGTTCATTTGTTTTCAGACAGACAATGTCACAACTGTGGCATACATCAATCATCAAGGAGGGACTCACAGTCCTCTGGCTATGAAAGAAGTATCTCGAATTCTGGTTTGGGCGGAATCCAGCTCCTGTCTAATCTCTGCGATTCATATTCCAGGAATAGACAATTGGGAAGCGGATTATCTCAGTCGCCAAACGTTGCATCCGGGTGAATGGTCTCTTCACCCAGAGGTATTTCTTCAGATTGTTCAAATGTGGGAACTTCCAGAAATTGATCTGATGGCTTCTCATCTAAACAAGAAACTTCCCAGGTATCTGTCCAGATCCCGGGATCCTCAGGCGGAGGCAGTGGATGCATTATCACTTCCTTGGAAGTATCATCCTGCCTATATCTTTCCGCCTCTAGTTCTTCTTCCAAGAGTAATCTCCAAGATTCTGAAGGAATGCTCGTTTGTTCTGCTGGTAGCTCCAGCATGGCCTCACAGGTTTTGGTATGCGGATCTTGTCCGGATGGCCTCTTGCCAACCGTGGACTCTTCCGTTAAGACCAGACCTTCTGTCGCAAGGTCCTTTTTTCCATCAGGATCTCAAATCCTTAAATTTAAAGGTATAGAGATTGAACGCTTGATTCTTGGTCAAAGAGGTTTCTCTGACTCTGTGATTAATACTATGCTACAGGCTCGTAAATCTGTATCTAGAGAGATATATTATAGAGTCTGGAAGACTTATTTTTCTTGGTGTCTTTCTCATCATTTTTCCTGGCATTCTTTTAGAATTCCAAGAATTTTACAGTTTCTTCAGGATGGTTTAGATAAAGGTTTGTCCGCAAGTTCCTTGAAAGGTCAAATCTCTGCTCTTTCTGTTCTTTTTCACAGAAAGATTGCTAATCTTCCTGATATTCATTGTTTTGTACAAGCCTTGGTTCATATAAAACCTGTCATTAAGTCAATTTCTCCTCCTTGGAGTTTTAATTTGGTTCTGGGGGCTCTTCAAGCTCCTCCGTTTGAACCTATGCATTCATTGGACATTAAATTACTTTCTTGGAAAGTTTTGTTCCTTTTGGCCATCTCTTCTGCCAGAAGAGTCTCTGAATTGTCTGCTCTTTCTTGTGAGTCTCCTTTTCTGATTTTTCATCAGGATAAGGCAGTGTTGCGAACTTCTTTTGAATTTTTACCTAAGGTTGTGAATTCCAACAACATTAGTAGAGAAATTGTAGTTCCTTCATTATGCCCTAATCCTAAGAATTCTAAGGAGAAATCATTGCATTCTTTGGATGTTGTTAGAGCTTTGAAATATTATGTTGAAGCTACTAAGAATTTCCGAAAGACTTCTAGTCTATTTGTCATCTTTTCCGGTTCTAGAAAGGCCAGAAAGCTTCTGCCATTTCTTTGGCATCTTGGTTGAAATCTTTAATTCATCATGCCTATGTTGAGTCGGGTAAAACTCCGCCTCAGAGGATTACAGCTTATTCGACTAGGTCAGTTTCTACTTCCTGGGCGTTTAGGAATGAAGCTTCGGTTGATCAGATTTGCAAAGCAGCAACTTGGTCTTCTTTGCATACTTTTGCTAAATTCTACCATTTTGATGTGTTTTCTTCTTCTGAAGCAGTTTTCGGTAGAAAAGTACTTCAGGCAGCTGTTTCAGTTTGAATCTTCTGCTTATGTTTTCATTTAAACTTTATTTTGGGTGTGGATTATTTTCAGCAGGAATTGGCTGTCTTTATTTTATCCCTCCCTCTCTAGTGACTCTTGCGTGGAAAGATCCACATCTTGGGTAGTCATTATCCCATACGTCACTAGCTCATGGACTCTTGCTAATTACATGAAAGAAAACATAATTTATGTAAGAACTTACCTGATGAATTCATTTCTTTCATATTAGCAAGAGTCCATGAGGCCCACCCTTTTTTGTGGTGGTTATGATTTTTTTGTATAAAGCACAATTTATTCCAATTCCTTATTTTTTATGCTTTCGCACTTTTTTCTTATCACCCCACTTCTTGGCTATTCGTTAAACTGATTTGTGGGTGTGGTGAGGGGTGTATTTATAGTCATTTTGAGGTTTGGGAAACTTTGCCCCTCCTGGTAGGAATGTATATCCCATACGTCACTAGCTCATGGACTCTTGCTAATATGAAAGAAATGAATTTATCAGGTAAGTTCTTACATAAATTATGTTTTTTATGCTTTTGCACTTTTTTCTTATCACCCCACTTCTTGGCTATTCGTTAAACTGATTTGTGGGTGTGGTGAGGGGTGTATTTATAGGCATTTTGAGGTTTGGGAAACTTTGCCCCTCCTGGTAGGAATGTATATCCCATACGTCACTAGCTCATGGACTCTTGCTAATATGAAAGAAATGAAGTTATCAGGTAAGTTCTTACATAAATTATGTTTTTGCACAATCAAGTATACCAGTTGCAGACAGAGGTTCTGACCCTGCATTATGGCTGCACCTCTCCCTAAAAGAGGAATCTGTTACAGAGTCTGTGGGCCTGTATGCAAAGAGCTGGCCTGTCTAAAAGGAGCAGCAAGGCAGTACAGGTCATTCTCCTTCAGCCGTTTTATACGATGGCCCACGACCCTCAACAGGCACAACAGCATGAAACACCACATATGCCATCCTTTTGCACAATAGAGTACAGGTATGGCATTGATTTGAGGAACCCGGAGATAATTTAGAGGATCCGGGAATATTGAACAACAAAACGTGCTTGGACACCCAGTACAGGTCGTTCTCCTTCCGCTTTTGTAGACGAGGGTCCAGGACCCTCCACAGACACAACAGCAGGAAACATCACCTATGCCATCCTTTTGAACAATAGAGTACAGGTATGGCATTGATTTTAGGAACCCGGAGATAATTTTTAGGAACCGGGAAATTTAAAAAAAAACATGATTGGACACCCAGTACACTTCGTTCTCCTTCAGCCTTTTTATACGAGGGTCCCGGACCCTCAACAGAAATAACAGCAGGAAACACCACATATGCCATCCTTTTGAACAATAGAGTACAGGTTTGGCATTGATTTTAGAAACCCGTGGATAATTTTTAGGAACCGGGAAATTGAACAAAAAAAATGATTGAACACCCAGTACACGTCGTTCTCCTTCAGCCTTTTTATAAGAGGGTCCAGGACCCTCAACAGAAACAACAGCAGGAAAGAGCACATATGCCATCCTTTTGAACAATAGAGTACAGGTATGGCATTGATTTTAGAAACCCGGAGATAATTTTTAGGAACCGGGAAATTGAACAAAAAAAATTATTGGACACCCAGTACACTTCGTTCTCCTTCAGCCTTTTTATAAGAGGGTCCAGGACCCTCAACAGAAACAACAGCAGGAAAGAGCACATATGCCATCCTTTTGAACAATAGAGTACAGGTATGGCATTGATTTTAGAAACCCGGAGAAACTCCGCTCCACTCCGGATGGATGAAGATTGAAGATGCCGCCTAGATGAACACTTCTACCGGATGGAGGACCTCTTCTTTGCTGCTTGGATGAAGACTTCTACCGGATCAAGGACCTCCTCTGCACACCTTGGATGAAGAATTCGGCTCGGCTGGGTGAAGACGACTCAAGGTAGGATGATCTTCAGGGGGTTAGCGATAGGTTTATTTAAGGGGGGTTTGGGTGGTTTAGAGTAGGGGTATGTGGGTGGTGGGTTGTAATGTTGGGGGGATATTGTATTTTTCTTTTCAGGTAAAAGAGCTGATTACTTTGGGGCAATGCCCCGCCAAAAGCCCTTTAAAGGGTTGGTAAAAGAGCTGATGACTTTTGTATTTTAGAATAGGGTAGGGAATTTTTTATTTTTGGGGGCTTTTTTATTTTATTAGGGGGCTTAGATTAGGTGTAATTAGTTTAAACTTCTTGTAATTCTTTTTTATTTTTTGTAATTTAGAGTTTGTTTTTTTTGTATTATAGTATAGTTTATTTTATTGTATTTTATTTTAGCTAATTGTATGTAATTTATTTAATTAATTTAATGATTGTGTAGTTTTAGGTGTATTTGTAACTTAGGTTAGGATTTATTTTACAGGTAATTTTGTACTTATTTTTTATTTTATTTTTTTATTTTAATATTTTATATTTGGTTTGGAAAATAAAAGTAACAATTGGGGACACGCAGGACCCCTGATCTGAAAGATATAAACAGGAAATTCAGACACGCAGGTCCGAAGTAAATACACATACTGAAAAAGGTACTATGTAAACAAAAAATTTCCCTGAAGCATGCAAATAAGGGTGATATGAAGTCCTATTTCCCTGCTCGGGTAATAAACAAGTTAAAACTAGCCAGTAGGGAAACTAATACTGTTTTGGGGTGGGAAGATTTGCGGCGAAAGTAGTTCACCTAGTTTGAACCCTGGTGTGGGTTCTATAGAAATGGGGGCAGGGGGGGTGAGCTGGTACAGGATACCTAATGCAAGTAACATACAAATGATTGGGTATAACACATTGTAAGGGTAGTGGGTGGGCGGTGCTTATTCAGGGCATAGCATAAATTCCCATACCCTCCCTTATAATATAATGAACCTTAGACTATAGTGGATTACATAAAACTGGGCCCCCTTCATGGACGATACGGGGCGTTGCTGCACGTCCTCACTAGACTGAGTAGAATAAGCCTACAAATATCTTGTAGGAATAAGTTATCACACTAGTAGTACGTCAGTCGACTTCAAAGTAGGATGCTCGTGTTAATGAAATTTAACGCCTTCAACATCGCTACCTCTCGCTGTATAATAAAGACCTAAGTTAATTGTGCCCAGGTTTACGTGTTCCTGGGTTAGACTACCTGTGTGGGATCTCCCTCCGGACCCTGGCCACTGGCCCAGAAGGAGAAGCATGTTATGTGAAAATTGTCTCGGATAATAATGAAATGATGATACATCCAAGTATAATGGTAACATATAGATGTCCCTGCTAGGGGCCCCCTCAAACCCCCAGACCGGACAGATACATAAAAAGGGTTATCAGCATCATTGAAGGCATTGTATCGGTAACCTATGCTCAATACAGTAGTAAGATAGCTGCTGTGACATCCGCATCTCGGACCCCTTTAGAAATGTCTCTCCTGGGGCACCCCACTAACCCACAGGTGAGGTGAAAAGACATGGCATCCGCTACTAATATCACAGAAGCCAACAGTAACCTGCGTAATAGTAGTAAAACAGCAAGCTCAACATTAAGGTCCCACTTCATAGGTATCAGACCCTTCTTCTAACGGATCTATAGTAGTCACAATGGGGTTCCATTCAATAAGAAAATGGAATGACCCAGATGATATAATTAAAGGTTTAGTTCACCTAGTTTAGGGCCCTTGTACTAATAGTGTCATAACCGTCAGACAATGTGAAAGGTTGAAATATTCTCCCTCTTAAAAAGGATATGCATGAAACGGATGTATAACAATTATCACAACAGGAAGTTTGGGTAAAATCAACAGCCCCACCAATTGTATGGCATAGGAGACAAGATGGCTCGGTAATCATATAGGCAGTAACTAACTTAACAGTGGGTTTGTACAGATAGAGAACAATAATAGGATATTTCAGATAACCATTTCTGATAAGGCTTTAGAATTCTTATGCTGACTCTCCGTGTACCAGTGTCTTAGTTACGTTTCTACAGTATACTATACAGTCACGAAAGCTTACAGAAAACTCCTAAAGTAATTAATGATACAATGAGCTGTTATCAGGATAAAGAATTGTGAACATTAATACACAGCGCCTGCGTTTACCATAGTTAAGCAGTCAGCACATATCTAAAGACAATCAGTATTCCCCATTATACATAAACTGCAAGTATGTTCATAATATCATTATGCTATTAAAGTCCATGAGCCGGCATAAGCTCATTATCAAGCAATACACATCGTGCAGCAAAGATATCTAACTATCGGTTAATGGATTATAGCTAAAATAGATAAATTATTACACTTGCAGAATGGCAGTTCAGATCTGTGATCGTCATATTCTCTTATACTAAGAGTTCTAAAAAGTGTAATCATAATCAAAGGTTTAAGGCATAAACCTACAGTTAAATCCAGTGGGTGGCAAAGAGTCAATTCTGAGATTAACCTGGATTTATAAAGGACTGGTTCTTTCATCCCACTCCAGTTCTATTGTTAGGGAACCATGCAGGAACAAATACAGGATGCAGCCGTACCACCTCTAAAGGTAGCAGCTCTTGTCTGATGTAGGTCGCTTCCACTTTTAGTTCCACTCTCAGTTCCAAAGGCAGCTGTCGCTGAGCCTCTGGCTGCCGTGTATAGCCCATGACACATTCAACTGCTGCAGGCTTATCCGCAGGCCCCTGAGTGATCAGTTGTATCATTGTGTGATCTCGATCTGCTGCTCTGTCGTCCTGACCTGCTTGTAACGTTACAGGCAACCCCCTGCGGGCCAAAGCAGATGAAGGCGCTTTCGTCATAGTGATCACCCGTTTTTTGGAAGCCAATACCACCAACTTACTGGGTCTATGGTTGGGGAGTTTGTCGCCTGTCTCTCTGCAGTGCAGCTGCTCCATCCACAGAGATTCCACGCGTGTGGGAACGTATTGCTTCATCCACCGCTTCTACAACCTGGGTGAGTTGCGCTGAAAGAAGTGTCTGAAGGGTCCTGTACGATAGATGCGCCATACTTTCAGTATTCAGGGATTATTCCCCTGGTTATCGTACGCAATATCTTGCAGAAGGGTCAAGTGACGATCTCCCAGAGGCTCAGAATTCTGTTCCATTAGTAGCTTCTCCCCTAGTAATGGCGTTCGCAGTTAGCTGCCTCATGGCTTTACCAAAGCCTTTGGGGTAGTTATCGTTCACAAGACAGAGACATTTCACTAAAGCACAGTGTAATCCTTGAGTATATATGCCCAAATAATATAATTAGGTATCCTTAAAATCTATGTTATAGCTTTTAAATAATCTAATACAGCAGGAGCTCTTAATGTGCATGTCTGGCCACTTCAGCGGCCGGCTCCGCCCCCCCGTACTTATTTTAACTAGGTAGCTTTTAAATAGTTATTAACTATTTAATAGCTATTGTACCTAGTTAAAATAAATACAAAGTTGCCCGTAAAATAAATATAAATCCTAAAATAGCTATAATGTAATTATTAGTTATATTGTAGCTATATTAGGGTTTATTTTCTAGGTAAGTATTTAGTTTTAAATAGGATTATTTTATTGAATTTTAGGAATATTATTTTGTTAAATTTAAATTATATTTATGTTAGGGGGGGTGTTAGGGTTAGGGTTAGAGTTAGGTTTAGGGGTTAATAACTTTATTATAGTAGCGTCAACTGCGGGCTGGAGATTAGGGGTTAATAATTGTAGGTAGGTGGCGGCGATGTTAGGGAGGGCAGATTAAGGGTTAATCAAATTTAGTATAGTTTTTGCGAGGCGGGAGTGCAGCATTTTAGGGGTTAATACATTTATTATAGTGGCGGCGAGGTCCGGTCGGCAGATTAGAGGTTAATAAGTGTAGGTAAGGTAGCGGCGACGTTGGGGGGGGCAGATTAGGGGTTAATAAATATAATATAGGGGTTGGCGGTGTTAGGGGAAGCAGATTAGGGGTTCATAGGGATAATGTAGGTTGCAGCGGTGTCTCGAGCAGCAGATTAGGGGTTAATAGTATAATGCAGGTGTCAGCGATAGCGGGGGCGGCAGATTATGGGTTAATAAGTGTAAGGTTAGGGGTGTTTAGACTCGGGGTTCATGTTAGGGTGTTAGGTGTAGACTTAGAGAGTGTTTCCCCATAGGAAAAAATGGGGCTGCTTTTTTGCAGGTGTTAGGTTTTTTTTCAGCCCAAAATGCCACATTGTTTCCTATGGGGATATCATGCATGAGCACGTTTTTCCAGCTTACTGCTACCGTAAGCAACGCTGGTATTGAGGTTTGAAGTGGAGCTACATTAGGCTCAACGCTCTCTTTTTTTAGCCTAACGCAGCCCCTCAGACAACTCTAAATACCAGCGTTGTTGGAAGCTACGCGGGTCTTTACTGACAAAACTCTAAATCTAGCAGTATATTTGCAAAGATAAACTACTTAACACTAAAGACTTGTTTAAAATACGCAGGCTATGAAATACAAGTTTTAAAATACAATTTATTTCTTTAAATCTGCTACCTACAGCAACAATGGATGTTTGTTTTAAATATTTAGCATACAAAAAGGCAAGCTTAACACTATACAGGCCTATGAATATAAATCTAAAATATAAATAATGCTCTTTAAGTCTATCAGTTGTAATTTAACTGCAGTGACTATGCATATATTTTGTTTCTTTCATGTAATTAGCAAGAGTCCATAAGCTAGTGACGTATGGGATATACATTCCTCCCAGGAGGGGCAAAGTTTCCCAAACCTCAAAATGCCTATAAATACACCCCTCACCACACCCACAAATCAGTTTTTACAAACTTTGCCTCCCGTGGAGGTGGTGAAGTAAGTTTGTGCTAGATTCTTCGTTGATATGCGCTTCGCAGCAGGCTGGAGCCCGGTTTTCCTCTCAGTGTGCAGTGAATGTCAGAGGGATGTGAAGAGAGTATTGCCTATTTGAATTCAATGATCTCCTTCTACGGGGTCTATTTAATAGGTTCTCTGTTATCGGTCGTAGAGATTCATCTCTTACCTCCCTTTTCAGATCGACGATATACTCTTATATATACCATTACCTCTACTGATTCTCGTTTCAGTACTGGTTTGGCTTTCTACTACATGTAGATGAGTGTCCTGGGGTAAGTACGTCTTATTTTTTGTGACACTCTAAGCTATGGTTGGGCACTTTTATATAAAAGTTCTAAATATATGTGTTTAAACATTTATTTGCCTTGATTCAGACCTTATTTCAGACAGTCAGTTTCATTATTTGGGATAATGCATACGAATAATCAATTTTTCTTACATTAAAAATTTGACTTTTTTCCCTGTGGGCTGTTAGGCTCGCGGGGGCTGAAAATGCTTCATTTTATTGCGTTTAATTGTCTTTGTCATTTCCGGCGTCATACTTGTCGCCGGAAGTTGCGTCATTTTTTTGACATTTTTGCGCCAAAAATGTCGGCGTCACCGGATGTGGTGTCAATTTTGGCGCCAAATAATGTGGGCATCTTTTTTGGCGCTAAAAAATATGAGCGTCATTATTGTCTCCACATTATTTAAGTCTCATTGTTTATTTGCTTCTGGTTGCTAGAAGCTTGTTCATTGGCATTTTTTCCCATTCCTGAAACTGTCATTTAAGGAATTTGATCAATTTTGCTTTATATGTTGTTTTTTCTATTACATATTGCAAGATGTCTCAGATTGACCCTGAATCAGAAGCTACTTCTGGAAAATCGCTGCCTGATGCTGGATCTACCAAAGTTAAGTGTATTTGTTGTAAACTTGTGGTATCTGTTCCTCCGGCTGTTGTTTGTGATTAATGTCATGACAAATTTTCTAATGCAGATAATATTTCCTTTAGTAATGTTCCATTACCTGTTGCTGTTCCATCAACAACTAATACTCAGGGTGTTCCTGTTAACATAAGAGATTTTGTTTCTAAATCTATTAGGAAGGCTATGTCTGTTATTCCTCCTTTGAGTAAACGTAAAAAGTCTTTTAAAACTTCTCATTTTCCAGATGAATTTTTAAATGAACATCATCATTCTGATTCTGTTTCTGATAATGATTTTTCTGGTTCAGAGGATTCTGTTTCAGAGATTGATACTGATAAATCTTCATTTCTTTCATGTAATTAGCAAGAGTCCATGAGCTAGTGACGTATGGGATATACATTCCTACCAGGAGGGGCAAAGTTTCCCAAACCTCAAAATGCCTATAAATACACCCCTCACCACACCCACAATTCAGTTTTTACAAACTTTGCCTCCGATGGAGGTGGTGAAGTAAGTTTGTGCTAGATTCTACGTTGATATGCGCTCCGCAGCAAGTTGGAGCCCGGTTTTCCTCTCAGCGTGCAGTGAATGTCAGAGGGATGTGAGGAGAGTATTGCCTATTTGAATGCAGTGATCTCCTTCTACGGGGTCTATTTCATAGGTTCTCTGTTATCGGTCGTAGAGATTCATCTCTTACCTCCCTTTTCAGATCGACGATATACTCTTATATATACCATTACCTCTGCTGATTCTCGTTTCAGTACTGGTTTGGCTATCTGCTATATGTAGATGAGTGTCCTGGGGTAAGTAAGTCTTATTTTCTGTGACACTCCTAGCTATGGTTGGGCACTTTGTTTATAAAGTTCTAAATATATGTATTCAAACATTTATTTGCCTTGACTCAGAATGTTCAACTTTCCTTATTTTCAGACAGTCAGTTTCATATTTGGGATAATGCATTTTAATTTAACATTTTTCTTACCTTAAAATTTGACTTTTTCCCTGTGGGCTGTTAGGCTCGCGGGGGCTGAAAATGCTTCATTTTATTGCGTCATTCTTGGCGCTGACTTTTTTGGCGCAAAAATTCTATTTCCGTTTCCGGCGTCATACGTGTCGCCGGAAGTTGCGTCATTTTTTGACGTTATTTTGCGCCAAAAATGTCGGCGTTCCGGACGTGGCGTCATTTTTGGCGCCAGAAAGCATTTAGGCGCCAAATAATGTGGGCGTCTTATTTGGCGCGAAAAAATATGGGCGTCACTTTTGTCTCCACATTATTTAAGTCTCATTTTTTATTGCTTCTGGTTGCTAGAAGCTTGTTCTTTGGCATTTTTTCCCATTCCTGAAACTGTCATTTAAGGAATTTGATCAATTTTGCTTTATATATATGTTGTTTTTTCTCTTACATATTGCAAGATGTCTCACGTTGCATCTGAGTCAGAAGATACTACAGGAAAATCGCTGTCAAGTGCTGAATCTACCAAAGCTAAGTGTATCTGCTGTAAACTTTTGGTAGCTATTCCTCCAGCTGTTGTTTGTATTGATTGTCATGACAAACTTGTTAAAGCAGATAATATTTCCTTTAGTAAAGTACCATTGCCTGTTGCAGTTCCTTCAACATCTAAGGTGCAGAATGTTCCTGATAATATAAGAGATTTTGTTTCTGAATCCATAAAGAAGGCTATGTCTGTTATTTCTCCTTCTAGTAAACGTAAAAAATCTTTTAAAACTTCTCTCCCTACAGATGAATTTTTAAATGAACATCATCATTCTGATTCTGATGATTCCTCTGGTTCAGAGGATTCTGTCTCAGAGGTTGATGCTGATAAATCTTCATATTTATTTAAAATGGAATTTATTCGTTCTTTACTTAAAGAAGTACTAATTGCTTTAGAAATAGAGGATTCTGGTCCTCTTGATACTAATTCTAAACGTTTAGATAAGGTATTTAAAGCTCCTGTGGTTATTCCAGAAGTTTTTCCTGTTCCTAATGCTATTTCTGCAGTAATTTCCAAAGAATGGGATAATTTGGGTAATTCATTTACTCCTTCTAAACGTTTTAAGCAATTATATCCTGTGCCGTCTGATAGATTAGAATTTTGGGACAAGATCCCTAAAGTTGATGGGGCTATTTCTACCCTTGCTAAACGTACTACTATTCCTACGTCAGATGGTACTTCGTTTAAGGATCCTCTAGATAGGAAAATTGAATCCTTTCTAAGAAAAGCTTATCTGTGTTCAGGTAATCTTCTTAGACCTGCTATATCTTTGGCTGATGTTGCTGCAGCTTCAACTTTTTGGTTGGAAACTTTAGCGCAACAAGTAACACATCGTGATTCTCATGATATTATTATTCTTCTTCAGCATGCTAATAATTTTATCTGTGATGCCATTTTTGATATTATCAGAGTTGATGTCAGGTTTATGTCTCTAGCTATTTTAGCTAGAAGAGCTTTATGGCTTAAAACTTGGAATGCTGATATGGCTTCTAAATCAACTTTACTTTCCATTTCTTTCCAGGGTAACAAATTATTTGGTTCTCAGTTGGATTCCATTATTTCAACTGTTACTGGTGGGAAAGGAACTTTTTTACCACAGGATAAAAAATCTAAAGGTAAAAACAGGGCTAATAATCGTTTTCGTTCCTTTCGTTTCAACAAAGAACAAAAGCCTGATCCTTCATCCTCAGGAGCAGTTTCAGTTTGGAGACCATCTCCAGTCTGGAATAAATCCAAGCCAGCTAGAAAGGCAAAGCCTGCTTCTAAGTCCACATGAAGGTGCGGCCCTCATTCCAGCTCAGCTGGTAGGGGGCAGGTTACGTTTTTTCAAGGAAATTTGGATCAATTCTGTTCACAATCTTTGGATTCAGAGCATTGTTTCAGAAGGGTACAGAATTGGTTTCAAGTTGAGACCTCCTGCAAAGAGATTTTTTCTTTCCCGTGTCCCAGTAAATCCAGTAAAAGCTCAAGCATTTCTGAAATGTGTTGCAGATCTAGAGTTGACTGGAGTAATTATGCCAGTTCCAGTTCCGGAACAGGGGATGGGGTTTTATTCAAATCTCTTCATTGTACCAAAGAAGGAGAATTCTTTCAGACCAGTTTTGGATCTAAAAATATTGAATCGTTATGTAAGGATACCAACGTTCAAGATGGTAACTGTAAGGACTATCTTACCTTTTGTTCAGCAAGGGAATTATATGTCCACAATAGATTTACAGGATGCATATCTGCATATTCCGATTCATCCAGATCATTATCAGTTCCTGAGATTCTCGTTTCTGGACAAGCATTACCAATTTGTGGCTCTGCCGTTTGGCCTAGCTACAGCTCCAAGAATTTTTACAAAGGTTCTCGGTGCCCTGCTGTCTGTAATCAGAGAACAGGGTATTGTGGTATTTCCTTATTTGGACGATATCTTGGTACTTGCTCAGTCTTTACATTTAGCAGAATCTCATACGAATCGACTTGTGTTGTTTCTTCAAGATCATGGTTGGAGGATCAATTTACCAAAAAGTTCTTTGATTCCTCAGACAAGGGTAACCTTTCTGGGTTTCCAGATGGATTCAGTGTCCATGACTCTGTCTTTAACAGACAAGAGACGTCTAAAGTTGATTGCAGCTTGTCGAAACCTTCAGTCACAATCATTCCCTTCGGTAGTCTTATGCATGGAAATTCTAGGTCTTATGACTGCTGCATCGGACGCGATCCCCTTTGCTCGTTTTCACATGCGACCTCTTCAGCTCTGTATGCTGAAGCAATGGTGCAAGGATTACACGAAGATATCTCAATTAATATCTTTAAAACCGATTGTTCGACACTCTCTAACATGGTGGACAGATCACCATCGTTTAATTCAGGGGGCTTCTTTTGTGCTTCCGACCTGGACTGTAATTTCAACAGATGCAAGTCTCACAGGTTGGGGAGCTGTGTGGGGATCTCTGACGGCACAAGGAGTTTGGGAATCTCAGGAGGTGAGATTACCGATCAATATTTTGGAACTCCGTGCAATTTTCAGAGCTCTTCAGTTTTGGCCTCTTCTGAAGAGAGAATCGTTCATTTGTTTTCAGACAGACAATGTCACAACTGTGGCATACATCAATCATCAAGGAGGGACTCACAGTCCTCTGGCTATGAAAGAAGTATCTCGAATTTTGGTTTGGGCGGAATCCAGCTCCTGTCTAATCTCTGCGGTTCATATCCCAGGTGTAGACAATTGGGAAGCGGATTATCTCAGTCGCCAAACGTTGCATCCGGGCGAATGGTCTCTTCACCCAGAGGTATTTCTTCAGATTGTTCAAATGTGGGAATTTCCAGAAATAGATCTGATGGCGTCCCATCTAAACAAGAAACTTCCCAGGTATCTGTCCAGATCCCGGGATCCTCAGGCGGAGGCAGTGGATGCATTATCACTTCCTTGGAAGTATCATCCTGCCTATATATTTCTGCCTCTAGTTCTTCTTCCAAGAGTAATCTCCAAGATTCTGAAGGAATGCTCGTTTGTTCTGCTGGTAGCTCCGGCATGGCCTCACAGGTTTTGGTATGCGGATCTTGTCCGGATGGCCTCTTGCCAACCGTGGACTCTTCCGTTAAGACCAGACCTTCTGTCACAAGGTCCTTTTTTCCATCAGGATCTGAAATCCTTAAATTTAAAGGTATGGAGATTGAACGCTTGATTCTTGGTCAAAGAGGTTTCTCTGACTCTGTGATTAATACTATGTTACAGGCTCGTAAATCTGTATCTCGAGAGATATATTATAGAGTCTGGAAGACTTATATTTCTTGGTGTCTTTCTCATCATTTTTCCTGGCATTCTTTTAGAATACCGAGAATTTTACAGTTTCTTCAGGATGGTTTAGATAAGGGTTTGTCCGCAAGTTCTTTGAAAGGACAAATCTCTGCTCTTTCTGTTCTTTTTCACAGAAAGATTGCTATTCTTCCTGATATTCATTGTTTTGTACAAGCTTTGGTTCGTATAAAACCTGTCATTAAGTCAATTTCTCCTCCTTGGAGTTTGAATTTGGTTCTGGGAGCTCTTCAAGCTCCTCCGTTTGAACCTATGCATTCATTGGACATTAAATTACTTTCTTGGAAAGTTTTGTTCCTTTTGGCCATCTCTTCTGCCAGAAGAGTTTCTGAATTATCTGCTCTTTCTTGTGAGTCTCCTTTTCTGATTTTTCATCAGGATAAGGCGGTGTTTCGAACTTCTTTTGAATTTTTACCTAAAGTTGTGAATTCCAACAACATTAGTAGAGAAATTGTGGTTCCTTCATTATGTCCTAATCCTAAGAATTCTAAGGAGAAATCGTTGCATTCTTTGGATGTTGTTAAAGCTTTGAAATATTATGTTGAAGCTACGAAATCTTTTCGTAAGACTTCTAGTCTATTTGTTATCTTTTCCGGTTCTAGAAAAGGCCAGAAAGCTTCTGCTATTTCTTTGGCATCTTGGTTGAAATCTTTAATTCATCTTGCCTATGTTGAGTCGGGTAAAACTCCGCCTCAGAGAATTACAGTTCATTCTACTAGGTCAGTTTCTACTTCCTGGGCGTTTAGGAATGAAGCTTCGGTTGACCAGATCTGCAAAGCAGCAACTTGGTCCTCTTTGCATACTTTTACTAAATTCTACCATTTTGATGTATTTTCTTCTTCTGAAGCAGTTTTTGGTAGAAAAGTACTTCAGGCAGCGGTTTCAGTTTGAATCTTCTGCTTATGTTTTTCGTTAAACTTTATTTTGGGTGTGGATTATTTTCAGCAGGAATTGGCTGTCTTTATTTTATCCCTCCCTCTCTAGTGACTCTTGTGTGGAAAGATCCACATCTTGGGTAGTCATTATCCCATACGTCACTAGCTCATGGACTCTTGCTAATTACATGAAAGAAAACATAATTTATGTAAGAACTTACCTGATAAATTCATTTCTTTCATATTAGCAAGAGTCCATGAGGCCCGCCCTTTTTTTGTGGTGGTTATGATTTTGTATAAAGCACAATGATTCTAATTCCTTATTTTATATGCTTTCGCACTTTTTTATCACCCCACTTCTTGGCTATTCGTTAAACTGAATTGTGGGTGTGGTGAGGGGTGTATTTATAGGCATTTTGAGGTTTGGGAAACTTTGCCCCTCCTGGTAGGAATGTATATCCCATACGTCACTAGCTCATGGACTCTTGCTAATATGAAAGAAATGAATTTATCAGGTAAGTTCTTACATAAATTATGTTTTCTTTCATGTAATTAGCAAGAGTCCATGAGCTAGTGACGTATGGGATATACATTCCTACCAGGAGGGGCAAAGTTTCCCAAACCTCAAAATGCCTATAAATACACCCCTCACCACACCCACAAATCAGTTTTACAAACTTTGCCTCCTGTGGAGGTGGTGAAGTAAGTTTGTGCTAGATTCTACGTTAATATGCGCTCTGCAGCAGGTTGGAGCCCGGTTTTCCTCTCAGCGTGCAGTGAATGTCAGAGGGATGTGAAGAGAGTATTGCCTATTTGAATTCAATGATCTCCTTCTACGGGGTCTATTTCATAGGTTCTCTGTTATCGGTCGTAGAGATTCATCTCTTACCTCCCTTTTCAGATCGACGATATACTCTTATATATACCATTACCTCTACTGATTCTCGTTTCAGTACTGGTTTGGCTTTCTACTACATGTAGATGAGTGTCCTGGGGTAAGTAAGTCTTATTTTCAGTGACACTCTAAGCTATGGTTGGGCACTTTTATATAAAGTTCTAAATATATGTGTTTAAACATTTATTTGCCTTGATTCAGGATGTTCAACGTTCCTTATTTTCAGACAGTCAGTTTCATATTTGGGATAATGCATATGAATAATTCAATTTTTTCTTACCTTAAAATTTGACTTTTTTTCCTGTGGGCTGTTAGGCTCGCGGGGGCTGAAAATGCTTCATTTTATTGCGTCATTCTTGGCGCAGACTTTCTTGGCGCAAAATTTTTTTTGTCATTTCCGGCGTCATACGTGTCGCCGGAAGTTGCGTAATTTTTTTGACGTTTTTGCGCCAAAAAATGTCGGCGTTACCGGATGTGGCGCCATTTTTGGCGCCAAAAGCATTTAGGCGCCAAGTAATGTGGGCGGCTTTTTTGGCGCTAAAAAATTTGAGCGTCATTGTTGTCTCCACAATATTTAAGTCTCATTATTTATTGCTTCTGGTTGCTAGAAGCTTGTTCATTGGCATTTTTTTCCCATTCCTGAAACTGTCATTTAAGGAATTTGATCAATTTTGCTTTATATGTTATTTTTCCTATTACATATTGCAAGATGTCTCAAATGGACTCTGAATCAGAAGCCACTTTTGGAAAAACGCTTAACTGAGTTTCAGTTCTACCAAAGCTAAGTTATGTTTATCTTTAGCTATGGTTTGTAATAAGATATTATGTTATACTTTTACATGTGGAATCCATTAGTATTTATGCTTTATATATTTTCTTTTCTTACAAGAAATATTTAGAAGACTTATAAGAAATATTTTTCTGATTCTATGTTAAAGGCTTTGTCTGACTTCGTGCCTTCTAAATAAAATTTTTAGGTCTTTTTCACTTCTTTTTTAATTATTGAAGTTTCAAATGACCAACAACATACTGATTTATCCTTCTCTGATGATTTTTTTTCAGAAATTTTCTTCATCAGATATTGACACTAACAAATCTACTTTTTTATTATTTTTCAATTATTAAAGTACATTTGTTCTTTGTTGAAAAGGTGTTGATTATTTTGGATATTAAGGTAACTAGTTCTTTAAGACTAGCTGACATTATTTCTGCCTATTTATTTCTTTAGAGGTTTTCTTTCCAATTCCCTATACTAGGGAATGGAATAGGCTGAGAATTTTCTTTTATTCCTTCTTCAAAGGTTTTAAACTATATTCTTTGCCAGCAGTTAAACTCAATTTGGAGGGTTCTCCAATTTATTGGGGCTATCTCTAATTCTACTAATTATGCTATTGTTTCTATAGCAAAATAGTATTTATTTTCCTTTAGATAGTTGTATCTTATTTATGGAAAATTATTTAGTTTCAGGTACTTTTCTTGGTCCTGTGATTTATTTGGATATTGCAATTGCTTCATTTTCTCTGTTTACTTTAAGATCAAGTATCAGATTATGATTTATTTTAGCATTGTTAAAGGGACAACATTTACTAGACTAGGTGCTGTTGCATTTGTCTTGTTGTTTTGCATTTATTGATTATACAAGTCCACTGTATTGGCTGGTCCTTTAAACTGGACTATCATGCTAATAATTTCATTTGTGTCTTCATTGTATTGAATATTTTCGCAAATGAGGGTTAATCTATGTCTTTAGCTTTTTTTAGCTAGAAGAATTTTGTGATTTTTAAAAAAAAATAAAAAAAAAAAATCCATATTTCCTTTGTTCTAAGATAATCAATGATGTGTTTTATAATTGGATTCAATTCTTAACTGTTACTCTGGGCTTCAAGGTTGAGTTCTAAGACTAAAACTTTAAGCTTATTCTAGTTTGGTTGTTCTTATTAAGGAACGAATTCCTGAGTTCTTTCCCAAGTAACATGTCTATAATTGGAGTTCGAAATCAGCTCCCTAATTTTGCGATGTACGTGCCGTATTCCAGCTTGGCTGGTAAGGGGCAGGTTAAGGCTTCTTTGAAATTTATTTTGTCCAAATTTCTTTGATTTTATTCCAGCAAGGCTAACACTTTCTTTAACTGTGTTTCTGTCCTATATATTTTGGGTACTGTTGAAGCATGGCTGGGCACCCATGGGGTTCAAGCGCTGCTCAGACCTGGAATCTTCTGGGGTATTTCTTCCAGTTTCTTTTGAGGAACCGGGTTTTGGAATTTTATTCAAACTATTTTGCCTTTTTATGGTTTTTGATAGCATTATTTGTTTTCATTAGATACAATAAATGCATATTTTCATTTTTCTGTTTTCATTCAGATTATTTTCTGAGGATGCAGAATCTCATATGATTCACTTACTCTTCAGGACATAGTTAGAGGATCTTCTTTTCTAAAGCTCTTGATTCCTCACACAAGGGTCACCTTTTTTAGGTTTCCAGATAGTTTGTGTCACTGTCCTTGTCTCTATCAGACAAGGGATAATGTTATTGGGTTCCATCTATCGGTACCTTTAGTCTCTATTATTTCCTTCAGTTGCTATATATGCATAGAAGTTTTAGGTCTTATGGCCACAGCATTGGATTCAATTCCCTTTGCTCATTTTCTCTAGAAAGAACCTTTCCAGTCTTTTATAAGTGTTGTTTCTTCAAGAACATGGTTAGAGGATCAATTTACCAAAAAGTTTGTTTGATTCCTCAGACAAGGGTAACCTTTTTAGGTTTCCTGATAGATTCAGTGTTCTTGATTCTGTCTCTGACGGACAAGAGGCGTCTGAAATTGGTTTCAGCTTATCGAAACCTTCAGTCACAATCATTCCCTTCGGTAGCCTTATGCATGGAAATTCTAGGTCTTATGACTGCTGCATTGGACGCGATTCCCTTTGCTCGTTTTCACATGCGACCTCTTCAGCTCTGTATGCTGAACCAGTGGTGCAGGGATTATACGAAGATATCTCAATTAATATCTTTAGAACCGATTGTTCGACACTCTCTGACGTGGTGGACAGATCACCATCGTTTAGTTCAGGGGGCTTCTTTTTGTTCCTCCAACCTAGACTGTGATCTCAACAGATGCAAATCTGACAGGTTGGGGAGCTGTGTGGGGGTTTCTGACAGCACAAGGGGTTTGGGAATCTCAGGAGGCGAGATTACCAATCAACATTTTTGGAACTCCGTGCAATTTTCAGAGCTCTTCAGTCGTGGCCTCTTCTAAAGAGAGAGTCGTTCATTTGTTTCTAGACGGACGATGTCACAACCGTGGCATATGTCAATCATCAAGGAGGAACTCACAGTCCTCTGGCTATGAAAGAAGTCTCTTGAATACTTGTATGGGCGGAATCCAGCTCATGTCTAATTTCTGCGGTTCATATCCCAGGTATAGACAATTGGGAAGCGGATTATCTCAGTCGCCAAACACTACATCCGGGCGAATGGTTTCTTCACCCAGAGGTATTTCTTCAGATTGTTCAAATATGGGGACTTCCAGAAATAGATCTGATGGCTTCTCATCTAAACAAGAAGCTTCCCAGGTATCTGTCCAGATCCAGGGATCCTCAGGCGGAAGCAGTGGATGCATTTTCACTTCCTTGGAAGTATCATCCTGCTTATATCTTTCCGCCTGTTATTAAGTCAATCTCTCCTCCTTGGAGTTTGAATTTGGTTCTGGGGGCTCTTCAAGCTCCTCCGTTTGATCCTATGCATTCGCTGGACATTAAATTACTTTCTTGGAAAGTTTTGTTTCTTTTGGCCATCTCTTCTGCTAGAAGAGTTTCTGAATTATCTGCTCTTTCTTGTGAGTCTCCTTTTCTGATTTTTCATCAGGATAAGGCGGTGTTGCGAACTTCTTTTAAATTTTTACCTAAGGTTGTGAATTCTAACAACATTAGTAGAGAAATTGTGGTTCCTTCATTGTGTCCTAATCCTAAGAATTCTAAGGAAAACTCGTTGCATTCTTTGGATGTAGTTAGAGCTTTGAAATATTATGTTGAAGCTACTAAGGATTTCCGAAAGACTTCTAGTCTATTTGTTATCTTTTCCGGTTCTAGGAAAGGTCAGAAGGCTTCTGCCATTTCTTTGGCATCTTGGTTAAAATCTTTGTTTCCTCATGCCTATGTCGAGTCGGGTAAAACTCCGCCTCAAAGGATTACAGCTCATTCTACTAGGTCAGTTTCTACTTCCTAGGCGTATAGGAATGAAGCTTCAGTTGATCAGATTTGCAAAGCAGCCACTTAGTCTTCTTTGCATACTTTTACTAAATTCTACCATTTTGATGTGTTTTCTTCTTCTGAAGCAGTTTTTGGTAGAAAAGTACTTCAGGCAGCTGTTTCAGTTTGATTCTTCTGCTTATAATTTCAGTTTTTTTCATTATAAGATTTAAACTTTATTTTGGGTGTGGATTATTTTCAGCGGAATTGGCTGTCTTTATTTTATCCCTCCCTCTCTAGTGACTCTTGCGTGGAAGATCCACATCTTGGGTAGTCATTATCCCATACGTCACTAGCTCATGGACTCTTGCTAATTACATGAAAGAAAACATAATTTATGTAAGAACTTACCTGATAAATTAATTTCTTTCATATTAGCAAGAGTCCACGAGGCCCACCCTTTTGTGGTGGTTATGATTTTTTTGTATAAAGCACAATTATTCCAATTCCTTATTTTTTATGCTTTCGCACTTTTTTCTTATCACTCCACTTCTTGGCTATACGTTAAACTGATTTGTGGGTGTGGTGAGGGGTGTATTTATAGGCATTTTGAGGTTTGGGAAACTTTGCCCCTCCTGGTAGGAATGTATATCCCATACGTCACTAGCTCATGGACTGAATTTATCAGGTAAGTTCTTACATAAATGATGTTATTTATTTAAAATGGAATTTATTCGTTCTTTACTTAAAGAAGTCTTAATTGCTTTAGAAATAGAGGAATCTGGTCCTCTTGATACTAAATCTAAACGTTTAAATACGGTTTTTAAACCTCCTGTAGTTATTCCGGAAGTTTTTCCCGTCCCTGATGCTATTTTTGAAGTGATTTCCAGGGAATGGAATAATCTGGGTAATTCTTTTACTCCTTCTAAAAGGTTTAAGAAGTTATATCCTGTGCCATCTGACAGATTAGAGTTTTGGGACAAAATCCCTAAAGTTGATGGGGCTATCTCTACTCTTGCTAAACGTACTACTATTCCTACGGCAGATAGTACTTCCTTTAAGGATCCTTTAGATAGGAAAATTGAATCCTTTCTAAGAAAAGCTTACTTATGTTCAGGTAATCTTCTTAGGCCTGCTATATCTTTGGCAGATGTTGCTGCAGCTTCAACTTTCTGGTTGGAGGCTTTAGCACAACAAGTAACAGATCATAATACTCATAGCATTGTTAATCTTCTTCAACATGCTAATAACTTTATTTGTGATGCCATCTTTGATATCATTAGGGTTGATGTCAGGTATATGTCTTTAGCTATTTTAGCTAGAAGAGCTTTATGGCTTAAAACTTGGAATGCTAATATGTCTTCTAAGTCAACTTTGCTTTCCCTTTCTTTCCAAGGGAATAAATTGTTTGGTTCACAGTTGGATTCTATTATTTCAACTGTTACTGGGGGGAAAGGAACTTTTTTACCACAGAATAAAAAATCTAAAGGTAAATATAGGGCTGCTAATTGTTTTCGTTCCTTTCATCACAATAAGGACCAAAAACCTGATCCTTCCCCTACAGGAACGGTATCAGTTTGGAAACCATCTCCAGTCTGGAATAAATCCAAGCCTTTTAGAAAGCCAAAGCCAGCTCCCAAGTCCACATGAAGGTGCGGCCCTCATTCCAGCTCAGCTGGTAGGGGGCAGATTACGATTTTTCAAAGAAATTTGGATCAATTCGATTCACAATCTTTGGATTCAGAACATTGTTTCACAGGGGTACAGAATAGGCTTCAAGATAAGGCCTCCTGCAAGAAGTTTTTTTCTTTCTCGTGTTCCAATAAATCCAGTGAAGGCTCAAGCGTTTCTGAAATGTGTTTCAGATCTAGAGTTGGCTGGAGTAATTGTACCAGTTCTAGTTCTGGAACAGGGTCTGGGGTTTTACTCAAATCTATTCATTGTACCAAAGAAGGAGGATTCCTTCAGACCAGTTCTGGATTTAAAAATATTGAATCATTATGTAAGAATACCAACATTCAAAATGGTAACTATAAGGACTATTCTGCCTTTTGTTCAGCAAGGGCATTATATGTCCACAATAGATTTACAAGATGCATATCTGCATATTCCGATTCATCCAGATCACTATCAGTTTCTGAGATTCTCTTTTCTAGACAAGCATTACCAGTTTGTGGCTCTGCCGTTTGGCCTAGCAACAGCTCCAAGGATTTTTACAAAGGTTCTCGGTGCCCTACTATCTGTAATCAGAGAACAGGGTATTGTGGTATTTCCTTATTTGGACGATATCTTGGTACTTGCTCAGTCTTCACATTTAGCAGAATCTCATACGAATCGACTTGTATCGTTTCTTCGAGAACATGGTTGGAGGATCAATTTACCAAAGAGTTCGTTGATTCCTCAGACAAGAGTTACCTTTTTAGGTTTCCAGATAGATTCAGTGTCCATGACTCTCGTTAACGGACAAGAGACGTCTGAAATTGGTTTCAGCTTGTCGAAACCTTCAGACTCAATCATTCCCTTCTGTAGCCTTATGCATGGAAAGTCTAGGTCTTATGACTGCTGCATCGGACGCGATCCCCTTTGCTCGTTTTCACATGCGACCTCTTCAGCTCTGTATGCTGAACCAGTGGTGCAGGGATTATACAAAGATATCACAATTAATATCTTTAAAACCGAATGTACAACAATCTCTGACGTGGTGGACAGACCACCATAGTTTAGTTCAGGGGGCTTCTTTTGTTCTTCCGACCTGGACTGTGATCTCAACAGATGCAAGTCTGACAGGTTGGGGAGCGGTATGGGGGTCTCTGACAGTGCAGGGGGTTTGGGAATCTCAGGAGGCGAGATTACCAATCAACATTTTGGAACTCTGTGCGATTTTCAGAGCTCTTCAGTAGTGGCCTCTTCTAAAGAGAGAGTCGTTCATTTGTTTTCAGACGGACAATGTCACAACCGTGGCATATGTCAATCATCAAGGAGGGACTCACAGTCCTCTGGCTATGAAAGAAGTATCTCGAATACTTGTATGGGCGGAATCCAGCTCCTGTCTAATTTCTGTAGTTCACATCCCAGGTATAGACAATTGGGAAGCGGATTATCTCAGTCGCCAAACATTACATCCGGGCGAATGGTCTCTTCACCCAGAGGTATTTCTTCAGATTGTTCAAATCTGGGGACTTCCAGAAATAGATCTGATGGCTTCTCATCTAAACAAGAAGCTTCCCAGGTATCTGTCCAGATCCAGGGATCCTCAGGCGGAAGCAGTGGATGCATTGTCACTTCCTTGGAAGTATCATCCTGCCTATATCTTTCCGCCTCTAGTTCTTCTTCCAAGAGTGATTTCCAAGATTCTAAAGGAGCGTTCGTTTGTTCTGCTGGTGGCTCCAGCATGGCCTCACAGGTTTTGGTATGCGGATCTTGTTCGGATGGCTACTTGCCAACCGTGGACTCTTCCGTTAAGACCAAACCTTCTATCGCAAGGTCCTTTTTTCCATCAGGATCTCAAATCCTTAAATTTGAAGGTATGGAGATTGAACGCTTGATTCTCAGTCATAGAGGTTTCTCTGACTCCGTAATTAATACTATGTTACAGGCTCGTAAATCTGTGTCTAGGAAGATATATTATCGAGTCTGGAAGACTTACACTTCTTGGTGTTCTTCTCATCATTTTTCTTGGCATTCTTTTAGAATTCCTAGAATTTTACAGTTTCTTCAGGATGGTTTGGATAAAGGTTTGTCTGCAAGTTCCTTGAAAGGACAAATCTCTGCTCTTTCTGTTCTTTTTCACAGAAAGATTGCTAATCTTCCTGATATTCATTGTTTTGTACAGGCGTTGGTTCGTATAAAACCTGTCATTAAGTCAATTTCTCCTCCTTGGAGTTTGAATTTGGTTTTGGGGGCTCTTCAAGCTCCTCCGTTTGAACCTATGCATTCGCTGGATATTAAATTACTTTCTTGGAAAGTTTTGTTTCTTTTGGCCATCTCTTCTGCTAGAAGAGTTTCTGAATTATCTGCTCTTTCTTGTGAGTCTCCTTTTCCGATTTTTCATCAGGATAAGGCGGTTTTGCGAACTTCGTTTAAATTTTTACCTAATGTTGTGAATTCTAACAACATTAGTAGAGAAATTGTGGTTCCTTCATTGTGTCCTAATCCTAAGAACTCTAAGGAAAGATCGTTGCATTCTTTGGATGTAGTTAGAGCTTTGAAATATTATGTTGAAGCTACTAAAGATTTCAGAAAGACTTCTAGTTTATATTGTTATCTTTTCTGGTTCAAGGAAAGGTCAGAAGGCCTCTGCCATTTCTTTGGCGTCTTGGTTAAAGTCTTTGATTCATCATGCTTATGTTGAGTCGGGTAGAACTCCGCCTCAAAGGATTACAGCTCATTCGACTAGGTCAGTTTCTACTTCCTGGGCATTTAGGAATGAAGCTTCAGTTGATCAGATTTGCAAAGCAGCAACTTGGTCTTCTTTGCATACTTTTACTAAATTCTACCATTTTGATGTGTTTTCTTCTTCTGAAGCAGTCTTTGGTAGAAAAGTACTTCAGGCAGCTGTTTCAGTTTGATTCTTCTGCTTATAATTTCAGTTTTTTTCATTTTAAGATTTAAACTTTGTTTGGGGTGTGGATTATTTTTCAGCGGAATTGGCTGTCTTTATTTTATCCCTCCCTCTCTAGTGACTTGTGCGTGGAAGATCCACATCTTGGGTATTCATTATCCCATACGTCACTAGCTCATGGACTCTTGCTAATTACATGAAAGAAAACATAATTTAAGTAAGAACTTACCTGATAAATTCATTTCTTTCATATTAGCAAGAGTCCATGAGGCCCACCCTTTTTGTGGTGGATATGATTTTTTTGTATAAAGCACAATTATTCCAATTCCTTATTTTTTATGCTTTCGCACTTTTTTCTTATCACCCCACTTCTTGGCTATTCGTTAAACTGATTTGTGGGTGTGGTGAGGGGTGTATTTATAGGCATTTTGAGGTTTGGGAAACTTTTTCCCTCCTGGTAGGAATGTATATCCCATACGTCACTAGCTCATGGACTCTTGCTAATATGAAAGAAATGAATTTATCAGGTAAGTTCTTACATAAATTATGTTTTTAGACATTTACCTGTAATTAGCAACCTTTTATACTTTACCAAATACTTTGATTTAAATATCAAAAATTTGAACAATCATACATCACCAAAAATGATAAGATAAGTCAGTTTCCAAAAACTTCTTGTTTCATCTCAGAAGACAAAAAAGTATATTTTGCAATCAATGAGAAAAGGTAGCCAACTTTGCTTAGAATAACTGTATTTCAAATGCCCAGCAGTCAGTTATCAATAAAGGTCAGCGGGCATGTGTCCTTTTCTTTCTTGCATTTAGCTTATATATGTTTTTATCATTGATGAAACCATGTGGGAGGCCCTTGCAGAAACTGATCATCCAATTGGTGACCTGGGATGCATCTCTCTGATTGGCCCTAAGCGATGCATGGTTACTATGGAAATGCATCTTTTAACAGTCAAATCTTTTGGCTGTAATACTGGATTTTGCCCATCGGGGGCAGCATGACAAACAAACAGATTAATTTAAACCATTCCTAGACAGTAAAAACATTTCTTTAAAATGTTCATATAAAAATGTTATAATTTCTTTATATTACTAAATTAAATGTTCAAATGTACTGGACTATGTCACATTATCTATTCTGATTATTTTAATATGAAATATCAGTATTATTTCGAATATCATATTACATCAAAGTAATTTATGCTACTAACTATTCCAAAATTAATAGCATTTAAAATCCTGATATATATATATTCATGCAAATACAGCATGTTTCACATTCAGTACATCTCCCATTGGAACAACCACATATGTACTCGCTATACGCCATGTGCTTTTGCTTAGTGAGTCTTCATCTTGTAATTTTCACTAGATTTCTGGAAAACAGAGAAAAATGTGTTTATCTTTAACTCAATGGGTCAGTATTTGTATATATCAATGTATTTATTTTTCAACACAGCTAATATTTATTTAATATATTATGTCCCAGATGAATATATATATACATATAGGTGTTACCTTAGTATTTTCAATCTCAAATGAAAAACGGGCATCATTCCTTTTGCAAGATTTATTTATTTTTTATTTATGCCATACAGAGACTTTAAATACCAATTTGTCTGGGATCTTCACATGGGAAACTCCACAGGTGAAATTCACACTTATGTGACATAAAATAATTTCTTTAGCTACAACTGATTTTCCCTACGAATCTCATTACCTACAAGCAAGATCCCAGACATTTCATCTTTATTCACTGTATGGGGTCATCTATCTGACAATCTTGCTCTCAGATGTTCTGTTAACCAAGAAAGAGAATCTTCATGGTTTGATCCCAGATTTACAACATACAAAAATATAGATGGTTTCAGAGTAGAAATAGGGGTCAGCGACCATCTGATAGGGATTTTAAATTCATACCTCAGTGGGACATCTTTTGGAAACAGTCCTTTGTTCTCAGATGTGGAATACATAGAGTGTGATAAATGAACATGCTCAAACTTACTATTTGAGAAATTTCATACTTATGTATATGTATATATATATATATATATATATATATAATATAAGATATGTATATATATATATATATATATATATATATATATATATACTCCACAATGTTTGCAGCGTCACGCTCTGCCTTTTCCTCCATACACGCTATCCCGGCACTCTGGAGTTCCAATGGGGGGAATGACGTCACCAATTATCCCGGATATGCTTCTGAGAAAGTACTGCTCGTCTCACAGTACAGGTATGTAGATAGATACATGAAGATGACTCAGGCACTTCCCAGATAATGATAAAAAAGAGCTTTATTTATCCAAAAAGGTAAAAACAGACAAAAGCATAGTCCATACTGACACAGCTTTAACTACTAATTATACAGTGAATAAGGACTGCTGGGTTCCTGCTGCAGACATGTTTCGTGCTTGGATAGCACTTGTTCACTGCTTACAGGATACCCAGACTCCTCTATGCTTAAATAGAAATCTTCTTAAAGGTACATGTACCCTATTATAAACTTCCTTATTGTTAACAATTCCATATGAGCTAGGTTACCAACATTTGCTTATTTGTACCAAATATATTATCCATTTCATACTGATACATTCTTTTATAGTAATGTTACATAATATCTTATGTTGTGTTTAAAGATTATTTCCCTCAGTGTTGTTACCGTATATTTTTTCAATGATTATTCACAACCTAATATATACAGTTTTTCATACCTTTGATATGTACCTATCTTTGAAAATGAGGATAATTTAGGAATACCTATATTAGAAAGAAAGTGAATCATTGAAGAAATTAAGGAGATATATCTATAACTAAACACACAGGTCAATATCCCTCCTAAAATTCAATCCATAGGGGATAGAGGTACTTGTTGTAAAAATCCAAAAGACCTCTCTTAGGTCTAATTTTTCCTCTCTATTCCCCCCTCTCCTCCACTGTGGAACATGGTCAATTGCTTGGACAGTAAGTTAGTGTCAGAATTGTGATTGTCTCTAAAGTGTCGTGCAATTGGAGTATCAGAATTCGGATCCTCAATGGATCTTACATGTGCTAAAAATCTATCCTTTAAGGATCTTTTAGTTTTTACAATATACTGCTTTTGGCACCCCCTACAGGTTAACAAGTAAACTACATGTGTTGTAGTACAATTAATGTAAAAAGTTATTTTGTATGTTTTGTTTGTGGTAGTTGAAATAAATGTGTCACCTTCTATTACATGATCACAGGTCTTTCATATTTTCTTCCTGCATTTGAAAAAACCTTTTCGTTGTTTTAACCAACAAGTATTGCCTGACTTTTTTGAGCAATCTGAAGGTGACACATAATTTCCAATCGTTTTTCCTTTCCTCGAGACACAATCACAACCCTCTCTTACAATATCCTTTAGTCCTGGATCTGTTTGTAATATTGGAATGTTACGTCTTATAATTTTACAAATTTCCGAATATTCCATGCTATACGTTGTAATAAATTTAGGCTTACATTTTGTATTAGTGCTATGTTGTTTCTTATGTTTGTCTTTGTACATCAATAGCTTGTCTCGTGGTATTACATCAACCTCACTACATGCCCTTTTGAGAATATTACTATCATAACCTCTACTCATTAGTCTTTCTGTTATGATGTCTGCCTGTTTATTATAATCTTCAGATCTGGAACAATTTCGCTTAGCTCGAATATATTGTCCTTTCGGTATGCCATGTATTGTATGACATGGATGGCCGGAATTAAATTCAAGAATAGTATTCCCTGATGTTTGTTTCCTAAATAAATTTGTTTCGATTGAACCTGAACTCACTGAAACATTTATGTCTAAAAAACATATTTGAGTTGCATTTTGTTCCCCTACAAATTTTATATCACATTGGTTCATATTTAGGTAGTTACAAAAGTTCTCTACTTCATGTTCATTACTATCAATGATAAAGATCAGGTCATCTATGAACCTAGCGTAGAGTATGATATTTTCTTTGAGGGGGTTGCCATCTCCAAAGACGTGGAACCGCTCCCACCATCCCATAAAGAGATTGGCGTAACAGGGGGCAAATTTTGCCCCCATAGCGGTTCCACGCCTCTGGAGATAGAAACCCCCCTCAAACATGAAAAAGTTGTGTGTCACTAAGTATTCAATTGAATACATAATAAATTGTTTGGTATTATCATCATAATTACTTTGATTTTCCAACACATACTCTATCGCTTTAAGGCCTTGTTGGTGAGTTATAGAAGTATATAGGGAAGTCACATCTGCTACCAAGAATCTATAACTTGGTTTCCATTCAATATTGTTTAGTTTTAACAATAGGTCAGTGGTGTCTCTAATGTAGCTGGGCAATTTGTTGACTAAGGGTTGTAGATAAGTGTCGATAAGATCTGACAGGGGTTCATTAAGTGAATTAATGCCCGCTATAATGGGGCGTCCTGTGGGATTTTCCATACTTTTGTGGATTTTAGGGAAGTAATGGAATATGGGAATAATAGTATTCTCAGGTATTAATGCTTCCTCCATTGTTGTTGTTATTACATTATTATATCTGGCCCTTTTTACAATTTCACTTAGAATTTCCTTATATTTTGTAGTTGGATTTTCCTTTAGTCTACCATATACCTCACTGTCTTGTAGCTGTCGCTTTGCCTCGGCTATATAATCTGACCTGTTTAGTATTACGACATTCCCTCCCTTATCCGAGGGACGTACAATAATTCTATCATCACTAGATATATTGTGTAGTGCTTCCTTCTCTTTGAGTGTCATATTATGTTTAGATTTTTTTGTTTTTTCACTAAGCTCCCTGAGCTGTCCTTCTACTACCTTTTGAAAGGTCTCCATAGGATGAGTTCTAGAATTTACAGGGTAAAAATTGCTCTTTTTTCTAACCTTGGAAAAATCCAAGTCCCTCTCTTTAATGTGATGTTCCCCTGTTCTTGCATCTGATAACTCCTGTAGATCTATAATTGAACACTCTTCAGAAAATGTTAAACCTTCCCCAGTAATTGTGGTAGTTGCAAATTCTGTCTCCCTTTGCACCTCCACAGCATTCGTAAAATGTTTTCGCAATATCAGTTTTCTGACAAATCTATTTACATCCAATACAGTATTGAATAAATTAAAATGCTTTGAATGTACAAAGCTGAGACCTTTTCGATAAGACCCTCATTTCATCATTTGTTAATAACACATCAGACAAGTTCAATACATCATTATTCATGCATATTTCTTTCTGTGTGCTTCTGATCTCGTTACATAGACCCTTTGTTGTTCCTTCTTCTTCTTGTCTTGTTTTTTGCATTCCAATTTTTCTTCTTCCTTTCCCCCTTTTTCCTCTGTGTACTTTTTTCTTCCTGGGTTTTGAGTCCCTGACTGTCCGTTTTTTTACTGTATTTCTTTTGATCCTTCAAAGGTAGCCTGTAATACTGTGGGTTCTTCATCCTCTACATTTGTTTCTCCTTCAGATGACTCCACCTCATATTCTGTATCAGAAAATGTGACTTGTTTGGTCTTCTTGTTTCGGTTCTTAAACCATCTTCTTCCACCTTTCTTGGATTCTCTTCCAAAGTTATCCATACTGTCCCATCTATATACATTATGATGATCATAATCATGTTTATCCCGATTCATTTTTCTGGACTTGAACTCCCATAGTTCTTGGCGGAATGCTATCATGCTCTTTTCAAACTTCTTATCATAGAGTTTGAACTCCTTCTGCATAGCCTTTAATCTTTCCTGTATAGATTTCATTTCTTCTAATAAATCTTTCCCCTGTTTCTGTTTAAATTCTATTAGGAGCTCAATAAGTGCAAAAGAGCAAATGTCCAGAATGATGTTCCATATATTAATAAACTCTGTATCTAGTACTCTGAATGAAGGGAATTTGCGTACACGTAAGCCTCTAGGTATTCTTTTGTTATGTTTGTAAATTAGAAAAGATTTTATGTCCAATTCCAGCTTTATATCCTTTTTCCTCAAGGAATCTATTTAAAAAAAGAGGCTATCAAGTGTATGCACAATTTCCTCCTCTGTCTCATATGTTGGTAAATCATCTCCAAACTCTGTGAGTACATACGATTCCTCATGGCTCCTATCCATGATTAATAGCTTGATTGTTAATCTCTATGGTGATTTATTTTCAATGGTTTATGTACAATGGGACTTCGTCCTATTACAATCAGATTTCCTCCGTTTCAGTACTCAAGTCAGTTGGTTTATGTCACATATGTTAGTGGTCAATTTTCAACACATAGGTAAAGCCAAAAAAACGGTTTCACAACTTGAGGTAATGATTTAAGGTAACCAACGTTCATAAATGAACCACTGTGTTAGTAGTCAGCTGTGTCAGTTAATCGTAATAAGTTAGATATATGAATAAATCTGTTTGTCTGTAATATTGTGCATTTAGTATTACGCATATACGCTCTCCATATAGAGTGATGTCATTACTGTATAACTCCACAGATAATACCGCATGTGCTGTCGTATGAACTGTGTATCAGCAGTTAACTTACCCCACTCCTCTTCAGCCGTCTCTTCCAAAAGCGTGCACTACCAGTATGAGGTTTCCGGTAGGCTGCGTGTGCTGCCAGACAATCTCTGCTCCACACTCCACAACGTTTGCAGCGTCGCGCTCTGCCTTTTCCTCCATACACGCTACACGCTATCACAGCACTCTGGAGTTCCAATGGGGGGAATGACGTCACCAATTATCCCGGATATGCTTCTGAGAAAGTACTGCTCGTCTCACAGTACATGTATGTAGTTAGGTACATGAAGATGACTTAGGCACTTCCCAGATAATGATAAAAAAGAGCTTTATTTATCCAAAAAGGTAAAAACAGACAAAAGCATAGTCCATACTGACACAGCTTTAACTAAGAGAGGTCTTTTGGATTTTTACAGCAAGTACCTCTATCCCCTATGGATTGAATTTTAGGAGGGATATTGACCTGTGTGTTTAGTTATAGATATATCTCCTTAATTTCTTCAATGATTCACTTTCTTTCTAATATAGGTATTCCTAAATTATCCTCATTTTCAAAGATAGGTACATATCAAAGGTATGAAAAACTGTATATATTAGGTTGTGAATAATCATTGAAAAAATATACGGTAAAAACACTGAGGGAAATAGTCTTTAAACACAACATAAGATATTATGTAACATTACTATAAAAGAATGTATCAGTATGAAATGGATAATATATTTGGTACAAATAAGCAAATTTTGGTAACCTAGCTCATATGGAATTGTTGTTAACAATAAGGAAGTTTATAATAGGGTACATGTACCTTTCAGAAGTTCCCTATTTAAGCATAGAGGAGTCTGGGTATCCTGTAAGCAGTGAACAAGTGCTATCCAAGCACGAAACATGTCTGCAGCAGTTCAAGTCCAGAAAAATGAATCGTGATAAACATGATTATGATCATCATAATGTATATAGATGGGACATTATGGATAATTTTGGAAGAGAATCCAAGAAAGGTGGAAGAAGATGGTTTAAGAATCGAAACAAGAAGACCAAACAAGTTACATTTTCTGATACAGAATATGAGGTGGAGTCATCTGAAGGAGAAACAAATGTAGAGGATGAAGAACCCACAGTATTACAGGCTACCTTTGAAGGATCAAAAGAAATACAGTAAAACGGACAGTCAGGGACTCAAAACCCAGGAAGAAAAAAGTACAGCGAGGAAAAAGGGGGAAAGGAAGAAGAAAAATCGGAATACAAAAAACAAGACAAGAAGAAGAAGGAACAACAAAGGGTCTATGTAACGAGATCAGAAGCACACAGAAAGAAATATGCATGAATAATGATGTATTGAACTTGTCTGATGTGTTATTAACAAATTATGAAATGAGGGTCTTATCGAAAGGTCTCAGCTTTGTACCTTCACAGCATTTGTTTTTCGAATCATAATTTTTTTTTATTAAGACAAAAAGGATCAAGCAGCATACAGATAATAAAGAAAAAAAGAGATACGTCCAAGTAAGAGTCATATTTAACAGAGATATTAAAGCATTTCTCATTTTAGTAATAGAATTTAAGCGATGACACCTATACAGAGAAATATCTATGCTAAAAATCCTATAGTATTTATACATTTCTCAATTCAGCAATAGCATTTGACAGCAACATCTATGCAGAGAAATATCTATGCTAGAAATCCTGTAATTTTTAATAGGAAAAAAGAGGACTGAATACAAGTTAACCAAAATAAAAAGAAAGGAGAGCCCTATTTGTAGACCCAGCCTCTATAAAGAAAAGAAAATCTTGTCTGCTGTCCTTTGTCTTATTGTTTTTCAGAGTGAATTCTGTCTCAAAAACAAAAGCGGGGAAAAGCAGAAAAAAGGAAGAAAAAAGGACTATAGTCCTTAGTAGGGTATTGTCCCCTTTAATGGATTCCCCTTCCTTTAGTCGAAGGAATGGGGCATTAGCAAGTGGCATGGTGGATAATATAGCTATAACACGACTAGACTGGGGAGGAGGAAAAAAAAAAAAGGGGGGGGGAAATAGACAAAAATATAGATCAACAAAAATATAGATTAACAAATGATGAAATGAGGGTCTTAGCTTTGTACCTTCACAGCATTTTAATTTATTCAATACTGTATTGGATGCAAATAGATTTGTCAGAAAACTGATATTGCGAAAACATTTCGCGAATGCTGTGGAGGTGCAAAGGGAGACAGAATTTGCAACTACCACAATTACTGGGGAAGGTTTAACATTTTCTGAAGAGTGTTCAATTATAGATCTACAGGAGTTATCAGATGCAAGAACAGGGGAACATCACATTAAAGAGAGGGACTTGGATTTTTCCAAGTTTAGAAAAAAGAGCAATTTTTACCCTGTAAATTCTAGAACTCATCCTGTGGAGACCTTCCAAAAGGTAGTAGAAGGACAGCTCAGGGAGCTTAGTGAAAAAACTAAAAAATCTAAACATAACATGACACTCAAAGAGAAGGAAGCACTACACAATATCTCTAGTGATGATAGAATTATTGTACGTCCCTCGGATAAGGGAGGGAATGTCGTAATACTAAACAGGTCAGATTATATAGCCGAGGCAAAACGACAGCTACAAGACAGTGAGGTATATGGTAGACTAAAGGAAAATCCAACTACAAAATATAAGGAAATTCTAAGTTAAATTATAAAAAGGGCCAGATATAATAATGTAATAACAACAACAATGAAGGAAGCATTAATATCTGAGAATACTATTATTCTCATATTCCATTGCATCCCTAAAATCCACAAAAGTATGGAAAATCCCACAGGACGCCCCATTATAGCGGGCATTAATTCACTTAATGAACCCCTGTCAGATCTTATGGACACTTATCTACAACCCTTAGTCAACAAATTGCCCAGCTACATTAGAGACACCACTGACCTATTGTTAAAACTAAACAATATTGAATGGAAACCAAGTTATAGATTCTTGGTAGCAGATGTGACTTCCCTATATACTTCTATAACTCATCAACAAGGCCTTAAAGCGATAGAGTATGTGTTGGAAAATCAAAGTAATTATGATGATAATACCAAACAATTTATTATGTATTCAATTGAATACTTAGTGACACACAACTTTTTCATGTTTGAGGGGGGTTTCTATCTCCAGAGGCGTGGAACCGCTATGGGGGCAAAATTTGCCCCCTGTTACGCCAATCTCTTTATCGGATGGTGGGAGCGGTTCCACGTCTTTGGAGATGGCAACCCCCTCAAAGAAAATATCATACTCTACACTAGGTTCATAGATGACCTGATCTTTATCATTGATTGTAATGAACATGAAGTAGAGAACTTTTGTAACTACCTAAATATGAACCAATGTGATATAAAATTTGTAGGGGAACAAAATGCAACTCAAATATGTTTTTTAGACATACATGTTTCAGTGAGTTCAGGTTCAATCGAAACAAATTTATTTAGGAAACAAACATAGGGGAATACTATTCTTGAATTTAATTCCAGCCATCCACGTCATACAATACATGGCATACCGAAAGGACAATATATTCGAGCTAAGCAAAATTGTTCCAGATCTGAAGATTATAATAAACAGGCAGACATCATAACAGAAAGACTAATGAGTAGAGGCTATGATAGTAATATTCTCAAAAGGGCACGTAGTGAGGTTGATGTAATACCACGAGACAAGCTATTGATGTACAAAGACAAACATAAGAAACAACATAGCACCTATACAAAATGTAAGCCTAAATTTATTACAACGTATAGCATGGAATATTCGGAAATTTGTAAAATTATAAGACGTAACATTCCAATATTACAAACAGATCCAGGACTAAAGGATATTGTAAGAGAGGGTTGTGATTGTGTCTCGAGGAAAGGAAAAACGATTGGAAATTATGTGTCACCTTCAGATTGCTCAAAAAAGTCAGGCAATACTTGTTGGTTAAAACAATGAAAAGGTTTTTTTCAAACGCAGGAAGAAAATATGTAAGACCTGTGATCATGTAATAGAAGATGACACATTTATTTCAACTACCACAAACAAAACACACAAAATAAATTTTTACATTAATTGTACTACAACACATGTAGTTTACTTGTTAACCTGTAGGGGGTGCCAAAAGCAGTATATTGGAAAAACTAAAAGATCCTTAAAGGATAGATTTTTAGCACATGTAAGATCCATTGAGGATCCGGATTCTGATACTTCAATTCCACGGCACTTTAGAGACAATCACAATTCTGACACTAACTTACTATCTGTCCAAGCAATTGACCATGTTCCACAGTGGAGGAGAGGGGGGAATAGAGAGGAAAAATTAGACCTAAGAGAGGTCTTTTGGATTTTTAGAGCAAGTACCTCTATCCCCTATGGATTTAATTTTAGGAGGGATATTGACCTGTGTGTTTAGTTATAGATATATCTCCTTAATTTCTTCAATGATTCACTTTCTTTCTAATATAGGTATTCCTAAATTATCCTCATTTTCAAAGATAGGTACATATCAAAGGTATGAAAAACTGTATATATTAGGTTGTGAATAATCATTGAAAAAATATACGGTAACAACACTGAGGGAAATAGTCTTTAAACACAACATAAGATATTATGTAACATTACTAAAAAAGAATGTAACAGTATGAAATGGATAATATATTTGGTACAAATAAGCAAATATTGGTAACCTAGCTCATATGGAATTGTTGTTAACAATAAGGAAGTTTATAATAGGGTACATGTACCTTTAAGAAGATCCCTATTTAAGCATAGAGGAGTCTGGGTATCCTGTAAGCAGTGAACAAGTGCTATCCAAGCACGAAACATGTCTGCAGCAGGAACCCAGCAGTCCTTATTCACTGTATAATTAGTAGTTAAAGCTGTGTCAGTATGGACTATGCTTTTGTCTGTTTTTACCTTTTTGGATAAATAAAGCTCTTTTTTATCTTTATCTGGGAAGTGCCTGAGTTATCTTCATGTATCTATCTATCTATCTATCTATCTATCTATATATATATATATGTACGTATGTATTTTACACTGACATTTATAGATGCCCTGACAGTACGACTCGGTATATCAGATTTCAATCAGACAATATAACCTCTGTCTCTTACATCAACCATCAAGGAGGAATGAGGAGCTCCTTAGCAATGAAGGAGGTGTCCCTACTCTTAAAATGGGCGGAAGCTCACAACTGTCTTCTGTCAGCTATCCACATTCTGGGGGTGGACAACTAGAAAGCGGACTTCCTCAGCAGACAATCCTTTTCCTTTTACCCAGGAGAATGGTCTCTCCACCCCGAGGTGTTTGCAGAGATTTGTCACAGGTGGAGGATGCCAGAGATCGATCTCATGGCTTCTCATCTCAATGCCAAGCTACCCAGATACGGGTCGAGATCAGGGGAACCTCAAGCGGAAATAATAGATGTGTTGGCAGAGCCATTGAGGTTTAGTCTCATATCTTTTTCCTCCATTGGCTCTGCTCCCTCGTGTAGTGGCTCGCATCAAACAGGAGCAAGCCCCAGTGATTCTCATAGCTCCATCCTGGTATTGAAGGACCTGGTTTGCAGATCTTGTGAGAATGTCATCATCTCCTCCTTGGAGGTTAGCTTATTGGAAGGACCTTCTAATGCAGGACCCATTCCTACACCAAAATCTAGATTCTCTGAGGCTGATTGCGTGGAAATTGAACATTTAGTTCTGTCCAAGAGAGGATTTTCGGATAGTGTTATAGACACTGATTCAGGCTTGTAAGTCAGTTACTCGAAGCATCTACCATAAGGTGCGGAGGACTTATGTACTCTGGTGTGAGGAACACAGCTTTCTGTGGCACAAAGTGAAGGTAACTAGAATTTTATCTTTCCTCCAAGACGGTTTGGAGAAGGACCTATCTACCAGCTCTGTGAAGGGTGAGATTTAGGCCCTATCTATCTTATTGCACAAGAGATTAGCTGATCTTCCGGTCGTGCAATCCTTTGTTAAGGCTCTGACTAGAATCAGACCTGTATTAAAACCTGATGCTCCACCTTGGAGCCTCAATCATGTTCTTCATGTTCTGCAGCAGGCTATGTTTGAGCCCATGCATTCGCATTCTGTTGATATTAAATTGTTATCCTGGAAAGTTTTGTTTTTGTTGGCTATTGCCTCATCTTACAGAGTCTCTGAGATTTCTGCTTTACAGTGTGATTCACCCTAACTTATGTTTCATGCCGACAAGGTGGTTTTATGTAGGAGGTTAGGTTTCCTTCCTAAGGTTGTGTCAGATCGCAACATCAATCAGGAGATTGTGGTTCCTTCCCTTCTCCAATCCTCCTCCTACAAAGGAAGGAACGGTTGCTCCACAATTTGATGTGGTTCGTGCCTTGAAATGTTAACTTCAGGCGACTGAGTTCAGACAATCATCATCCTTGTTTGTTCTTTATGCGGTTAGGCACAAGGGCCAGAAGGCCACTACGACTTCCTTATCCTTGTGATTGAGGAGTGTCATTCGATTAGCTTATGAGTGTCAGGGTTTTTTCCCTGTTTTGTTTGCCATGTGCTGCTGGCAGCCATTTTACTCACCTCTTTTGCTGACTCTGGTGCATACTGTGTGATGCTGCTCATTTCCTGCACTTCCTTTTATAGCCAGACTGTTGTACATCATCCGTGTGAGACAGGATGCAGTCTCAGAATTGTGATGTCCTCACTTATTATTTAAAGGGCCTCTGTTCAGTATGCTTTGCCCTTGCGTTGTCTCAGACCTGTTTCTGAGAGCTCCTGTGTATTACCTGGCTGTCTGACCTCCCTCCTGGTTCCTGATCCCTGGCTTGTTCCTGATTCTGCTGTTCTCCTTGTTCCTGATTCCAGCTCGTCTGACTAATGTCAGGGTGCCAGGAATCAGACTGAGATGAGAAGTGCAAAAATAATAACACCTTTATTAATAGCAAAAAATTATAAAATGTCCACAAGTCAAATAACAAGCCAGGAGTCAAAACCAGAGCTGGTAGTCAGACGAGCTGAGTCAGGAGCCAAAGTGAATAGTCAGACAAGCCGGAATCAGGAACAAGGAGAACAGCAGAGTCAGGAACAAGCCAGGGATCAGGAACCAGGAAGGACGTCAGGCAGCCAGGTAATACACAGGAACTCTCAAAAACAGGTCTGAGACAACGCAAAGGCAAAGCATACTGAACAGAGGCCCTTTAAATAATAAATGATGACATCACAATTCTGAGACTGCATCCTGTCTCACATGGATGATGCACAACAGTCTGGCCATAAAAGGAAGTGCAGGAAGTGAGCAGCATCCCCCACAATGCACCAAGTCAGGAAGAGAGGTGAGGAAAATGGCTGCCAGCGGCACATGGCAAACACAACAGGGAAAAACCCTGACAGTACCCTCCCCTCAACGACCCCTCCCCCGCGGGAGGACAAAAGGCTTATTGGGGAAACGGGCATGGAAGGCACGGAGGAGGGCGGGAGCATGAACATCAGAGGAGGGAACCCAAGAACGCTCCTCTGGACCGTAGCCCCTCCAGTGAACCAAATACTGTACATGGCCCCTGGACATACGAGAGTCAATAATGCTGCTGACCTCATACTCCTCATGGTTGTCAACAAAGATAGGACGGGGACAAGGCAACACAGTGGTAAACCGATTATAAACCAATGGTTTCAAGAGAGAGACATGAAAAACATTGGAGATGCGCATAGCAGGAGGAAGGTCAAGAGCGTATGCCACAGGATTAACCCGTCGGAGTATTCGAAAAGGACCAACATAACGGGGAGCCAGTTTATTGGAAGGCACATGAAGGTTCAAGTTGCGGGAGGACAGTCAAACTCTCTCACCAACCTGGTAGGAAGGTGCGGGGAGACGCCTACGATCAGCCTGGAACCTTTGGCGCTGCATAGAACGATGAAGGCAATCCTGAATCTGCACCCACGTGGAACAGAGTTGCCGGAGATGCTCCTCCAAAGCCGGACTACCCTGAGACATAAATGAATCGGGCAACAAGGATGGCTGAAACCCATAATTTGCCATGAACGGGGATAACTTGGAGGAAGCATTAATAGCACTATTACGAGCAAACTCTGCCCAAGGTAACAGTTCAGACCAATTATTGTGGTGATCTGAGACATAGCAATGGAGGAACTGTTCCAGAGCTTGATTAGACCGTTCCGCAGCCCCATTGGATTGAGGGTGATATGCTGAGGAGAAGGAAAGCTGGATCCCCATTTGAGCACAAAAGGAACACCAAAATCTGGAGACAAACTGGCTACCCTGGTCCGACACTATCTCCTTGAGTAACCCATGTAAATGGAAGACCTCCCGGGCAAAAATTGAAGCAAGCTCCTGAGCGGTAGGCAGCTTCATCAAGGGAATGCAATGTGACATTTTAGAAAAACGGTCAACCACCATAAGGATAACAGTATTGCCATTGGAAACAGGGAGCTTGACAATGAAGTCCACGGAAAGATGTGTCCAAGGACGCTCACCATTAGCAATAGGTTGAAGAGAACCCACAGGAAGATGTCGAGGAGTCTTATTCTGTGCACAAACTGAGCAGGAGGCAACATACGCAGCAACATCAGAACGAAGACCTGGCCACCAGTATTGTCAAGTGACAGACCAAATCATTTGGTTCTTGCCTGGGTGACCTGCAGCTTTAGGATAGTAGTAAGTGTGCAAAAGTTTAGTTCGAAGATTCTCAGGAACAAAGCCCTAACCACTAGGTTTCTTAGGCGGTGCATTGGTTTGTGCAGCCAGGATCTCCTCCCCCAAGGGAGAAGTCAAATTAGTACGTATGGTAGCCAAAATATGGTCAGGAGGTATAACAGGAGTAGGTACAGACTCCTCCTTGGACAGAGGCGAAAATTGTCAAGAGAGGGCACCAGCCCTAACATTCTTACTATCAGGCAGGTAGGAGACCACATAATTAAACCGAGACAAAAATAGCACCCATCTGGCCTGTCGGGGCGACAAACGTTTTGCTTCAGATAGATAAGTTAAACTCTTGTGGTCAGTAAGAATGAGCACTGGCACGCTAGTACCCTCGAGAAGATGCTTCCATTCCTTGAGTGCCAAAATTATGGCCAGTAATTCCCTGTCGCCAATTTCATAATTGCACTCCGCTGGAGACAATTTCTTAGAGAAGAAACCACACGGATGCAAGGAACTGTAGGAAGGTTACTTGAGTCTGATGGAACACACATTTCTCAAGTTTACAAAACAGGCCGTTCTCACGTAGTCTCTGAAGAACCCGTTTAACATCAGAACGATGAGCCTCAAGTGTGGGTGAGTGTATGAGGATGTCGTCTAAGTACACCACAACACACTGTTGCAACATATCTTGTAGGACATCATTAATAAATTCCTGAAAAACAGCAGGAGCATTACATAGGCCAAAGGGCATTACAAGATACTCATAATGCCCGCTCCTGGTGTTAAATGCTGTTTTCCATTCGTGACTCTCCTTAATCCTAACGAGATTGTACGCTTCTTTCAAATCAAGTTTAGAAAAGACCATAGCTCCCTTGAGGCGGTCAAAGAGTTCCGTAATGAGCGGAATAGGGTAAGCATTCTTAATGGTAAGACGATTAAGACCCCTATAATCGATACATGGTCTTAACTTGCCACCCTTTTTCTTCACAAAGAAGAAGCCAGACCCTGCAGGAGAGCAGGATTTGCGGATGATCCCCCGCAACAGAGCATCAGCAACATACTCCTCCATAGCACAATTCTCTGCAACAGACAGAAGGTACACCTGGCCCGAGGAGGAATGGCTCCGGGTTGCAGGTCTATGGCACAATCGTAAGACCGGTGAGGAGGCAACGTACTGCCACGCACCTTGTCAAACACGTCTCGGAACTCTCGGTACTCCTCTGGCAATTGAGATACCGAAGAAGTGCACAAGACTTTAACTGGTTTCCGAAGACAAGTGGAAATACATTGCGGGGACCACGAAATTTTTTCGGACCTGCGCCAGTCGAGACTGGGATTGTGCTTTTGGAGCCAGGGATAACCCAGAACAACTGGAAAATGCGGAGAGTTTATCACCTGGAACTGGAGGGTTTCAAAATGGAGAGCCCCAACAGCCATGGACAACAGAGCAGTTTCGTGAGTAACGAGTGCGGGCTGAAGGGGCCTGCCATCAATGGCCTCAATAGCAAGCGGAATGGACCGAGGCAAAAAACAGGAATGGAGTGCTTTGATACAAAAGCACTGTCAATGCAATAGCCAGCAGCAACGGAGTCAACAAGAGCCTGAGTGACTATGGAGGAGTCCACCCAGGAAAGGACAACCGTGACCAAAGGTTTCTCCTTAAGCGGTTCCGGGGACAAGGATAAACCACCCAAGGTCTGCCCCGGACAGGACCTTAGGTGTGAGCGTTTCCCGGCCGTGTAGGACAAGACTTCAAAAGGTGGCCCTGTAACCCACAATAGAGGCAGAGCCCCTCCCGCCTCCTAAAGGCCCTCTCCGCCGCGGAGAGACGCGTGAATCCCAACTGCATCGGCTCAGCAGTACCTGGTGACTCGGAACCAGGAGGCATGGGAGGAGAGGGAGGCATGGGTGGGAACGGACACGTAGGAGACAACGGAACAGGAGGCTTCGCAAGCGCTCCTTGAAAGAGGGCCTCTCTCTGAGTCTGATGTCAATTAGGATCAAAAAAGACACCAATGCCTCGAGATCCTCTGGTAAATCTCTGGCAGCAACTTCTTCTTTAATCGCATCAGAGAGCACATGAAAGAAGGTGGCAACAAGGGCTTCATTGTTCCAACCTACCTCTGCAGCAAGCGTACGGAACTCAATAGCATACTGAGCAACAGATCTTGTACCTTGCTGAATGGACATGAGTCGTTTAGCAGCAGAGGAGAAGCAAGCCGGAACATCAAATACCCTTCGAAAGGAGGCCACAAATTCAGGGTAATTTGAAATCACAGGTTTATTAATCTCCCACAAGGGATTAGCCCAGGCAAGAGCTGTGTCAGAGAGTAACAAGATGAGAAATCCCACCTTAGCTCTGTCAGAGGGAAACGCCTGAGGTAACATCTCAAAGTAAATACCCACCTGGTTCAAAAACCTTCTGCACTAAATAGGATCGCCTCCATATCGCTGAGGTAGAGGTGCAGAACCGGACATGCTCCTGGTAGGCAAAGGTGCAGCAGTGGAAACAGGAGCAGCCATAACATGTGGGACACTTTGGTCCAAATGTGCAGTGCGAGTCAGCAGGGTTTGAAGGGCTAGTGCAAATTGATCCAAGCGGTGATCCTGTATATCCATTCTGGAAATGATGGCAGGTAAAGGTGGATAATTAGCAGCATCAGGATTCATGTCCTTTGCGTAATGTCAGGGTGCAAGGAATCAGACTGAGACAAGAAGTGCAAAGCCAAAGCGAATAGTCAGACGAACTTGGATCAGGAACAAGGAGAACAGCAGAGTCAGGAACAAGCCAGGGATCAGGAACCAGGAAGGATGTCAGGCAGCCAGGTAATACACAGGAACTCTCACAAACATGTCTTAGACAACGCAAAGGCAAAGCATACTGAACAGAGGCCCTTTAAATAATAAATGATGACATCACAATTCTGAGACTGCATCCTGTCTCACATGGATGATGCACAACAGTCTGGCCATAAAAGGAAGTGCAGGAAGTGAGCAGCATCCCCCACAATGCATCAAGTCAGGAAGAGAGGTGAGTAAAATGGCTGCCAGCAGCACATGGCAAACACAACAGGGAAAACAACTGACAACTACTCGCTTTGGCTCCTGACTTGGCTCGTCTTACTACCAGCTCTAGTTTTGATTCATGCCTTGTTATTTGACTTGTGGACTTTTTATTATTTTTTGCTATTAATAAAGGTGTGATTATTTTTGCACTTCTCATCTCAGTCTGATTCCTGGCACCCTGACATTACGCAAGGGCCATGAATCCTGATGGTGCTAATAATCCACCTTTACCTGCCATAATTTCCAGGATGGATGAATAGGATCACCGCTTGGATCAATTTGCACTAGCCCTGGAAACCCTGCTAACTTGCACTGCACATTTGGACCAAAGTGTCCCACAAGTTATGGCTGCTCCTGTTTCCGCTGCTGCACCTAGTCCTACGAGGAGCATGTCTGGTTCTGCACCTCTACCTCAGCGTTATGGAGGTGATCCTAATCAGTGCAGAGGGTTTTTCTACCAGGTGGGCATTTACTTTGAGATGTTACCTCAGGTGTTTCCCTCTGACAGAGCTAAGGTGGGATTTCTCATCTCGTTACTCTCTGAAGATGCTCTTGCCTGGGCTAATCACTTGTGGGAGACTAATAAACCTGTGATTTCAAATTACCCTAAATTTGTGGCCTCCTTTTGAAGGGTATTTGATGTTCCGGCTCGCTCTTCCTCTGCTGCTAAATTACTCATGTCCATTCAGCAAGGTACAAGATCTGTTGCTCAGAATGCCATTGAGTTCCGTACACTTGCCGCAGAGGTAGGTTGGAACAATGAAGCCCTTGTTGCCGCCTTCTTTCATGTGCTCTCTGACGCGATTAAAGACGAAGTTGCTGCCAGAGATTTACCAGAAGATCTTGAGGCATTTGTTTCTTTTTTTGATCCTAATTGACATCAGACTAAGTGAGAGGTCCTCTTTCAGGGAGCGCTTGCGGAAGCCTCCTGTTCCATTGTCTCCTACGTGTTTGTTCCCACCCATACCTCCCTCTCCTCCTATGCCTCCCTCTCCTCCCATGCCTCCAGGTCCCGAGTCACCAGGTACTGCTGAGCCGATGCAGTTGGGATTCACGCATCTCTCCGTGGAGGAGGGAGGGTCTCTGCCTCTATTGTGGGTTACAGGGCTACCTTTTGAAGTCTTCTCCTACACGGCCAGGAAACGCTCACACCTAAGGTCCTGTCGGGGGCAGACCTTGGGTGGTTTATCCTCGTCCCTGGAACCGTTAAAGGAGAAACCTTTGGTCACGGTTGTCCTTTCCTGGGTGGACTCCTCCATAGTCACCCAGGCTCTTGTTGACTCCGGTATTGCAGGCTATTTCATTGACAGTGCTATTGTATCAAAGCACTCCATTCCTGTTTTGCCTTGGTCCGTTCCGCTTACTATTGAGGCAGGCCCCTTCAGCCCGCACTCGTTACTCACGAAAACTGCTCCATTATCCATGGCTGTTGGGGCTCTCCATTTTGAAAACCTCCAGTTCCAGGTGATAAACTCTCCGCATTTTCCGGTTGTTCTGGGTTATCCCTGGCTCCAAAAGCACAATCCCAGTCTCGACTGGCGCAAATCCAAAATTTTGTTGTGGTCTCTGCAATGTATTTCCACTTGTCTTCGGAAACCAGTTAAAGTCTTGTGCACGTCTTCGGTATCTCAATTGCCAGAGGAGTACCGGGAGTTCCTAGACTTTTTTGACAAGGTGCATGCCGGTACATTGCCTCCTCACCGGTCTTACGATTGTGCCATAGACCTGCAACCCGGAGCCATTCCTTCTCAGGGCCGGGTTTACCCTCTGTCTGTTGCAGAGAATTGTGCTATGGAGGAGTATGTTGCCGATGCTCTGTCGCGGGGGATCATCCGCAAATCCTGCTCTCCTGCAGGGGCTGGCTTCTTCTTTGTGAAGAAAAAGGGTGGCGAGTTAAGATCATGCATCGATTATAGGGGTCTTAATTATCTTACCATTAAGAATGATTACCCTATTCCGCTCATTACAGAACTCTTTGACCGCCTCAAGGGAGCTACGGTCTTTACTAAACTTGATTTGAGAGGAGTGTACAATCTCATTAGGATCAAGGAGGGCCACGAATAGAAAACAGCATTTAACATCAGGAGCGGGCATTATGAGTATCTTGTAATGCCCTTTGGCCTATGTAATGCTCCTGCTGTTTTCCAGGAATTTATTAATGATGTCCTACGAGATATGTTGCAACAGTGTGTTGTGGTGTACTTGGACGACACCCTCATACACTCACCCACACTTGAGGCTCATCATTCTGATGTTACACGGGTTCTTCAGAGACTACGTGAGAACGGCCTGTTTTGTAAACTCGAGAAATGTGAGTTCCATCAGACTCAAGTAACCTTCTTAGGTTATGTTATCTCCTTTGCAGGGTTCTCCATGGATCCTGACAAGTTATCTGCAGTTCTGCAGTGGCCTCACCCAGTTGGTCTTCGGTCTATTCAACGTTTTTGGGGTTCGCCAATTACTATAGAAAGTTTATTAAAAACTTTTCTTCCTTGGTCAAACCTATCACAGACATGACCCGTAAAGAGAATGATCCACTCCATTGGTCACCTACTGCCATTAAAGCCTTTATTAGTCTTAAGACTGCCTTTGCTGCCGCTCCAGTTCTATCTCATCCTAACCCTGTCCTGCCTTTTGTTCTTGATGTCGATGCATTTGAGACTGGAGTAGGTGCCCTCTTGTCTCAACGTCCTATGCCTGATGGTTCCTTGCATCTGTGTGGTTTCTTCTCTAAGAAATTGTCTCCAGCAGAGTGCAATTATGAAATTGGCGACAGGGAATTACTGGCCATAATTTTGGCACTCAAGGAATGGAAGCATCTTCTCGAGGGTACTAGCGTGCCAGTGCTCATTCTTACTGACCACAAGAATTTAACTTATCTATCTTAAGCCAAACGTTTGTCACCCCGACAGGCCAGATGGGCGCTATTTTTGTCTCGGTTTAATTATGTGGTCTCCTACCTGCCTGGTAGTAAAAATGTTAGGGCTCATGCCCTCTCTTGACAATTTTCACCTCTGTCCAAGGAGGAGTCTGTACCTACTCCAGTTATACCTCCTGACCATATTTTGGCTACCATACGTACTAATTTGACTTCTCCCTTGGGGGAGGAGATCCTGGCTGAACAAACCAATGCACCTCCTGAGAAACCTAGTGGTAAGTGTTTTGTTACTGAGAATCTTCGAACTAAACTTTTGCACACTTACTACTATCCTAAAACCGCAGGTCACCCAGGCAAGAACCAAATTATTTGGTCTGTCACTCGACAATTCTGGTGGCCAGCTCTTCGTTCTGATGTTGCTGCGTATGTTGCCTCCTGCTCAGTTTGTGCACAGAATAAGACTCCTCAACGTCTTCCTGTGGGTCTTCTTCAACCTATTGCTAATGGTGAGCGTCCTTGGACACATCTTTCCATAGACTTCATTGTTGAGCTCACTGTTTCCAATGACAATACTGTTATCCTTATGGTGGTTTACCGTTTTTTTAAAATGTCACATTGCATTCCCTTGAAGAAGTTGCCTACCGCTCAGGAGCTTGCTTCAATTTTTGCCTGGGAGGTCTTCCGCTTACATGGGTTACCCAAGGAGATAGTGTCGGACCAGGGTAGTCAGTTTGTCTCCAGATTTTGGCGTTCCTTTTCTGCTCAAATGGAGATCCAGCTTTCCTTCTCATCGGCATATCATCCTCAATCCAATGGGGCTTCGGAACGGTCTAATCAAGCTCTGGAACAGTTCCTCCGTTGCTATGTCTCAGATCACCACAATAATTGGTCTGAACTGTTACCTTGGGCAGAGTTTGCTCGTAATAGTGATATTAATGCTTCCTCCAAGTTATCTCCTGTGATGGATACCCTGGATACCCCGACTGGGTAGCTCCACCAAACGGGTCCTGCTTCCTCCCTGCCAACTGCAGCTATGTAGCTGGCAAGTGACCACAGCCTGTAGTCACCCCTGATGCCTGACAGCACCAGTATTCAGGGTCCCACCCTGTGCAGACTCCAGCTACCCAGACTGGGTAGCTCTACCTGAGGGTCCTTCCTCTGCCTGGAACAGGCTGCTATGTAGCCCAGGAAAGTGATTTTAGCTGGAGCCCACCCAAATAACTAGACAGACTAGCATTCAGGTGAAAATAGAACTGATTTTATTGAAAACACACACTCCTTTTATACAGACAGCTCATCTTGATAAGAACAGAAGACATTGCCACAGTTTCCCCGCCATTCCCGCCCCTCCATAGGAGCCACAGTCTCACATAATCCCAATACATAGGGGTGGCGGTTTCGGGGTGATCCCGGTGGAGCGGCGGCACTTCCAGGGTGTAATTTTAAAGCTCTCGGTCCCCAGATGCATGATTCATTACTGGGGACCGGAGTTACAGTCCATTGAAGTTATGGGGTTAGCTCTTGTCCTCCCTAGGTGCTACCAATTCCCAAAACAGCGGAGCTCTGGGGCAAAAGGCTGCTGGAGCGACCAGGGGTAAAGTTAGCGTGTGTCCTGCTGTCCTGTGGCCGACCGGGAGTTCCAGGAGCCCGGCCAGCCTAAGAGGAGTTAGGCGGGTGGCCAGCCGGGAGTTCCAGGAGCCCGGCCAGCCTAGGAGGGTTTTCCGGGTCATACACCAGCTCTTCACAAAACAAGCAAACAAAAACTTCCAGAGATTGTGGTTGGTCTGTGGAGCCAAAAACCACTGAGCAACAACAGGGATGAGGTTGTAGGGGGGGTTGGGTGTAGCCTTAGCTGTCTGCTATCTGTGACATCCCCATTCATGGCGAATTATGGGTTTCAACCATCCTTGTTGCCCGATTCATTCATGTCTCAGGGTATTCCGGCTTTGGAGGAACATCTCCGGCAACTCCGTTCCACGTGGGTGCAGATTCAGGATTGCCTTCATCGTTCTATGCAGCACCAAATGTTCAAGGCTGATTGTAGGTGTCTGCCAGCGTCTTCCTACCAGGTTGGTGAGAGGGTTTGGCTGTCCTCCCATAACTTCAATCTTCGTGGGCCTTCCAATAAACTGGCTCCCCGTTATGTTGGTCCTTTTCGAATACTCCGACGGGTCAATCTTGTGGCCTACACTCTTGATCTTCCTCCTGCAATGCGCATCATGTTTTTCATGTCTCCCTCTTGAAACCATTGGTTTGTAATCGGTTTACCACTGTGTTGCCTCGTCCCCGTCCTATCTTTGTTGACAACCATGAGGAGTATTAGGTCAGCAGCATTATTGACTCTCGTATGTCCAGGGGCCGCAGACAGTATTTGGTTCACTGGAGGGGCTACGGTCCGGAGGAGCGTTCATGGGTTTCTTCCTCTGAGTTCATGCTCCCACCCTCCTCCGTGCCTTCCATGCCCGTTTCCCCAATAAGTCTTTTGTCCTCCCACGGGGGAGGGGTCGTTGAGGGGAGGGTACTGTCAGGGTTTTTTTTTCCCTGTTTTGTTTGCCATGTGCTGCTGGCAGCCATTTTACTCACCTCTCTTGCTGACTCTGGTGCATACTGTGTGATGCTGCTCATTTCCTGCACTTCCTTTTATGGCCAGACTGGTGTACATCATCCGTGAGAGACAGGATGCAGTCTCAGAATTGTGATGTCATCACTTATTATTTAAAGGGCCTCTGTTCAGTATGCTTTGCCCTTGCGTTGTCTCAGACCTGTTTGTGAGAGCTCCTGTGTATTACTTGGATGTCCGACGTCCCTCCTGGTTCCTGATCCCTGGCTTTTTCCTGACTCTGCTGTTCTCCTTTTTCCTGATTCCAGCTCGTCTGACTACTCGCATTGGCTACTGACTTGGCTCCTCTGACTACCAGCTCTGGTTTTGATTCCTGGCTTGTTATTTGACTTGTGGACTTTTTATTATTTTTTGCTATTAATAAATGTGTGAATATTTTTGCACTTCTCGTCTCAGTCTGATTCCTGGCACCCTGACAAGCCTCCTGAGAGGATAACAACTCAATCCACTAGGGCAGTTGCTTCCTCCTGCACTTTTAAGAACGAAGCCTCTTTGGATCAGATTTGTACGTTTTAAAAGTTTGATGTGTTTGCTTCAGTTGAAGCTGCCTTTCGGAGAAAGGTATTACAAGCGGTGGTGCCCTCAGTTTAGGGTCAGCCTAAACTTAAATAGGCGGCTTCCCTTTTTAAGATTTTTTCTTCTGGCACCTTTATACCCTAATGTTTCTCCTGCTTTTCCTTGTTCCCTCGGCCGAATGACATGGGGGAAGTGGGAGGGATATTTATAGCCTTTGGCTGGGGTGTCTTTGTCTTCTCCTGGTGGCCGGGTGTTGATATTCCCACCAGTAAGGAATAAAGTCGTGGACTCCCCCTGCCAGTAAAGAAAGGAATTTATCTGGTAAGCATACATTTTGTTTTTTATATTGGGCTTTAGGAATTATAGAATTCTACACCCTATATGTACTTTTAACACGTTTCAGCGTGTTATTTATTGTTTGCTCTTCTGGATTTTGCACTTATTGGATTTTTAAAACTTAGTGATTTTTTTTAATTTAGTTTTTTTAGGTCTTATATTTTAAATTTTGTGCACGTAGGGCCTTGCAGGTGCGCAGTCTTCTCATATTTTAGTTGTGCGCTGCTTTGTTTATGCATGCTTTCAGTCCTTTTAGGTATTTGCTTTGTGCACCTGTTAGTTGTCTGCCTTTCATTTTTTCCCCTCTTCACTGTGTCAGGTTAGAGCTTTTCCTCTTTTTAGCGCTGCTGGTTGAAGAATTATCACTTCTCGTATTTTTGTGGACGGGGTAATATTTTCAATTCTGCCAAGAGCTTCTTTTGTGGGTGCAGGATGCCTTTATTAGATTATTAATCTTTAATTTCTTCTGTGGTTTCTTAGGCCTGTTACTTCATGATGGATAATATTGAATCTGTCCCTACTACTGCAAATTTTAGTATTTATGCATTGTAATTAGACCAATGCTGCTGCTTCTAAGAGTATCTGTCCTTCCTTCTAAACAAGGGAGTTCTTCTGATTTTGCTCCAGAATTTAAAGATTTTGTACACTACAGTATTTGAAATGTTGGCAATTATGCCTACTTCAAGGGTCCTGGTTTAGATGCTATTATTTTTACTGTAACTGGCGGTAAGAGTTTTTCTTCCTCAAGATAAGAAGTCTAAGGGTAAATCCAGGGCTTGTAATCATTTTTCGTTTTTTTCCCTTCAATTTAGTAACCAAAAATCCTCATCTTTATCAAAGTCAGGGTTCTTCCAGATTTTTGGGGAAGACAAATCAAAATTGGAACAAGTCTAAGCATTTAAATAAACCTATCTCGAGGGCGGAGCCTGAGGGAGCGCCATGTAGGACGCATAGGCAAACAGCTCTGTGCATAGAGTGTGTTTAAATGACCTAAATAGATCACTATTACCCATCAGAGAGGTAGATGAGTGAGGGGAGTGAACGCTGGGTTCCCCACACTGGATCCGGCTATGGACTATAAACTCAAGCGGCAGCTTTGGATGTTATGCGCTCCCGGAGCTGAGCCGGGTAGGAGACCAGCCGCCATCTTTAACAGCCACGAGGAAGGCCTGAATGCTAGACTGGCACACCGGACCTCTGAAGCAACCTTCCATGACAGCGCTCACGCTGTAAACTGTATTCCGGACCGGGTGAGTTCACACTGAAGGGCGGGGTACAGGAGAGAGGATAACGGGCGCCATAATAAGTGAGAGATCACAATGGGGAAGAGGCCCTGAACTCCCGGTTACCACAAGCAGCCCTGTGGGTTAAAGGACATGCAATACCTGGTAGATCCGGCTAAATATACATAGATGAAGGAGACCAAGGCTAGGGCTCAGGGGGACATGTAGCAGCCATTCACTGTATAAGACCCACAGCAGGGGTCCAAAGCCTACTACACAGATAACATACACCTGGCCTGGGCAGGACTGTTCCTCATATTGGGAAGTAGAACAGTGAGTTCATGAGCTACAGTCCCTGCAGGGATGCATTTGCCTAGGGCTGTGGGCCAAATGGAAGCTGGAAACTAAATGTTACAACATATTCCCTTGGACACACTACCAATCACCCCTCAGATGCCATTAGAAACAGAGCTGGAAGTCAGAAAATAGATTGAGACTTTAACCCTTTCTGGGAAGGAGATAGGCTCTCTCCTAGCTTACCCTAGAATACCGCCAATACTGATTGTGGACCTATCCTGCTATTACCTAGGGAATAACCCCATCTTGGCTGAGACAACATCTCTATCTGCCTCTAACATGTCTCAAAGAAAACCGCCCAAGTCTGCTACAGGAAGTAAAATGACTTATGCAAACCTTTTCTTTAAACCAGCTAAAGGAGACAGGCAAATAGAGACTCCAATCAGAGACCCGGAGGAAGAAGCAGATTCGGACTCCAATAGTACCTCCAATATGGAAGATTTGACACCTGTCACCAAAGCAGACATCAAACACCTGGTATCCAAGCAAGACATATCGTCCAACTTTGAGAAGCTCTTGGAAAAGATGGACACTATGCAACAGTCAGTCACCAGCAGTCTAGCTGACATCAAACAAGAGGTCCAAGACTTGGGCAACAGGGTAGCAACATTAGAAGACAATGAAAACTCTACACTCGACGAGGTCTCTACACTATCTCAGCAGGTAGCCTCACAACAATTAGAGCTAGATACAATCCAAGAGCGGATGGAGGATCTGGAAAACCGGAGTCGCAGATGCAACATCCGACTGAAAGGGATCCCCGAGTCTTTGTCTCCTGGTGATTTGGACAGATATCTGACTCAGCTCTTTCAGGCCATAACAGGGCAATCCGAAGATAATTTATTCCAGATGGAAAGGGCCCATAGGGCTCTGAGAGCAAAGCCCAAGGGGGATGCCCCTCCAAGGGATGTGATTGTCCGAATGTTTCGCTTCAGAGAAAAAGAAGCAATCTTGGCCGCCTCAAGAAAGAACCCGACCTTCAAATTCCAGGGCTCGGTGGTCCAGTTCTTCCAGGACTTATGTCTGAAGACACTGCAGAGGAGGGGTGCTCTGCGACCACTTACACAGCTATTAAGGAAAAACCAGATCCCCTACCGATGGGGATTCCCTTTCGCCCTTAACATCATTCAGAATGGGGTGACCTTTACAATCAGGGACCCAAAGGATATCCCTGAAATATGTCAACATCTGGGCATTGATCCCCCCCGACTGTCCCCAGAATCACATTGAGGGGAGGAAGGGAAACCGAATACATCAAACACCCACTCCAGAACTCGAAATTGGACACAGGTCACTAAGAAGAAGCAAAAAACTTGAAGAAGGACAGAAGCTCTTCGGATACCAGGAAGTGATCCTACACAGATAAGTACTGTATTGACCCTTCTTTCCACAGGTGGGACTTTTGTTGAGATGTGGGCCTTGGGCCGGACCCAGCTGTTTTCCCCCCTCTGTATAGTGAGAGACATGGGATTAGACACATGGGCAGCAGAGGCCGATTGCAGTGGCCAAGGTGCCAGAGAAAGCCCTAAATCATGAACCCTAGACCCCAAAGACATTATGGACACACGGGTTTAGAGGGAGGGGGGGAAAACATGATCTAGACTTTTGTTATGGAAGACAAAAAGGTTGCCCAAATTAGGAGGCCAGCTATATACAAGTGGATGGAACCTTAAATATTTCAGGCTGCCTATCTATTATTTACACACAAAGAAATATAGGTTATTTGTTTGATATCTATTGCACGTTTGTTATGCCTATTTGGTAAGTTGTTATTGCACTATGTTTGAATGGGGTGCATGGGCGCCAGGCCCAGACACTCGATACTTTCGTATTACAGCAGTTAAAATGTTACTCTATCATGCTAAGTATGGTTTTAAAATGTTTTTGTTTTGTTCTTTTTTATGTGGTACAAGATATTTTGATAGGAAGGAAGGTGGTCCCGCTCTAGACACAGGGAGGGAAAGTCTCAAGTAATGACCCAAAAAATTAGAATAATCTCACACAATGTGAGAGGTCTGAACTCGGAAGTTAAACGTAGAACTGCCCTCACCCAATATACTAGAACAAAAGCCGAGGTCATAATGCTACAAGAAACCCATTTTACCAAAATGGTGATTCCTAGGTACTGGTCCAAACAATTTCCCATACACTACCATTCGACTACAGATACAAAAAAGAGGGGGGTTTCTATTTTAATTCATCATTCACTTCAATTCCTCACAGAGGAAATTATAATGGACCCGGAAGGCAGGTATCTTATTGTCAGGGGGACTATACAGAATACTCCGGTTACTATCTGTAATGTCTATGCCCCTAATGAGAAGCAAGACTCTTTTTTTAGACACATATCACATCTCCTAACACAATGGTCACAGTCCAGGATTATTTTAGCTGGAGACTTTAATATAATCTCTGACCCCACACAAAACAGGGCCAGGACTCAAAGTGACTAATAAACAACAGAGGCACAATAATATAGCGAAATCCATTAGGGACTCCCTAGCCACACATAATATCCTTGACTCATGGGATGCTAAATACGGTAGGACGACGGACTATACATTCTACTCCCATGCCCACAAAACATACTCGAGATTAGACTACATCTTTCTCAGCCAGACCTTATTGCCAAATATAGTCACATCATCCATACATTCCTGTGTGTGGTCTGACCACTCACTGGTACAGATTGAACTGACGGGTATCTTAAATATAAGCAGACAGAGGTCGTGGACCTTTGACCCGATAACAGTTAAACACCAACATACTCACACGGCTATGTCTAAGGCATTAGGTGAATATTGGTGAATGAGGGCTCTACGTCTAACCCTATCCATACCTGGGAAGCCCACAAACCATTCATTAGGGGACTACTTATCAAAGCAAAGACAAGAGCCATTAAGAAAACACTAGAGATTAAACAGAAACTCCAGGCAGAGATTGAGGGACTGGAGAAAAGACACCAGCAAACACTCTCCTCTACTGTATTTAAAACCCTTCAAGCTAAGAGAAAGGACTTGACCAAAATACTAGACTCCCACTCAGTCAGGGCAATACAGACATTAAAAGCCCACTACTACCTCAACTCAAACAAGCCGGATAGCTACTTGGCGCACAAATTGAGAGAGAGGGTTAGGAACTTCGCAATTCCAGTACTGCAAAAACCTGATGGGGATCGCACATCCCATCCACAGGAGATAGCCGACACTTTTGCTGACTATTATTCCTCCCTCTATGATGGGAAAAAGGCGAAACACACGCCACAGACTAGAGAGACTCTAAGACGACTACTGGACAGGGCCAAACTTACTAAACTCTCCACACAAGATAATGATGACCTGAACGCTGACATCTCGACAGGGGAAATCCTCCTGGCAATTAAGGACCTGAAACTAGGCAAGGCGCCGGGGCCTGACGGCTACCCAGCAGAATATTACAAAATTTTCAAGTCAGATTTAGTCACACATCTACAGAAATTCTGCAACGATGTCATGGGAGGTAGAGAAATACCGACGGATCTTCTAAGGGCCAAGATTGTAGTAATTCCTAAGCCAGGTAAAAACCCAGAGAAGTGTCAAAGTTATAGACCAATATCCCTGATAAATCAGGATGTTAAAATCCTCACGAAAATATTAGCAAATAGGCTCAGGAAAATAGCTCCACTTTTAGTCCACCCAGACCAAGTGGGTTTTATTTCAGAAAGGGAGGCCCCTGATAATGTTAGGAGGACCATTACACTAGTGGACTACTTAAAGACTACAGGGACGCCTTTTTTGCTCCTCTCGCTGGACGCGGAGAAGGCGTTCGACAGGATAGACTGGACCTACATGACCACGATCTTGACGGAGATGGGATTTAGTGGGGCATTTATGAAGGCGATAAAGGGAATCTACTCTACCCCAACGGCAGTCATTAGAGCGGCGGGTTTTCAGTCCAGACCCATTGAGATCCTTAGTGGCACGAGGCAGGGGTGTCCCCTGTCCCCATTGCTCTTTGCCCTATGCATAGAGCCACTAGCGGCAGCTATAAGACAAAATCCTGACATCTCTGGGGTGAGGGTGGGGGATTTGGAATACAAAATATCGCTTTTTGCAGATGACGTACTATTAACTATAACTAGACGCTTGATATCTCTCCCTAACCTTTATCAGACGCTCCATGACTTCTCACTGGTGTCAGGGTACAAGATCAACTTAGAGAAAAGTGAAGCGCTACCATTATCTCTCCCAGCACATACAAAAAACTAATAGAGGCCAACTTTGAGTTCACATGGGCCAAAAAATCGATTACCTACCTAGGCATCAAAATTGCGGAATCATACCATACCTTACATGACTTAAATTACGCCCCACTCTACAAGACCATAGACAAAGACCTCAAGAAATGGAGAACTTATAACTTTTCCTGGTATGGGAGACTCTCTGCTATTAAAATGAACATCCTACCCAGGATTTTGTATCTTTTTAGAACTTTACCCATGATGATACCTAAGCCAGAATTGCTTAAATTGCAATCGTCCCTTAACAGCTTCCTAAGACAGGATAGAAAAGTGAGAATAGCCTCCCGTACGTTGTCTAGACACAGAGGGGTGGGCATGCCGAACTTATTAGATTACTACCACGCGGCCAGACTCGCCCAGACCTCTTTACTAAACCAAAACAATCCTAAGATCCTTTGGACCCAGATAGAGGCAGGTTTGGGGGGGTATGACTGCCCGCTGATGCTTTATGGGAAGTGGGGCATTCACTAGATGACCGAAGCTTTAGATCACTGGCCATGACTGACACTATCAAGATTTGGAGATCTCTCACAGGCACTCTGAAACTGATGCCGGCAAACACCGGCATTAAGCCGGTGGGAGCTTTACTTCCACCTGAGGTTCGTATACAGGTGGGGAAGTGGCTCAATAAAGGACTCTACAGGGTGGCAGATTTTCTAGAGGGCAGGCATATACAGACATATTCTCAACTGCAAGACAAAATACAGCCATTGAAATTGCGTTGGTTCCTATACCTACAGCTCTCCTCGGCGGTGCAGGGCTACTGCTACCCTTGGACAGCTCAGGCAATGACCCCCTTGGAGCGGATTTGCACTGCTCTAGACAGACAGAGACAGCTGATATCAAAACTATATATAGCCCTACAGGCAGCCGCAGAGCCGAGCATCTCGGCGCTGTTGGCAAAGTGGGGGCATGATACTGGACTGAATCTGTCAAGGGAACAATGGGAGCAGGTGATGTTTGATACTAGTAGGGGTTTGATTAACGCCGACCTGCGAGAAAATTGTATAAAGACGGCTTTTAGATGGTATCTCACACCTGAGAAAACATGCCACTTCTCTCAGAATGGGTCAAACCACTGCTATAGAGGATGTCAGGAAAGGGGTACATACCTCCACATGTGGTGGACATGCCCTCAAATTAAAATTATATGGGAAAAACTCCAGGAACTTATAAATAGGTTACTCCAAGAGCATATCAGTTTGACCCCAGCGCATGCACTCCTGAACTATAGATTTACACAATATAATAAGGTCATAAATACATTTATTAAGACTCTATGTACAGCAACCAGAGTCTGTATAGCCAGGCACTGGAAAGTAGGGGCCCCTGAGTGGCAGGAGATATTGGGTAAGATAGAGCATTTATACACTATGTCAGAAATATCGGCCTCTATACAAGGTGACAGGGAACAGTTCACCAAAATATGGTTTTACTGGATAATGAATGAGAAAGAATAACAGGCCCATTTATCAAGCTCCGTATGGAGCTTGAAGGGCCGTGTTTCTGGCGAGTCTTCAGACTCGCCAGAAACACAACTTATGAAGCAGCGGTCTAAAGACCGCTGCTCCATAACCCTGTCCGCCTGCTCTGAACAGGCGGACAGGAATCGCCAGACATCAACCCGATCGAATACGATCGGGTTGATTGACAGCTCCCTGCTGGCGGCCGATTGGCCGCGAGTCAGCAGGGGGCGGCGTTGCACCAGCAGCTCTTGTGAGCTGCTGGTGCAATGTTAAATGCGGAGAGCGTATTGCTCTCCGCATTTAGCGAGGTCTTGCGGACCTGATCCGCAGTGTCGGATCAGGTCCGCAAGACCTTTGATAAATTGGGGCCTAAGACTATATGTATTATGCTACACTAAACTATATTATATATACGGCAAACAAGGGAACTCTTAATTAAAAATAAGGCGGGAGATCGGGACCACACCTTCTTCGGTAGACTAGACTCAACTCTTAGATGTTATCTCTTTACAGGACCTATTAGAGTCTAGACAAAAAACTGATCAGAGCAAAAAGTTGCTCACCACTAGTACCACAGTTATGAAGTTAGTTTGTAGTTGTTTTTTTGTGTTTTATGTTTTTCTTTCTCTCTTGTACCCTTTTTTTTTTCCCCCCTTTTTGTTCTTTTTTATGTTAGGGGGAATCTGTTATTACTTTATAAGAATGTATAAAAAGGGCAAAGCGTATATACAGAGATATGCTAGATATTGTCAGTCACAAGGTCTATCCCACGAGTACCGGTGTGGTACAGGACGGGGGGCATCTAAAGGAATGTAAGCTTCTATAACTTGTAATTTTGTGCATTACAGATGTCAAATCTGATCAATCCCTTGATGTACTGTCTTTCAATGATTGTTGCCCTCAATAAAGATTTATTTCAACTAAAGAAACCTATCTCATCTACCAAGTCAACATTAAGGTGTAGCCCCCAATCATCTTCTGGTAGGGGCAAAATTGCACCTTTTTCAAGGGGCTTGTCTTCATTTTGTTCAAGATCCATGGACTTGGAATATAGTTTCCTAGAATTACAGAATTGGTTTCAAATTGAACCCTCCCAGGGGAAGGTTTCTTGTGTCTCATGTTCCAAAGGATCCTGTGAAGGCAAGGCCTTCTTTCAGTCAGTGTAATCATGTAATCAGTGTCGGTGTAATAGTCCCAGTTCCGAGTCAGAACAGGGTCAGGAGTTTTATTCCAGAATCTTTACAATACATATGTACACAATACATATGCCTATTCACAGGGATCATGATCATTTTCTAAGATTTGCATTTTTGGACAAGCTCTATCTTTACATTTAGCAGTATCTCATACCAACATACTTACATTGATTCTTCACAGAAATGGTTAGAGAATCAATTTTCCAAAGAGTTCTCTTACTCCTCAGTTGAGAGTTTTGTTCCAAGGTGTCATAATCGATTCAGTCTGAGACTTTCCCTGATGGATCAGCTTGTGCAAATTTTCAGTCCATTCCTTTTCCTTCTGTAGCTCTTTGAATGGAAATTTTAGGTCTGATAATAGCAGCTTCATATGCTATTCAGTTTGTTTGCTTTCACATAAGACCTTCAGTTTTGTATGCTACGTCAGTGGTGCAGATTACAATTAGATGTCAAGTTTTCTTCTTAAACGGGAGAGTCCACAGCTGCATTCATTACTTTTGTGAAATACAGAACCTGGCCATCAGGAGGAGGCAAATACACCCTAGCCAAAGGCTTAAATACCTCCCCCACTTCCCTCATCTACCAGTCATTCTTTGCCTTTCATCACAGGAGGTTGGCAGAGAAGTTTCACAAGTTTTGGTAGTCTCTTATGGAGGGTAGTACCGTTCGGAATGGGACTGGAGTTTTAAGTAGTCCTGTCAGCCTCTCAGTGAGAGCATTTATTATTATTATTGTGTATTTATAAAGCGCCAACAGATTCCGCAGCGCTGCCCATGGGTACAAGGATAACAGTACAATGGAGAAACAATACTATAAGACAAAATTTTACAGACAAAAACAGGGGGAATTGAGGGCCCTATTCCCATGGTAACTTACAATCTAGATGGGTAGGATGGGAAACAGGAGGTGGGGACTGCAAAGGTGAGAATGATATTAGTGAGGAGATAGAGGGCAGCTGTTAGTTAAGTGAAGTTAGTATGCATCAGGTGATAAGCTTCCCTGAACAGAAAGGTCTTTAGGGAATGTTTAAAGGAGGAGAGGTTAGGGGCAAGTATGACAGCACGAGGAAGTACGTTCCAGAGGGTTGGTGCCGCCTGAGAGAAGTCCTGTAGTCTAGCATGAGAGGAGGTGATGGTAGGGCGGGCAGGAGTGTATTTGTTGATAAGTGAGGACAGGTAGGGTGGGGCAGCATTGGTGAGGGCTTTGTAGGTCAGGGTGAGAATTTTGAATTTAACTCTGTTGTGAATGGGGAGCCAGTGAAGGGAATCACAGAGGTGCAGCAGAAACAGAGCGTCGAGAGAGGTGAATTAGTCTGGCAGATGCATGAAGGATGGATTGGAGGGGAGAGAGGGAGGCCAGTTAGTAAGTTGTTACAGTAGTCAAGTTGGGATAATTACCTGGGAGTGGATTAGCTGTTTAGTAGTTTCAGCACTTAGAAACGGACGATTTTTGGAGATGTTGCGTAGGTGGTTACGACAGGATGAAGAGAGCAATTGGATGTAGGAAATGAAGGAAAGATTTGAGTCAAGCGTGACTCCAAGGCAGCGGACTTGGGGTGATGGGGAGATAGTGGTGCCGCCAACAGTGATGGAAAAATTAGAAACTGGAGTAGAGTTAGAGGGGGGAATTAAAAGTAGTTCTGTCTTGGACATGTTTATACTTGGGTGGTGAGAGGCCATCCAGGAGGAAATGCCAGATAAGCAGTCGCTGATGTGAGAATTGACAGAAGGAGAGAGTGCAGGGGTGGAAAGGTAGATCTGGGTATCGTCAGCATAGAGATGATAGCTGAAGCCATAGATGTTGATAAGTTTACCCAGTGAAGAAGTGTAAATAGAGAAGAGTAGTGGACCCAGAGTGGACAGAGCCTTGAGGTACTCCAACAGACAGAGGCAAACGAGAGGAGGAGTCACCAGCAGAAGAGACGAAGAAGGATCTGTTAGAGAGATAAGAGTGAATCCAGGAGAGGGCAGTGTCACAGACCCCAAAAGAGTTGAGAGTCTGTAAGAGAAGGGGATGGTTAACAGTGTTGAAAGCAGCAGAGAGGTCCAGTAAGATGAATATAGAGTAGTAGCCTTTGTTTTTAGCAGAAAGGAGATTGTTAGTAACCTTGGTGAGGGCAGTCTCAGTTGGGGACGGAAGCCAGATTGCAGGGGGTCGAGCAATGAGTTGGAGGACAGGAAGTGGGTTAGGCGATTGAAAACTAGTTTTTCAAGTAATTTTGAAGCTAGCGGGAGCAGTGATATGGGGCGGTAGTTTGAAGGGGAGTTAGGGTCAAGGGAGGGTTTTTTGAGGATGGGGGTGACCTTTGCATGTTTGAAGGAGGCAGGGAATGAGCCGGTAGAAAGGGATAGGTTGAATATGTGAGTAAGAGCCGGAGTGAGGGTGGGAGACAGAGGGAGAATTAGATGTGAAGGAATAGGGTAAAGTGGGCAGGTAGTGAGGTGAGAGGAAGACAAAAGGGAAGCCACTTCACTCTCAGTGGTTGGGAGGAGGGTGCAGAGAGTGGCAGATGGGGTGACTGGGAGGGAAGTTGGGAGATTGCAAGTTTGTGTTGGGATGTTTCTTCGGATGGCAAGTGTTTTATTGAAAAAATAGTCAGCAAGGTCTTGAGCACTGAATGCAGACGAGGGGGGAGGTGCAGGTGGGTAGAGGAGAGAGTTGAAGATGGAGAAGAGTCTTTTAGGGTTTGAAGAGTGAGTGGATATAAGAGAAGAGAAGTATGTTTGCTTAGCTAAGCGAAGGGCAGAGGTGTAAGAGTAAAGATTGAACTTATAGTGCAGGAAATCAGGTTAAGAGCAGGATTTCCTCCAGGCACGTTCAGCAGTGCGTGAGCATTTTTGTAGGTAGCGTGTTTGTTGGGAGTGCCAGGGCTGGAGCTGACGACGTGGGGCTTTGCAAAGTTGGGGCGGAGCGAGTATTGTTATAGTGGGTTATGGCAAGGTCAGGGCAGGATATCGTGGAAGTGTGGGAGAGGGGTATTTGAATAAGATTGGAGAGTTGGGGAGGGTCTACAGTGTGCAGATTTCTACTGGTGCAGGGATGAGAGGGGGAAGTAGGTTTAGCATCTATATTGGGATTAAAGGTGAGCAGATGGTGATCAGAGATGGGAAATGGTCGAAAGGCAACATCAGAGAGAGAGCAGAGATAGGAGAATACCAGATCAATAGAGTGTCCATCACAGTGGGTAGGGAATAGGGTGGATTGTGAGAGGCAGAAGGAGTTAGTGAGTGAGAGAAGTTTAGAGGCAGCAGGGGCAGATGGCTTGTCAATAGGGAAGTTGAAGTCCCCCAGAATTGGGCTCGGTATATTTGTAGAGAGAAAGTGGAGAAGCCAGGCAGCAAAGTTGTCAAGGAATTGGGAGGTAGGTCCAGGGGGGCTATAGATAACTGCCACTCTGAGAGAGAGAGGGTGGAGAACAGACAGATGCAGTGGACCTCAAAGGAAGAAAAGGAGAGAGATGGAAATGGAGATAGATACTGATAGGAGCAGGAGGGGGAGAGTAAGATGACAAAACCGCCACCATGTCTCTCACCTGGCCTAGGTGTATGGCTAAAGTGAAGACCACCATGAGTGAGAGCAGCAATGGAAGCAGTGTCAGAGGAAGATAGCCAGGTTTCAGTAATTGCTAAAAGCGTTGGAAACAAACAGGTCGTGAACAGTTGTAAGTTTGTTGCAGACAGAGCGAGCATTCCAGAGGGCACAAGAAAAGAGAGGGGATAGGTGCTGTGGGTTAATGGAGATGAGATTGTTGGTATTGCGTGAGCTTGAATTTTTGATGTGGGAGACGGAGCGAGAGTGTAAAAGTGTGGTGATTGCTGCAGGGCCAGGGTTAGGAGAGACATCACCAGCAGCAAGCAGTAGTAGCAGTGAGAGTGACAGAAGGTGAGAGTGAGAATTGTAGGAGCACGTATGACTAGACAAAGGAGAGTTAGAGGGGGAAGTGTTTCTAAGGAAACAGAGTAGTTCATGAGAGGACAGCATAGGGGATAAGAGAAGGGAGGGTGAGATATGGATAGCGTGGGGGTTGTTGTTATAGGGACATGCAGTGATTTTTAGGAGAAGGGCAGTCAGAGAGAGCAGAAAAGACATGGAGAGCATTGTGTATGTGTATAGTTATTAAGTTTACCTGTTAGTTGGTCTGCAGTTTCTAACTCCAGTGAGTAACTCCACCACTTTTAATCAAAGAGCCACTTTAGACTCAGAGAGCCAAGGCTCAAATGAGCTTGTGACTTGCAATATAAATAAATGAGTGTGATGGAATAATTCTGTGCAGCTGATTAAAAGTAGTTGGGTTAGCCAGGAATTATACACTTGCAAATTAGAGGTGGGGCGAGGGTGGCAGGATGTATTACAATTATACAAAGTATATGATAAAATGATTACAGGTAGACAAAATGGAGACAGAGCAAATGGTTACCAGAGATTCAAACAGGAATTAAAGGGACATTTAACAGCAGCCAGGTAGACAGAGGCAGAAGACATTACCAGAGATTCAAACAGAAATTAAAGGGACATTTAACAGCATTCAGGTAGACAGAGGCAGAAGACATTACCAGAGATTCAAACAGGAATTAAAGGGACATTTATTAGCAGCCAGGTAGACAGAGGCAGAAGACATTACCAGAGATTCAAACAGGAATTAAAGGGACATTTAACAGCAGCCAGGTACACAGAGGCAGAAAACATTACCAGAGATTCAAACAGGAATTAAAGGGACATTTAACAGCAGCCAGGTAGACAGAGGCAGAAAACATTACCAGAGATTCAAACAGGAATTAAAGGGACATTTAACAGCAGGTAGACAGAGGCAGAAGACATTACCTGTAGAGAGATGAGATGAAATAGCATTAGAAGCAGTGTGGATGCAGATGAACTCCAGTGAGTAACTCAACCACTTTTAATCAAAAAGCCACTTTAGATTCAGAGAGCCAAGGCTCAAATGAGCTTGTGACTTGCAATATAAAGAAATGAGTGTGATGGAATAATTCTGTGCAGCTGATTAAAAGTAGTTGGGTTAGCCAGGAATTACACACTTGCAAATTAGAGGGGGGGATGGTGGCAGGATGCATTACAATTATACTAAGTATATGATAAAATGATTACAGGTAGACAAGATAGAGACAGAGCAAACGGTTACCAGAGATTCAAACAGGAATTAAAGGGACATTTAACAGCAGCCAGGTAGACAGAGGCAGAAGACATTACCAGAGATTCAAACAGGAATTAAACGGACATTTAACAGCAGCCAGGTAGACAGAGGCAGAAGACATTACCTGTAGAGAGATGAGATGAAATAGCATTAGAAGCAGTGTGGATGTATATGAACTCCAGTGAGTAACTCCACCACTTTTAATCAAAGAGCCACTTTAGACTCAGAGAGCCAAGGCTCAAATGAGCTTGTGACTTGCAATATAAAGAAATGAGTGAAGTTAGAGTCCAGAGATGCAGGGAGAGTCTTTCTGCGAAACTATCCCAGCTCATATTAACAGCTCCATAAGCAATCAGCGTTGATGAGTTTCGCTGCATGCTTTCTTCACTGAAGTCCATGTCAGAAGCGACGCTACTATCTGTCACACTTAAAGGGCCGTGTTCCTGTTCCACAGTGTAGATTCCAGTAAGATTGTTTTATTTTATTTTGATTATGGAAATGTAATGTATGATGAAGAAGTCAGGGTCCCAGTGGGACACCTTTTATCTTATGGAATTAATGGTTAATATCTCCTGAGGGGGGTTATTGAACAGGGAGGGACTTAAATCATGTTTGTTATGTGATTCGTCTGCTAATGTGTAGTGATACTTGGGATGATGGCATTTTCGGAACATAGGCATTTATGAAGGTTGCACGGTCTTTAAGGACTGGCACACTTTTTTCCTGGACTGTATGGTGCACCTTGTTACCAGGCGTGGTCATGCTCCTGTCCTCCATTTTTGTATTCCTGACCGTGTGGCGATGGAGAGATTCTGTTTCGCTAGAGTCTGGCTCATAGGAGGTGGTGAGTGCCCCAACCATTGGGGGTGTAAAAGGGTATAGTTTCTTTTTTGTTCATATTTATAATTTCCAAGTTATGGGGGATTCTGATTTTTTGGAGACGGATGTCTATGATTCAGATTCTACTTCTTGCGAAGAATATGAAAAGGCCCGGGTGATCCATGCCCATGAGTTGTGTTCCGAATGCCGCTTTTTAGTGCTCTTCTCTCCAGAATCGGGGATCTTAGAGTCTGCTGAGCCATCCGCCCCTGGGGATTCCATTTCCCGTGAGGCGCGCACCCCAGAACCTTTCTTTGCTACACAGGCAAGTGTCCCGAATGCTGTTTATCCTTCTCCAGAAGGTGACTTGTTTCCTCCAGAGGTTACGGCATGGTTCCGCATTGCCATATCGATGGCATTCGTGCATTTACATTTTCCACCGTGTCCGTGTTCTGGTAACCAGGGCTCGCCAGGCATGTGATCGTCTGGTTCAGATCAGCCTTCTGGGGAAACTATTTCCTCTGAAGCTTTAGGGGTTCATCAAATGACCTTGGCCCAGGCGGTGGTAAGTCTTGCTTTTCGTTATAGACTGGCGCGCCTTCGTATTCTGTTTAGGCATGTTTTGGCTATGCTAGAGGAACCCAGGCCTAATGGGTTGGTTGATCCTCGGTCTTCCGTTCCAGATGGCAAGCAGGGTTAAAGGATTACTTTCTGTTATAATTTTTAAGCTAAACAACTAACATATTAAAGTTAATAAACATTAATTAAAACCTACTGACCTATATTTTCTCCAAAACGAAGTTTCATAACGTTCTAAAAGTTATATCTTTTATTCGCCAATGATGTCACGTTATCCAGCCCACTATTTTCAGCACTGCATGTTCAAAATACTTAAACCAATAACTTTGTGTTTAAAGCGCCATTTTGGAACCTAGGTATTGTAAACGGATTGGTACAGAGCAAAGGATACCCACGGTGTGGGTGTGGAAAACAATTAAATTTGCAGACAAGTTTTCTGATATACGGTAGAGATATGTTAATGAAATGCTATTGAGAAAAAGCATATTTGGGGTAATTAGTTAGTAACAGGCATAGAAAATATTTACTTACAGTGGCCCTTTAAACGACGGGGGATGAATCAATCTTCTTGTTGTATATTTCTTTTAAGTGTCTTCTTCCAGTTCTGAGCTTTGGAGGAATTGGATCTCTGTCCGGCTGGTCCTGTCAATGTGTCCGTTAACCTGTGGGTGCTGCCCTCTTTTATTTGGATCCGGTTAGGATGTAATTTTATTTATTTTTGAAAGCTTATGTTGTTTTCCGTTGGAAATTTTTCTTCTCTGGAATTTGATACTAGCGATTTTGTGGTCACATTGGCGCTTCTACGGAAGTTATATGACAGGTTAGGACATGTTATGTCTGCGGTTTGTCTATTGTCTATATTTTGCGGGTTGCGACTTTCAGTGGCCTTAGACAGTACTTGGGTGCCTTACGTATCAGGCTGGTCTTGGTTGGATAATAGTTTCTGTCCCTAGGTACCATTAGACTTGGTTGGTGCCGGTGGTGTTTACTCTTCTCCTTTTCTGAGGATTCCCTTTTCCTTGGGGCTGGCCTTCTGGTCATCGGTCAAGTTTGGACCTTTTATTTTGGATTTATGCTTCCTCTGGGATCTCATTTGCTCCCATATTTTGGAGCTTGCAGATTATGTTGTCTCCTTTTTTTCCTGGATGCACCCCTACCTAGGCATTTTGGGTTTCCTTTGCCAGGAGTTAGGATGCTTGTTCATCGTATGTTCCTCGAGCTGTAGGGGCTTATGGGAAGTAGATCCTGGTTGAATCTTGGAGATTTTTGGTTATCTGCTCAATCCAGTTTTCTAGTTTTAAACTTTGCTCTCTTGTACATTTTGCCCTAGTCTTTGGACTTAGTGGATGCTGTCCCTAGAGCCATTGGGGGCCTACCAGGGGGGCGCTCTCATTGCCTAGCACCTTTTCAGTGGGGAGTTTGTCTCCCGCTGTGGGTGTATTTTTCGCACTCTGTATCTGGGCTACTACGTGAGAATCAGTGTCCAGGGTGCCTTGGATATGATGCCACATGATGGCTTAGAGGTAAACTTTGCTGCTTAAAAGCTGAGGGTCTAGAGTTCAAGACCAGCTGTGGCTATGTCCTCTTCATTATGTATGTCCTATAATTTTCCTTGCGGGGGTTGCATCACCTGTTGTGCAAGGTCTATTCCGATTGAGGTAACCCGGAGGTTCCTTAAGGGATATTATTTTGTTCCTTGTCTTTGACTGGACAGTTGGTTCTGTATCCAGATCCCTTAGGACTGGTTCGGGACGGCCCGGTTCCCCGGTGCGGGACATCTTATGTTCCCATGGGAGGATTTTTCTCTCTCTTCTCTGAGATTTCGATATCTGCTGGGACGGCAAAGGTGGCCGGATGGTTCCTTCTTTGATTTTTGACCCTTTGGGTCCTTCTTCAGCTTCCACTCCATATCTGTGTGGGGTGAGCTGTTTTGTTTGTTTTCATTTACCCTTCCTGGGGTGGACTTGGCATTCCACGGTATCTGCCTGGTGCTTGGAGGTTCTTTCTTCCTCTGTTTAGTGTGGTTGTCCCTTCTGCCTTGTGGGCAGGTTGTTGGGTGTAGATGTGCCATTATTGTAGAGGGTCTCCTTTGGGAGTGCCCTTTGTCTTGGGAAGGGAGCTGCGTCTGGGTTCTGGAACCCAAGCTCTTTTGGGGGGGACTGGATCCCCCTTTCCTTCCTGAAGGTCTTGGTGTAGGGAATTGTGATTCCTTTGTTTTTTCGGACATTGCCAGTCGATTTGAGCTGTGTCCGTTGCCCGGAGTGAGGGTTAGGGATCTGTCCAATTGATCTTTGGCCACGTATCAGAGTTACTTCTGTGAGCCCTCCCATAGGTGGAAGTTTTTGCGGTGGATTCTCCTTGGCAGGTAGTTTGTCTTTCTATAGACAGTCCTGTGCAGCTTCTTGCTTGATTAGCTAGGGTTGGGGGCTTGTGTTCACTTAAACCCTTTGCTGCAGGGAGTCTGGGGCTTCTACGGAGCATATTCAGTTTTTCTAAAGCTGTTTTTTTTGTGGCTCCCGGGGACAGTTTGTCTTTCGGTTGCTCTTTCCGGGTTGCGAGTTAGCACTCTGCGTAGGGGAAGGGTTCCTCTTTCCTCCCTTAAGTTTCAGGGCTTTTCTTGGTCCCTTGGACTCTATTCAGATGGGGGTCTGGGATTTTTCTCCTTTTGCTCTGCTAGTTCATTTTTTTCCCTTATTGCCCTAGTCCCTGTGTGTTCCTGGGGGTCCTTGCGGACTTCCTTATCTGAGTCCTTTATTTCTTCCTTTTGGGAGACTGTGGATGTTTCCCCTCTTTCTGGTTGGGAGTGAGTTTATTTGTGGACTGAGAGCCTGCAGGATTTTGTCTCCTCTGAGGCTCTTGGGCTCGGTCGAGTCTAAGTATTCTCTATCAAGGGCCTTGCTGGTTCTAACTGATGGGCTGTTACTCAGGACTTTTCCTTTTTTGTTCCTCTGCTTCTGATGACGCAGTTTTTTGTCTGGAGTTTGGGTGTTTGGGTGTTTTTTGGCTATGGTGCCCTCAGAATAGACCGCCTTTTTGTACCCGCCCGTTTAGCATTTAGTGTCCTCTATAGCTTGGGTATGGATTTCCCAAAAGTAATGAATGCAGCTGTGGACTCTCCCCGTTTAAGAAGAAAAACTTAAATTATGCTTACCTGATAATTTTCTTTTCTTCTGACAAGGAGAGTCCACAGTTTCCCACCAACATTTTTGTGTGGGCGGCCGTAAGCTCTTCTGGCACCTTTTTCACCCTAATATTTCTCCTACCTTTCCTTGTTCCCTCGGCAGAATGAATGGGGGATGAGGAAAGTAATGGAGGTATTTAAGCCTTTGACTAGGGTGTCTTTGCCTCCTCCTGGTGGCCAGGTTCTGTATTTCCCAAAAGTAATGAATGCAGCTGTGGACTCTCCCCGTCAGAAGAGCTAGAAAGATTTCAGAACAAGACAATCCATAGATCATCAGTTCATTGTTCAAGGGGCATCCTTTGTCAGTCCAAAATGGGCTTTTATAATGACAGATGCAAGTCTTTCCTGGTTGAGGTGTATTTTGGGGGTCCCTGAGGGCAAAGGTAGATGGTCTCTTCGTGAGGTTACAAATAAATGTTCTGGGCTCTTCAGAATTGGCCTTTCCTGGAAAGAGACTTTTCTGTCTTTCCAGTCAGACAATTGTTACAGCAGTGGCTTACATCCTTAATCAGGGGGAACTTGCAGTTTCTTTGCCATGAGAGAGGTGTCTCAAATTCTAACTTGGGCAGACACCAATCTTTGTTCAATCTCTGTGATTTACATTCCAGGGGAAGAAGATTTTCTCATTAGCCAATTTCTTCATCCAGGGAAACGATCACTTCATCTGGAAGTTTTCAGACAGATTGTGGATCTGTGGGGACTTCCACAAATAGATCTGATAGCTTCTTGATTTAAACGACAAGCTACCAAGATACTTTTCAAGATCCTCAGCGGAGTTTATGGAAGCTTTATTAGCAACTTGGTGGTTTCATCTGGCTTACATTTTTCCTCCTCTTTTGCCAAGAGTAATAGCCAGTATCAAGCAGGAAGTCTCCTCAGTAATTCTGATTGCACAAGCCTGACCTCGCAGAACTTTAATCAGATGTTCAAATGTCAAGTTGTCCTCCATGGCCTCTTCCTCTGTGCCACAACCCTCTATCTCAAGGTCTCTTTTTCTTTCATGTAATTGGCAAGAGTCCATGAGCTAGTGACGTATGGGATATACAATCCTACCATGCCTATAAATACACCCCTCACCACACCCACAATTCAGTTTTACAAACTTTGCCTCCTATGGAGGTGGTGAAGTAAGTTTGTGCTTAGATTCTACATTGATATGCGCTTCTCAGCATTTTGAAGCCCGATTCCTCTCAAAGTACAGTGAATGTCAAAGGGATGTGAATGCAATGGTTTTCCTCACGGGAGATCTATTTCATAGGTTCTCTATTATCTGTCGTAGAGATTCATCTCCTACCTCCTTTTTTCAGATTGACGATATACTCTCATATTCCATTACCTCTACTGATAACCTTTTCAGTACTGATTTGGCTATCTGCTATATGTGGATGGGTGTCTTTCGGTAAGTATGTTTTCATTACTTAAGACACTCTCAGCTATGGTTTGGCACTTTATGTATTAATATAAAGTTCTAAATATATGTATTGTACTTATATTTGCCATGAGTCAGGTTTAAGTATATTTCCTTTTGCAGACGGTCAGTTTCATATCTAGGAAATGCATTTTTTAGGAAAAAAAATGTTCTTACCTGGGGTATAGTCTTTTACAATTGACTCAAATTAGGCTCATGAGGGCGCAAAATGCCAAAGTATATTGCGTCATTTTTGGCGCGAAGTTACGTTCGATGACGCAAATTCGTCATTTCCGGCGTCTTAGTCGACGCCGAGTCTTTTCACAAGGTTGCGACTTCATTGACGTGAGTGTGTCATTTCCGGATGTTGTTAGCACCAAAAAAAAAAATTCTGTTTGTGTTGTCCATCATACTTGGCGCCAAATATTTTCATTATTTAAAGCCCCATTCCTATATGCCTCTTGCCTTTTTCTCTATCAGAGGGCTATGCTGTTTGCATTTTTTTTCCCATTCCTGAAACTGCCATATAAGGAAATTGATAATTTTGCTTTATATGTTGTTTTTTCTCTTACAAGATGTCTCAATCTGATCCTGTCGCAGAAATCACTGTTGGAACCCTGCTGCCTGATAACAGTTCTACCAAAGCTAAGTGCATTTGTTGTAAATTTGTGGAGATTATATCTCCAGCTGTGGTTTGTAACAGTTGTCATGATAAACGTTTACATGCAGAGAATGTGTCCATCAGTAATAGTACATTGCCTGTTGCTGTTCCTTCAACATCTAATGTACAAGATACAGAGGCGTATTAAGGCATAGGCCAACAAGGCCGGTGCCTAGGGCAGCAGATTTTTAAGGGGCAGCAGAATTTTGAGTCTGTAGGGCCACTCTACTGAACTCAGGGCCGGGTGGCTAAATCAACCAATTACTGGCCCGGCTATTGCTATCCTATGGGATTGTATGTGGGTGCGCATGACGTGGTGACAATGGAGGCGGAGCTCACTTGCGCAGCCTGGCCTGGACAGAGAGGGAATGCCGTATTCTTCCTGGCTCCAACTTGTGATTGAGACTCACACAGACTACACCGTGACCACTGTGAAACAGCATATGCCTTTCTCCCTTCAATACATCTTCATTAAGCATTAAAATACTTAAACGGATTAGTCACTAAATACTTGTACATTTACTGTTTGTCTATCTGTCATACATGCAAAGAATAAGTATTTATTGCTGAATCTATACAACTATGTGACTTAAAACACAACTGAAAATATGTTGTATGCATTTAATACATTCAGAAACAATACAAGTATATACTTTATTATGATTGTATCATGTGACTTTATCCCCTAGGATAGAATTCCTAAACCTATCATAACTACTGTTGTATTTTTTAAGTACTTTTAAAGGCCAGTCTGTATATTCATTACATATTTATCCAAGCAGATATTTTTCTTAAATAACTGTCAATCACCAAAGAAGATGTTTAAGGTTAAACAACTACCTACTGACAAACTATCATACAGTGAAGGATATTTTTTTCTGATATAAACACTTTAATCATCTGACTTGCAAAATAATGTCTTTTTATATATATATATATGTATATATATATATATATATATATATATATATATATATGTATGTATGTGTGTGTGTGTGTGTGTGTGTGTGTGTGTGTGACCAGAGTGAATGCAAGCCCTGGTGAACATCTACTTAAAAATACATTATTTCTTTCATGTAATTAGCAAGAGTCCATGAGCTAGTGACATATGGGATATACATTCCTACCAGGAGGGGCAAAGTTTCCCAAACCTCAAAATGCCTACAAATACACCCCTCACCACACCCACAAATCAGTTTTACAAACTTTGCCTCCTATGGAGGTGGTGAAGTAAGTTTGTGCTAGATTCTACGTTGATATGCGCTCCGCAGCAGGTTGGAGCCCGGTTTTCCTCTCAGCGTGCAGTGAATGTCAGAGGGATGTGAGGAGAGTATTGCCTGTTTGAATTCAATGATCTCCTTCTACGGGGTCTATTTCATAGGTTCTCTGTTATCGGTCATAGAGATTCATCTCTTACCTCCCTTTTCAGATCGACGATATACTCTTATATATATACCATTACCTCTGCTGATTTTCGTTTCAGTACTGGTTTGGCTTTCTACAAACATGTAGATGAGTGTCCTGGGGTAAGTAAGTCTTATTTTCTGTGACACTCTAAGCTATGGTTGGGCACTTTTTTAATAAAGTTCTAAATATATGTATTCAAACATTTATTTGCCTTGACTCAGGATGTTCAACATTCCTTATTTTCAGACAGTCAGTTTCATATTTGGGATAATGCACTTGAATCAATTATTTTTCTTACCTTAAAAATTTGACTTTTTTCCCTGTGGGCTGTTAGGCTCGCGGGGGCTGAAAATGCTTCATTTTATTGCGTCATTCTTGGCGCAGACTTTTTTGGCCCAAAAAATCTTTTCTGTTTCCGGCGTCATACGTGTCGCCGGAAGTTGCGTCATTTTTGACGTTCTTTTGCGCCAAAAATGTTGGCGTTCCGGACGTGGCGTCATTTTTAGCGCCAAAAGCATTTAGGCGCCAAATAATGTGGGCGTCTTATTTGGCGCTATAAAAATATGGGCGTCGCTTTTGTCTCCACATTATTTAAGTCTCATTTTTCTTTGCTTCTGGTTGCTAGAAGCTTGTTCCTTGGCATTTTTTCCCATTCCTGAAACTGTCATTTAAGGAATTTGATCAATTTTGCTTTATATGTTGATTTTTCTCTTACATATTGCAAGATGTCTCACGTTGCATCTGAGTCAGAAGATACTTCAGGAAAATCGCTGTCTGGTGCTGGAACTACCAAAGCTAAGTGTATCTGCTGTAAACTTTTGGTAGCTGTTCCTCCAGCTGTTGTTTGTATTAATTGTCATGACAAACTTGTTAATGCAGATAATATTTCCTTTAGTAATGTACCATTACCTGTTGCAGTTCCATCAACATCTAATGTTCAGAATGTTCCTGATAACATAAGAGATTTTGTTTCTGAATCCATCAAGAAGGCTATGTCTGTTATTCCTCCTTCTAGTAAACATAAAAAATCTTTTAAAACTTCTCTTTATACAGATGAATTTTTAAATGAACATCATCATTCTGATTCTAATGACTCTTCTGGTTCAGAGGATTCTGTCTCAGAGGTTGATGCTGATAAATCTTCATATTTATTTAAAATGGAATTTATTCGTTCTTTACTTAAAGAAGTACTAATTGCTTTAGAAATTGAGGATTCTGGTCCTCTTGATACTAAATCTAAACGTTTAGATAAGGTCTTTAAATCTCCTGTGGTTATTCCAGAAGTTTTTCCTGTTCCTGGTGCTATTTCTGAAGTAATTTCCAGAGAATGGAATAATTTGGGTAATTCATTTACCCCTTCTAAACGTTTTAAGCAATTATATCCTATGCCGTCTGACAGATTAGAATTTTGGGACAAAATCCCTAAAGTTGATGGGGCTATTTCTACCCTTGCTAAACGTACTACTATTCCTACGTCAGATGGTACTTCGTTTAAGGATCCTTTAGATAGGAAAATTGAATCCTTTCTAAGAAAAGCTTATCTGTGTTCAGGTAATCTTATTAGACCTGCTATATCATTGGCTGATGTTGTTGCAGCTTCAACTTTTTGGTTGGAAACTTTAGCGCAACAAGTAACAGATCATGATTCTCATAATATTATTATTCTTCTTCAACATGCTAATAATTTTATCTGTGATGCCATTTTTGATATTATCAGAGTTGATGTCAGGTTTATGTCTCTAGCTATTTTAGCTAGAAGAGCTTTATGGCTTAAAACTTGGAATGCTGATATGTCTTCTAAATCGACTCTACTTTCCATTTCTTTCCAGGGTAACAAATTATTTTGTTCTCAGTTGGATTCTATTATCTCAACTGTTACTGGTGGGAAAGGAACTTTTTTACCACAGGATAAAAAATCTAAGGGTAAAAACAGGGCTAATAATCGTTTTCGTTCCTTTCGTTTCAACAAAGAACAAAAACCTGATCCTTCATCCTCAGGAGCAGTTTCAGTTTGGAAACCATCTCCAGTCTGGAATAAATCCAAGCCTTCTAGAAAAGCAAAGCCAGCTTCTAAGTCCACATGAAGGTGCGGCCCTCATTCCAGCTCAGCTGGTAGGGGGCAGGTTATGTTTTTTCAAAGAAATTTGGATCAATTCTGTTCACAATCTTTGGATTCAGAACATTGTTTCAGAAGGGTACAGAATTGGTTTCAAGATAAGACCTCCTGCAAAGAGATTTTTTCTTTCCCGTGTCCCAGTAAATCCAGTGAAAGCTCAAGCATTTCTGAAATGTGTTTCAGATCTAGAGTTGGCTGGAGTAATTATGCCAGTTCCAGTTCTGGAACAGGGGCTGGGGTTTTATTCGAATCTCTTCATTGTACCAAAGAAGGAGAATTACTTCAGACCAGTTCTGGATCTAAAAATATTGAATCGTTATGTAAGGATACCAACGTTCAAAATGGTAACTGTAAGGACTATCTTGCCTTTTGTTCAGCAAGGGCATTATATGTCCACAATAGATTTACAGGATGCATATCTGCATATTCCGATTCATCCAGATCATTATCAGTTCCTGAGATTCTCTTATCTGGACAAGCATTACCAGTTTGTGGCTCTGCCGTTTGGCCTAGCTACAGCTCCAAGAATTTTTACAAAGGTTCTCAGTGCCCTTCTGTCTGTAATCAGAGAACAGGGTATTGTGGTATTTCCTTATTTGGACGATATCTTGGTACTTGCTCAGTCTTTACATTTAGCAGAATCTCATACGAATTGACTTGTGTTGTTTCTTCAAGATCATGGTTGGAGGATCAATTCACTAAAAAGTTCATTGATTCCTCAGACAAGGGTAACCTTTCTGGGTTTCCAGATAGATTCAGTGTCCATGACTCTGTCTTTGACAGACAAGAGACGTCTAAAATTGATTTCAGCTTGTCGAAACCTTCAGTCACAATCATTCCCTTCGGTAGCCTTATGCATGGAAATTCTAGGTCTTATGACTGCTGCATCGGACGCGATCCCCTTTGCTCGTTTTCACATGCGACCTCTTCAGCTCTGTATGCTGAATCAATGGTGCAGGGATTACACAAAGATATCTTAATTAATATCTTTAAAACCGATTGTACGACACTCTCTAAAGTGGTGGACAGATCACCATCGTTTAATTCAGGGGGCTTCTTTTGTTCTTCCGACCTGGACTGTAATTTCAACAGATGCAAGTCTTACAGGTTGGGGAGCTGTGTGGGGGTCTCTGACGGCACAAGGAGTTTGGGAATCTCAGGAGGTGAGATTACCGATCAATATTTTGGAACTCGGTGCAATTTTCAGAGCTCTTCAGTCTTGGCCTCTTCTGAAGAGAGAATCGTTCATTTGTTTTCAGACAGACAATGTCACAACTGTGGCATACATCAATCATCAAGGAGGGACTCACAGTCCTCTGGCTATGAAAGAAGTATCTCGAATTCTGGTTTGGGCGGAATCCAGCTCCTGTCTAATCTCTGCGGTTCATATCCCAGGTATAGACAATTGGGAAGCGGATTATCTCAGTCGCCAAACGTTGCATCCGGGCGAATGGTCTCTTCACCCAGAGGTATTTCTTCAGATTGTTCAAATGTGGGAGCTTCCAGAAATAGATCTGATGGCGTCTCATCTAAACAAGAAACTTCCCAGGTATCCTCAGGCGGAAGCAGTGGATGCATTATCACTTCCTTGGAAGTATCATCCTGCCTATATCTTTCCGCCTCTAGTTCTTCTTCAAGAGTAATCTCCAAGATTCTGAAGGAATGCTCGTTTGTTCTGCTGGTAGCTCCGGCATGGCCTCACAGGTTTTGGTATGCGGATCTTGTCCGGATGGCCTCTTGCCATCCGTGGACTCTTCCGCTAAGACCAGACCTTCTGTCGCAAGGTCCTTTTTTCCATCAGGATCTCAAATCCTTAAATTTAAAGGTATGGAGATTGAACGCTTGATTCTTGGTCAAAGAGGTTTCTCTGACTCTGTGATTAATACTATGTTACAGGCTCGTAAATCTGTATCTAGAGAGATATATTATAGAGTCTGGAAGACTTATATTTCTTGGTGTCTTTCTCATCATTTTTCTTGGCATTCTTTTAGAATTCCGAGAGTTTTACAGTTTCTTCAGGATGGTTTAGATAAAGGTTTATCCGCAAGTTCTTTGAAAGGACAAATCTCTGCTCTTTCTGTTCTTTTTCACAGAAAGATTGCTAATCTTCCTGATATTCATTGTTTTGTACAAGCTTTGGTTCGTATAAAACCTGTCATTAAGTCAATTTCTCCTCCTTGGAGTTTGAATTTGGTTCTGGGGGCTCTTCAAGCTCCTCCTTTTGAACCCATGCATTCATTGGACATTAAATTACTTTCTTGGAAAGTTTTGTTCCTTTTGGCGATCTCTTCTGCCAGAAGAGTCTTTGAATTATCTGCTCTTTCTTGCGAGTCTCCTTTTCTGATTTTTCATCAGAATAAGGCGGTGTTGCGAACTTCTTTTGAATTTTTACCTAAGGTTGTGAATTCCAACAACATTAGTAGAGAAATTGTGGTTCCCTCATTATGTCCTAATCCTAAGAATTCTAAGGAGAAATCGTTGCATTCTTTGGATGTTGTTAGAGCTTTGAAATATTATGTTGAAGCTACTAAGTCTTTCCGAAAGACTTCTAGTCTATTTGTTATCTTTTCCGGTTCTAGAAAAGGCCAGAAAGCTTCTGCCATTTCTTTGGCATCTTGGTTGAAATCTTTAATTCATCATGCCTATGTCGAGTCGGGTAAAACTCCGCCTCAAAGGATTACAGCTCATTCTACTAGGTCAGTTTCTACTTCCTGGGCGTTTAGGAATGAAGCTTCGGTTGATCAGATTTGCAAAGCAGCAACTTGGTTCTCTTTGCATACTTTTACTAAATTCTACCATTTTGATGTATTTTCTTCTTCTGAAGCAGTTTTTGGTAGAAAAGTACTTCAGGCAGCGGTTTCAGTTTGAATCTTCTGTTTATGTTTTTCATTAAACTTTATTTTGGGTGTGGATTATTTTCAGCAGGAATTGGCTGTCTTTATTTTATCCCTCCCTCTCTAGTGACTCTTGCGTGGAAAGATCCACATCTTGGGTAGTCATTATCCCATACGTCACTAGCTCATGGACTCTTGCTAATTACATGAAAGAAAACATAATTTATGTAAGAACTTTCCTGATAAATTCATTTCTTTCATATTAGCAAGAGTCCATGAGGCCCGCCCTTTTTTGTGGTGGTTATGATTTTTTTGTATAAAGCACAATTATTCCAATTCCTTATTTTATATGCTTTCGCACTTTTTTCTTATCACCCCACTTCTTGGCTATTCGTTAAACTGATTTGTGGGTGTGGTGAGGGGTGTATTTGTAGGCATTTTGAGGTTTGGGAAACTTTGCCCCTCCTGGTAGGAATGTATATCCCATACGTCACTAGCTCATGGACTCTTGCTAATATGAAAGAAATGAATTTATCAGGTAAGTTCTTACATAAATTGTGTTTTTTTTAATTTTTTACACCCTGCCCCAAAAATATTATGTCTAAAAAAAGGCCTTAAACCTGGGGTGGGGGGTGGGGCAGCAGAATTTTGAGTGCCTAGGGCAGCACAAAACCTAAATATGCCCCTGACAAGGTATACCTGTATTCAGAAGGCTTTGTCTGCCATCCCGCCTTCTAATAAACGTAAAAGGTCTTTTAAAACTTTTCATAAAGTTGATGAACTGTCACTGGGGGGAAGTGAGTTTTTTTGCCTCAGGATAAAAGACATAAATGTAAATCTAAAGCTTCTAACCTTTTTTTGTTCCTTTCAACAAATTAAGTAACAGAAACCTAATCCTTCCCCCAAGGAATCTGTTTCCAGTTGGAAACCTTCTTCAAATTGGAATAAAGCCAAGCCATTTAAGAAACCAAAGCCAGCCCCCAAGTCTGCATGAAGGTGCGGCCCTCATTCCAGCTCAGCTGGTAGGGGGCAGATTAAGATTTTTCAAGGATGTTTGGACAAATTCTGTCCAAAATCAATGGATTCTGAGTATTGTCTCTCAGGGGTACCAAATAGGATTTAGAGTAAGACCTCCTGTGAGAAGATATTTTCTCTCACGCATCCTGGATCTAAAGACTTTGAACAAGTTTTTAAGGGTTCTCTCTTTCAAGATGGAAACCATCAGATCAATTCTGCCTCTGGTACTTCAGGGTCAAATTATGTCTACAGTAGACCTGAAGGATGTCTATCTACACATCCCAATCCATCGGGATCACCATCAGTTTCTACGGTTTGCTTTTCTAAACAAACACGATTAGTTCACAGCTCTACCCTTTGGTTTGGATACTGCTCCCAGGATATTTACAAAGTTTCTGGGAGCTCTTCTTTCAGTGATTCACGCTCAAGGAGTAGCGGTGGTTCCTATATTGGTTTAGGCTTCATCTTTAGCAACTACTCATACAGAGAAACTACTCTGGTTTCTTTGCAGTCATGGCTGGAATGTCATTGTGGCCAAAAGTTCTCTCACGGCTGTATCATCTAGTTTATCTGTTTCCCCCAATTGTTGGTTTTCCCAGAGTGATATCTCGAATCATGAGAATGTTTCAATAATTCTGGTAGCCTCAGAGTGGCAGTGTAGAACCTTGTAGGCTGACCTAGTGCTGATGTCCAGTGCTTGTCTGTGGCGCCTTCCTCAGTGTCCAGACCTTCTTGCTCAGGGTTCATTCTTTTATCAAAACCTTCAGTCTCTAAGCCTAACTGCTTAAAGATTGAATAGTTAATTTTTTCTCAGAGGGGCTTCTCTTAATCTGTGATTAAAACTTTGAGTCACAAGATGGATTTATCATAGGATGCGAAAGGTTTATGTTTCTTAGTGCTTTGGTCAATGTTATTTCTGGCATTCTTTGAGAATCCTGCAGATTTGAAAGTTTCTTCTGGAGGGCCTAAATAAGGGCTTGTCTGCCAGTTCTATTAAAGGTCAGATTTCTGCTCTTCTGTTCTGTTACACAGGAAACTAGTTTGTTTACTTGATATTAAGACCCTAAAGGCTCTGGTAAGAATCTGACCTGTTATCAAACTATTTCTCCTCCATGGAGTCTCAATTTGGTTCTTAGAGTTTTACAACATCCTCCATTTGAGCCTACCATCAAGACATTATCTTGGAAAGTATTGTTTTTGTTAATGATTTGTTCAGCTCAAAGAGTCTCAGAATTATCAGCTCTTTCTTGCGAATCCGCACTTACTTGGTGTTTCATCAGGATATGTAGGATGTCTTACATACTGCATCCATTTTTTTTTATTGATCCTTCGTCCTAATTCTACCTCTTCTAAGGAAAGACTATTGCATAATTTAGATGTGGTCGGGGCATTGGAATTTTATTTGCAGTTGACAGGATTTTCGTCAATCATCCAGTTTGTTTGTATTGTTTTCTGGAAAGTGTAAGGGCCAGAAGGCTACTGCAGCGTCTTTGGCTTTTTGGTTGAAGAGTTAAATCCATATGGCTTACTTGGAGCCTGCCAGAATTGCCGCTTCTTCAACCTGTTCTGTTTCTACTTCCTAGGCCTTCAAAAATGAGGCTTCTGTGGAACAAACCTGGTCTTCTTTATATACTTTAACAAAGTTTTACAATTCCAATGTTTTTGCCTCGGCAAAGGCAGCATTTTGGCAGGAATGGCCTTTCCTGTATTTGTCCCACCCAAAATGTTTGTGGACTCCACAGCTTGGGTAAAGTCTCATGGACTCATTCCACCAGTAGAAAGGAAACAAAATTCTTACTTGATAAATCCATTTCTTTCTGGTAGTGGCAGTTCTAGTTTGCACCTCTTTACCTTACTATCTAACTTCTTCCTAACTACGACTATACATACTACTGGGAGGGAAGGGGAAGTAGGAGGGATAATTAAAGCTCTGGTGTAGGGTGTCTTTGCCTCCTCCTGGTGGCCAGGTGAGGTGATGCCTAAGAGTAATGTCTCATGGACTCTCACCATCAAGAAAGAAATTTATTAATCGGAAAAAATAATTTTTGATGGTTTTTTTTTTTTCCAATTTTTTATTTAATGTTCAAAACTTCCCCCAAAATTGTTGAATCCTCAGTCATTCCCAAATATAATGAAACTAACTAGGTCTAAGCAGCATACTTTTAGGGCATTGATTAAAAAGACCATTCCTCTTATGAATAACTCATCTAATCTGATAATCGCATCGCTATTAAAGGGACAGAAAAGTCCAAATTTAAATTTTCATGTTTTAGATACAGCAGTTTCCTTCTATTATCTAATTTGCTTTGTTCTCTTGGTATCTTGTTGAAAAGAATGTTTAGGTAAGCTCAGGAAAATTCATTACTAGGAGCTAGCTGCTAATTGTGGCTGCACATATATAAATAAGTTATTGCTGCTCTTTCAACAAAAGATACCAAGAGAAATAACCAAATTTGATAATAGAAGAAAACTGGAAAGTTGTTTAAAATAGCATGCTCTTTCATGCCCCTTTAAATCATATAAGGTAGCTGAATTAACATGTTTCCAGCTATTATATCTTCTGCTAGAGTATTTTTATGTTTGTTTTTTACACCAACCATTGTTTAATCACTGCACTTCTTCCTGAGTTAGCCTGCATGATCATTTGGGAATTTAATAAAGCTATGATTATTGATCATTTTTTTAATAGGAGTAATCTCCCAGATCTGTGACTATACCTGCACCAATTGGTCTATATAATGGGGTCGATTTATGAAAGTGCGGACGGACATGATTCTCTGTAGCGATCATGTACGCCGAATATCGATAAATGCCAACAGTGATTTATCATTGCACAAGCAGTTCTGGTGAACTGCTTGTGCAATGCCGCCCCCTGCAGATTTGCGGCCAATCGGCCACTAGCAGGGGGTGTCAATCAACCCGTTTGTATGCGGTCGGGCGGTTTGCTGTCCGCCGCATCAGAGCAGGGGGACGAGTTAAGACCGCTCCATTCAGAGCTTGATGAATCGGCCCCTATGGGGCCTAGTTATCAAGCCATCAACCTCAAATACGCTGGAATTCCGCATCGTATTTGTGGCGAGGCTGATACGCCTTAGTTATCAAAGGCTCGAGACCAGCAAAAGTAGAATTTTGTGACGTAAGCATCGATCCGCCGGACTCAGTCCGACACAGATCGATTCTTACGTCACTCCAGATGTTCCGCACACAAGTGCGGCACATTCTCACTACTTTTGCTAGTTATCAAAAAACTAGCAGGTACGCTCGGCACTTTTACGGCCCAGCGTACCTGGTTTTCAATCCGCCACCCCTGGAGGCGGAGGATCCCATAGGAATCAATGGGAGTCTGACCATAGCGAAAGTACAAGTTCGCTGCTGACAGACATCCCATTGATTTCTATGGGAGATGTCTGCACCTAACACCCTAACATGTACCCCGAGTCTAAACACCACTAATCTGTCCCCCCCTACACCGCCGCAACTAAATAAAGTTATTACCCCCTAAACCGCCGCTCCCGGAGCCCACCGCAAGCTACTCTATACATATTAACCCCTAAACCGCCGCTCCCGGAGCCCACCGCAACTATAATAAATGTATTAACCCCTAAACCGCCGCTCCCTGAACCCGCCACAACCTATATTAAATGTATTAACCCCTATCCTGCCCCCCTACACCGTCGCCACCTATAACAAATTTATTAACCCCTAATCTGCCCCCCCTACACCGTCGCCACCTATAATAAATTTATTAACCCCTATCCTGCCCCCCACTACGCCGCCGCCGCCGCCACTGTAATAAAATTATTAACCCCTAAACCTAAGTCTAACCCTAACCCTAATGCCCCCCTAACTTAAATATTAATTAAATAAATCTAAATAAATTAACTCTTATTAACTAAATGAATCCTATTTAAAACTAAATACTTACCTTTAAAATAAACCCTAATATAGCTACAATATAAATAATAATTATATTGTAGCTATCTTAGGATTTATATTTATTTTACAGGTAACTTTGTATTTATTTTAGCTAGTTAGAATAGTTATTAAATAGTTATTAACTATTTAATAACTACCTAGCTAAAAGAAATACAAAATTTCCTGTAAAATAAATCCTAACCTAAGTTACAATTAAACCTAATACTACACTATCATTAAATTAATTAAATAAACTACCTACAAATAACTACAATTAAATACAATTACATAAACTAATTAAAGTACAAAAAATAAAAAAAGCTAAGTTACAAAAAATAAAAAAATAAGTTACAAACATGTTAAAAATATTACAACAATTTTAAGCTACTTACACCTAATCTAAGCCCCCTAATAAAATAACAAACCCCCCCAAAATAAAAAAATGCCCTACCCTATTCTAAATTAAATAAATTTCAAAGCTCTTTTACCTTACCAGCCCTTAAAAGGGCCATTTGTGGGGGCATGCCCCAAAGAAAACAGCTCTTTTGCCTGTAAAAGAAAAATACAACCCCCCCCAACATTAAAACCCACCACCCACATACCCCTAATCTAACCCAAAACCCCCTTACAAAAACCTAACACTAATCCCCTGAAGATCATCCTACCTTTAGTTGTCTTCACTCAGCCGAGCCACCGATGGAACTGAAGAGGACATCCGGAGCGGAAGAAGTTAATCCTCCAAGCGGCGCTGAAGAAATCTTCCATCCGATGAAGTCATCATCCAGGCGGCGCTGAAGAAAAGTCTTCGATCCGGCCGATGTCATCTTCAAAGAGGCGCTGAAGAGGTCTTCTATCCGGGCGAAGTCATCTTCCAAGCCGGGTCTTGAATCTTCCTTCCGCCAACGCGGAACCACCTTCTTCACCGACGGACTACGACGAATGACGGCTCCTTTAAGGGACGTCATCCAAGATGGCGTCCCCTCAATTCCGATTGGCTGATAGGATTCTATCAGCCAATCGGAATTAAGGTAGGAAAAATCTGATTGGCTGATGGAATCAGCCAATCAGATTGAGCTTGCATTCTATTGGCTGATCGGAACAGCCAATAGAATGCAAGCTCAATCTGATTGGCTGATTCCATCAGCCAATCAGATTTTTCCTACCTTAATTCCGATTGGCTGATAGAATCCTATCAGCCAATCGGAATTGAGGGGACGCCATCTTGGATGACGTCCCTTAAAGGAGCCGTCATTCGTCGTAGTCCGTCGGTGAAGAAGGTGGTTCCGCGTCGGCGGAAGGAAGATTCAAGACCCAGCTTGGAAGATGACTTCGCCCGGATAGAAGACCTCTTCAGCGCCTCTTTGAAGATGACATCGGCCGGATCGAAGACTTTTCTTCAGCGCCGCCTGGATGATGACTTCATCGGATGGAAGATTTCTTCAGCGCCGCTTGGAGGATTAACTTCTTCCGCTCCGGATGTCCACTTCGGTTCCATCGGTGGCTCGGCCGAGTGAAGACAACTAAAGGTAGGATGATCTTCAGGGGATTAGTGTTAGGTTTTTGTAAGGGGGGTTTGGGTTAGATTAGGGGTATGTGAGTGGTGGGTTTTAATGTTGTGGGGGGGGTTGTATTTTTCTTTTACAGGCAAAAGAGCTGTTTTCTTTGGGGCATGCCCCCACAAATGGCCCTTTTAAGGGCTGGTAAGGTAAAAGAGCTTTGAAATTTATTTAATTTAGAATAGGGTAGGGCATTTTTTTATTTTGGGGGGGTTTGTTATTTTATTAGGGGGCTTAGATTAGGTGTAAGTAGCTTAAAATTGTTGTAATATTTTTAACATGTTTGTAACTTATTTTTTTATTTTTTGTAACTTAGCTTTTTTATTTTTTGTACTTTAGTTAGTTTATGTAATTGTATTTAATTGTAGTTATTTGTAGGTAGTTTATTTAATTAATTTAATGATAGTGTAGTATTAGGTTTAATTGTAACTTAGGTTAGGATTTATTTTACAGGTAATTTTGTATTTCTTTTAGCTAGGTAGTTATTAAATAGTTAATAACTATTTAATAACTATTCTAACTAGCTAAAATAAATACAAAGTTACCTGTAAAATAAATATAAATCCTAAGATAGCTACAATATAATTATTATTTATATTGTAGCTATATTAGGGTTTATTTTACAGGTAAGTATTTAGTTTTAAATAGGAATAATTTATTAAAGTATAGTGTAGTGTTAGGTGTAATTGTAACTTAGGTTAGGATTTATTTAACAGGTACATTTCTCTTTATTTTAGCTAGGTAAGCTATTAAATAGTTAATAACTATTTAATAGTTATTGTACATGGTTAAAATAAATTGAAAGTTACCTGTAAAATAAAAATAAATCCTAAGATAGCTAGAATATAATTATTATTTATATTGTAGCTATATTAGGGTTTATTTTAAAGGTAAGTATTTAGTTTTAAATAGGATTCATTTAGTTAATAAGAGTTAATTTATTTAGATTTATTTAATTAATATTTAAGTTAGGGGGGCGTTAGGGTTAGGGTTAGACTTAGGTTTAGGGGTTAATAATTTTATTACAGTGGCGGCGGTGTAGTGGGGGGCAGATTAGGGGTTAATAAATTTATTATAGGTGGCGACGGTGTAGGGGGGGCAGGATAGGGGTTAATAGGTTTAATATAGGTTGCGGCGGGTTCAGGGAGCGGCGGTTTAGGGGTTAAACTATTTATTTAGTTGCGGAGAGGTGCGGGATCAGCAGGATAGGGGTTAATAATTTTATAATAGTGGGCGACGGTGTAGGGGGGGCAGGATAGGGGTTACTAGGTATACTGTAGGTGGCAGCGGTGTCCGGGAGCGGCGGTTTAGGGGTTAATACATTTATAAGAGTTGCGGCAGGGTCTAGGAGCGGCGGTTTAGGGGTTAATACATTTATAAGAGTTGCGGCAGGGTCTAGGAGCGGCGGTTTAGGGGTTAGTAACTTTATTTAGTTGTGGGGGGCTCCGGGGGCGCTGGTATAGGGGGTAGAACAGTGTAGTTTAGTGTGAGTGATTAGTGACAGGCTAGCAATAAAGCTGGGAAAAAGCCGAAGGGCAGCGAGATCGGATGAGTGATAACTGTCACAGTCCGCTGCTCATCACCCCGCGGCTTTTTGACAGCTTTATTTGATAACTTAGGCGTATTTTTTCAGGTCCGCGGCGGCGATGTGAGGCGAGCTTAGGCGGGCGTATTGGGCCGGCGAAGCCAGAAAAGTAGACGGCTTGATAACTACCCCCCATTGTCTCAACTAAAGAAAACCTATGTATTTTCAGTTGGGATTTAATAAAAAGATTAAAATATTCTAAACACTATCAGAGAGTCATCTCTGATTTCTAAAGGGTTATGATGTATTTGAACACACAAAACTGTAACTTTGAAAGGAAATCAAGATACACTTGATTTGCTATAATAATCTGATAAACATTCTTATATTTTCTGAGCATTTTAAGTAGATTAGCCTTTTTACGTCCTACAAAAAAATACATTCTTTTCAAAATGTAGCTATGACATTAAAATAAACATTGACTAACTGCTTATTGATCATTGATACATGGAGTATCTTGATCACCTTTCGCAAGCTTTGATTTTATTATTATCAAGTGAATACTCAAGCAGTACAACAGTAATACTTTTTTTTTTTTTTTTTTTTTTTTTTTTTTTAAACCATCTTTTATTAATCAGAAGTGTAAAATATACGGTTACAGATAAGGCACCAATGTCATACAAAGTACAAAGTTCACACTTCATGCTTATGGTGTTAATGAAAATAATGGTCTCAGATGGCATTTTCTAAACATTGAAACAAATAACATAGATAACAAAACAAATAAATACAATGCTGGTTACAAGTACCTACTTGGTATCTACAGATAGGTGTGTAAGGCTATGCTCGTTTCTTTTATGCGGTTTTCTCCTTTTATGATTAGATTCCTATTAAGCTTTTGGACACACCTACATGAATCATCACCTGCTACACATATTATAAATTATTAACATCAGGCAGAACTACTTGAGTCTCCCTCTCGGTAGTAGGTGTAAAAGAAGAAAGGAGAGGGGGGACCTCCCGACCCTATCGTCAGAAGTAGGCTATCGTCCAGTCGAGTCAGGTTCAAGGGGCTGTGGGTAGTCGAATGTCAGTGAATCCTCCCAGAGGAACTTCATATCGTGGAAAAATTCTAATTTATGCCTTTTTAGGTAGCCATATTCCTCCATGCCTAGTAATTCTTCCACTTTTGCTAACCACATTTGTCCAGTCATTTGGGTGGGAGTTTTCCATTTTAAAGCTATCATAGCTTTGGCACTATTTATTCCAATCTGCAGTAACTGTCTTCGGAGTTTACAAGGTATTTTTGGGAATTTGTTAAGTAGAACCAAGTGGGGAGTCAATCTTAGGTCTCTAATTAGTCCTCTCTTGAAATGATTTTCTATAAAGGCCCATAGTGGCTGTAGTACTCCACAGTCCCACCACATATGTAAATAGCTACCCTTCTCCTCACATCCCCTCCAACAGCGATCACAAGAGGATGGGTAAATCGAATGTAATCTTGCCGGGGTCAAGTACCAGCGTGTCACAATCTTAAAGTTAAGCTCTAGGAACTTGAGAGATGTCGAGGATTTTTTAGTATATTGGAATATCAGCCCCCATTCTTTATTTGTTAACTCCTCTCCCAGTTCTCTATGCCACTTACTGGTGTAGGTGGGTAAATTTATTGACATGTGAGTCTGTAGCAAGCTGCGCATTTTAGACAGTGAGTGTGGGATCGTCGTTTTAGTAGAGCAAGCTTTTTCGAACGGAGTCAGCTGTCTTACAAAATCTGCTTTATGCGGTGAGGTATCAAGGAAGTGGGCAAGTTGTCTATATTTTAACCATGGATGGTAAGCGCCTTGAGCCACCTCTTTTATCTCCTCCCTATTTAAAAGTCTGCCTCCTTTCAGGAATTTCTCTAAGGGGGTGGTATGTTCCCATTCTAATAATCTCTGGATGTTTCTGTCCAGTCCTCCCGTAAGTTCAGCGTTTAATGGGATAGGGAAGAGAGGGGACCTAAGACCTGATATATCCTTTCTTCTATTAATAATTATATCCCATTCTTTAAAAAAATGACAGTGGATCGGTAGTGTCGTGCATTGAGGGGGTCGCATATGTTTGGGTACCCAGCAAAGAGCTCCCACCATGGGGGTTTTTAATATGTGAGAATCCAATGCTATCCAGGCTTTGTGTTCCGGTGTTTTATGCCAATCAAGTACTCTCTGGAGCACAATCGCATCCATGTATAGTTTTATGTCTGGAAGCCCTAGCCCGCCCATTGAAGTCGGCCTATACATTGTAGTTTTGTTTATTCGGGGCCTACATACTCCCCATACAAATCTATTTAAGTGGGTCTGTAATTGAGATAAGAACCCTGTTGACAAAGCCATCGGTAGGGCTTGTAGAACGTATAGAATTCTTGGTAACGTCGTCATTTTTAGACATTGTACTCTGCCCCACCATGATAACGGTCTCGTCATCCATGAGTTTAGGTCTTTTTGAGTCATTAGCAATAACCTCTCATAATTCTTTTTGAATAGTGTTTTTGGATTCGGGGATAAATGTATGCCCAGATATTTAAGGGATTCAAATTGTAGCTTCATGGGACAGACCTCTGTCAATTTCATAAATGATTCTCGCTCTAAGGAGATATTTAATAATTCTGACTTGGACGGATTAACGGAAAAGTTGGAATAGCTTCCAAACTTCTCTAATTCTAGCATAATTTCTCTCAGAGACTGAGTTGGGTCTGTTACTGTGAAAAGGACATCGTCTGCGTATAATGCAATTTTAAAGCTGTGTGGGCCGACTTCTATTCCTTTTATTAAGTGATTGTTCCGTACATGTGCTGCCAGGACCTCCATAGTAAGTATAAATAATAATGGGGATAAGGGGCAACCCTGTCTGGTACCGTTACCTATTCTAAATGAGTCTGATAATATGCCATTAGCCTTAACCTTCGCAGTGGGATGGGCATACAAACTAAATATTCTTTGGATCATGCGAGGGCCTATGCCAATACCAGTCAAAGTCTCTTTAAGGAATTGCCAGCTAAGCCTATCAAAGGCCTTCTCGGCATCTGTTGCCAAGAAGACCGTTGGGATTTTGTTATGTTTAGAGTATGACATGAGGGTAATGGCTCTAATAGTATTATCCCTCGCTTCCCTGTTAGGGATAAACCCTACTTGGTCGGTGTGAACAATTTCTTTAAGTATTCTGTTAAGTCTTGTCGCTAAAATTTTGCCTAGAATTTTCAGATCAGTATTTAAGAGTGATATGGGCCTATAATTTTTAGGGTCGGTAGGGGATTTATCTGCTTTTAAAATTACCGATATATGTGCCTGTTGCATCTCTGTAGGTAGTGGTCGACCATTGTCAATAGTGTGAAATAATTTTAGGAGGTGTGGTGCTAGGAGGGACCTATGTAATTTGTAGTACATATTAGTAAGTCCATCAGGACCTGGGCTCTTTCTAGAGGGGAGGTCCTTAATGACTGTCAAAATCTCCTGTAACGAGATAGGGGCTTCTAGGTCTTCTCTAACTGTTGTTTGAACCTTCGGTAGGTTGGCCTCTCCAATATAATCCTTCAACCTATTCAGTCTGTTTGGTGATTGATCTATCTTTAAATTATATAACTCTGAGTAAAATTCACCGAAGTGATTCGCAATTTCTTTCCCATCGATTAAGTGATGGCCTAGGGGAGTTATTAATTTGTTAATTTGAGATGTCATAGATTGTTGGTTAAGAAGTCTCGCTAATCTTGGACCTGCTCTGTTGTTTTCAAAAAAATAGGATTTCCTAAGCGCAAGCGCCTTTCTCTGTGCTTCTTTATTTAAAATTGTATTAATTTCCTGTCTTACCTTAGTGATTTGCAGCAATAGAGTCTTGTCTAATGGGAATTGTTTGTGCTGTAAATCCAGGCCTGTTAACTGATTTGTGAGTTTTTCTATAGAAGAGCGGTAATTCCTAACCAAAATGGATTTTTGTTTTATACATTCTCCTCTGATATACGCTTTGTGAGCTTCCCAGACAAAGCTGGGATGTGTGTCTTGTGAACTGTTAAAGTGGAAGTATTCTGTGATTGCTTTTTGTAATTTTTCCTGCACTGGCGGGTAGTGTAAAAGGGAGTTATCCATTTTCCAAATAAAAGGGGTTATCGGCGCTTCAGGCCATTCAAGCTCTAGACTAACTGCAGAATGGTCAGACCAAGCTGTGGGTTTTATGTCTGAATCTCGTACTAACGACAAGTGGTTTCTGTCAATAAATAGATAGTCTATGCGAGTATATGAAGCCCAGGGATGGGAGTAGAATGTGTAATTTTGTTGCGTTGGGTGTTGCACTCTCCATGCGTCTATTAAGCCTAAGTCAGAAATACATGTATAAACCATGTCTGGTGCTCTTGTTTTTGTTCGCCCACTTTTTGTGGAGGAATCTAAAATAGGGTCTAATATGGTGTTAAGGTCCCCGCCCATTATTATTGGCCCTTTCTTATGTTCCAGGATAAGAGAAAGCAGTTTCTGATAGAATGAGTGTCTGCGGCTAAGGGGGGCATATACATTGACCAATGTGATTGGTTTATTAAATAAGAGGCCTGTCAAGATTAAAATTCTGCCTTCTGTGTCCATGACTTTATTGCACAGTTGAAATCGCAATTGCTTGTGGAGTAAAATACTAACCCCCTGTTTTTTAGTGTGATATGTATTATGAAACCCGATAGGGAAATCTTTTGAACGTAAAGAGGGCTCTGCCCCTGTCATAAAATGAGTTTCCTGCAGGAAAATAACTGAATGAGAGTATTTGTCAAAATGTCTAAGTGCTATGGACCGTTTGGTCCGGGAGTTAAGTCCCTTCACGTTTTGGGATACAATCCGAATTTTAGGAGCTGTCATGGTCATTGTTAACTAGGTATATTGTCGTCTGATTGGTCTGGCTTACCCGTCTGGAGTATAGGGGTGGAGGCCGGGGGTCCCCCCTGTGGATAAACCTCATAGGTAGGTGCCATGTTGGAATAAAGAAGGCTGTGCAATGATAGGAGAATTGTCGCAAGGTTAGAGATCTGAGGGTGACAAGCATATTGTTACAATTAACCAGCATAATAAACATAGAATAACAAAAAAATATAAAAAACACGTAACAAAAATTCCTAAATTTATTCATTCGGTCTAGGATGTAACTATGCTACGAATGAATGGGGGGTATTAAGGCTGATGGATTTGCCTTTTCACTCTAAAATGGGTGGTATATTATCCTACTATATTAAATTCTTAAATCTATAACGATCAACAGGGTATACATTAAGAAGCTGACTTCTCTGAAAAATATATTCACATACGGTCAAAAGACAGAAATGCCAACTAATTAGCAATAATAGGTCACTCAAGGTGGACCTGCAGAGTCTGCAGATGAAGCAGGTTCCGTTGTTTCAGTGTTTCTTCTCTTCGTGGGCATCACGGACCAGTCTCTTCTATGCGGCTTGGATGATGATGGTCTGGGATGATTTTTCTCTCTACCAGACTCTGAGAGTTTGGGCAAAGATGGTGGGGCTATATTCAATTGTTTACAGAACAGTTCCAAGTCCTCTGGGTTTCTATATATATACGTTTTCTCTTCCTTTTGGACTTTAATGGCAAAGGGGAATCCCCATCGGTATGGTATCCCTAAGTCCTGGAGGTGCAATGTCAAATATCTAGCCTCTTTCCTCTTGGCCAGTGTGATAGGGCTGAGGTCAGGGTATAGTTGAATGGTGTCTTCGCCAAAGTGGAGAGGCGACCTTTTCCTTGCTGCCTGAAGGAGTTTTTCTTTATCTGTATATTTGTGACAACAGAGGATCACATCTCTAGGCGGCATACTCTCAGGAGGTTTTGGCCTCAATGCCCTGTGAGCCCTATCAAGGGTAATGTGCTCTTTCTCGGGGTCTAACAGGTATCTAAACAGGTTTTGCAGATAAGAGGGCAGTTGTTGTGGCAATATCTTCTCAGGGATACCACGTATCCTCAGGTTCTGTCTGCGGCCCCTATTGTCAAGGTCCTCCATTTGTGTCTGGAGGTGTTCGATAGCTTCGTGCTGAAACTGGAAAGCTTGTGTAGTGTTATCATTAGACTTGTTTGTTTCCTCCATTTGCTCTTCCAGTTCCAACACTCTGTCCCCTAGTTCACGAATGTCTCTCTTGACTTCTGCTAATCCATCTTTTATAGCCTTGCTGACTTGCAACATGATGGATGAGAGATCTGCTTTAGTAGACAATGCCTTTAAATCAGCCCGGGTGATTGGGGAGGTATCATCCAAGAGAGATGGAGAGGTCTGGGATAGAGCTTCCTGGTGTTCAGAAAGAGGTGCTCCATTTTCCCCAGTTGGAGATATGTCAGGACATTTAAAATAGGAGTTTAATTTTCCACCAGCTCCTGCATTATTTTTGAGTCCTTTATCTGATTTGCTCTTAGGTTTAGACGCCATTTTGCAGGTTATTGTTTCAGTCCTGTTATACTCAGTATATATCAAGTTTTGTCCCTTTTCCAATGTCTGTGTTATGGCTCATTAGATAATAATATATAGATAGGATATCAGCTTTCACTGTGTATCATGTAGTGAATATAGCTTTTCTTAGACCTGTAGTGTGTAGCCTGAATAAAGTTTCCTAGGCCCTTGATTGCTGCGCGTGCAAGGCCCGCTTTCCTTTTAACTGTTTATCCTCACGGGCTCAGCCCCAGCCACAAGATAACCCCAGACAGCAGTGATATGAAATATAAAACCGGAAAAAGGATTACCTTTATAGTTGTCACCCGCTGTTTAAGGATAGTGCTGTTTCCCTAGCTCATCGGGAGTATATGTATGGTGTCGCCGTGAGCCGGTCAGTTAACATGCAAAGGGGTCATCTGGCGGTCTTATGCAGGAGGCGGTCACTTGGCGATATATGCGGGAGTGGATGTTTTCGGAGCGCTGTCCCCTGTGAACTGTTTATCTGAAGGCGAGCAGGGCCGCCGACTCCTCTCTGGCACTGCGTCGCAGGTCTTAGTAGGGGTACCGGTTAGGCCTCACTCCACTGCAGTGATTTCTCTGACGGTCAGAAGTTTAGGTGCCGATATTGTTATACAGGTCAGGCTGCTCTGCACAATTATACATGAAATTAACCCTGTTGAGGTCAGATCGTTAGTTATGTGAGCCCATTAGAGCTATTATACCCGGAGCATCAGCTTAATGCGACCATTTGCCTTGCTGGTCGGCTCCGCCCCCCAACAGTAATACTTTTAACGTGATTCACGTTGTGCAGGGTGTTGTATTGCTTTAATGCTATTTTATTGCTTTTATCTGTAAATTGCAGATTTGTCATCCAAAGGATATTTATTATGTACCACCCCTTCTAAGAGCTGAGGTACTTTCTTGGGCTCATTGTAGTAAGCTTTAAGGTCACCCAGGTACGGTTAGGACTTTACAATTGCTTTGAAACTATCTGGTGGTCGACAATGTCCAAGAATACAAAATAATTTGTTTAATCTTACTTCTGTCTCTGATATTAACAAATCACCCCAAACCTGCCCAGTGCCCTGCTCTCTCAAACTGCCCATAAACTAATAATCCCTTAAAATAAGGGAACAAATTGTAAAAGTCCCCAGGCTCCTAAGAGGTACTTAAAAGATCTCACTCCTTCTAGTGTAACCATTCCATGTGTAAAGGAAAAGCACTTACCTTTGGAGCCTGTGCTGTGGGGCAGACACAGCACTTTCAAGTTTGACAGCTTCATCCAGACTTCTAACAGCGACCTGAAGTAAAAAGGAAAGTAGCGTAAACTTAACACTGGTTGCCAGGTGGGGGTGTTAGCACAGATTGCTGGAAAGAGGACAGAGACGTTGCCAGCGACATTCAGCAGCTAACAGCTACCAATACTCTTACTAAAATGTTTAGATTGACACAGCCTTAATCCCAGTCCTATCTTGAAAGGGAAACTACCCATTAAAGGACTCAATTTTCTTCAGAGCACCATCTTCACCTCCTCCTTGTTACAGAGGCAAAGAATGACTGGGGGAGTATGAGTGGCTGGGGTGTCTTTGCATCCTCCTGGTGGCCAGGCGGTGAATTTTCCAAACAGTAATGATTGGAATTGTGGAATCTCCATGCCATTGGAAATAAATATTATATGGACCAATTATGGTTCCAATTCACATGAAGGTCGTCTGAGGCAAATGTTGCAAGTGGACAACCAGACCCAATCTCTGGTTTTTGTAGGTTAAATGTGAAAGCCTGCGTTGATTCGCAAAGAATTTGTATCTGGCCGAAGTGGATAGTGTTTAGTTAATTAATGAGCCTGACAGTCAGCAGCAGGGACACACAAGGAGGAAATACACAGGGGAAATAATCTGGGTTGACACTCTAAAGCTGCTTGAAAAGAGCATTTAAGGAAGGAATGCCAGAGAACATATCTAGCTAATTTTGCCAATGGAAATAGCATGGTTCAATAAGAATGTTCATGGTTAACAAAGGTTCTTAAAGGGACATGAAACCCAAAAAATATATTTCATGATTAAGATAGAGAATACAATTTACATCTATTATTTAATTTGCTTCCTTCTCTTGTTATCCTTTGCTAAAAGGTTTATCTAGGTCAGCTCAGGAGCAGCAGAGAACCTAGGTTCTAGCTGTTGATTGGTGGCTACATATATATACCGATTGTCATTGGCTCACCCATGTTTTCAGTTGGAAAGTTCAAGCCTTTCTGAAGTGTGTTTCAGATCTAGAGCTTTTAGGAGTAATTGTACCAGTTCCAATTCTGGAACAGAGTCTGGGTTTTATTCAAACCTATTCATTGTCCCGAAAAAGAAAAATTATTTCAGACCAGTTCTGGATCTGAAGTTTTTGAATCAATTTGTAAGGGTCCCAACTTTCAAGATGGTGACTATAAGGACTATTCTGCCTTTTGTTAAGCAAGGTCATTACATGTCCTCAATAGACTTACAGGATGCGTATCTTCACGTTCCGATTCATCCGGACCACTATCGGTTTCTGAGATTCTCTTTTCTAGACAAGCATTACCGATTTGTTGCTCTTCCATTTGGAATCTTTTCGAAGGTTATTGGTGCCCTTCTATCTTTAATAAGAGAGCAGGGTATTGTGGTGTTTCCTTACTGTCTGGGTGCCAGGAATCAGACTGAGACAAGAAGTGCAAAAATAATCACACCTTTATTAATAGAAAGAAATAATAAAATGTCCACAAGTCAAATAACGAGCCAGGAATCAAAACCAGAGCTGGTAGTCAGACGAGCCAAGTCAGGAGCCAAAGTGAGTAGTCAGACGAGCTGGAATCAGGAACAAGGAGAACAGCAGAGTCAGGAACAAGCCAGAGATCAAGAACCAGGAGGGATGTTAGACAGCCAGGTTATACACAGGAGCTCTCACAAACACGTCTGAGACAACACAAGGGCAAAGCATACTGAACAGAGGCCCTTTAAATAATAAGTGATGACATCACAATTCTGAGACTGCATCCTGTCTCACACGGATGATGTACACTAGTCTGGCCATAAAAGGAAGTACAGGAATTGATCAGCATCACACAGTATGCACCAGAGTCAGCAAGAGAGGTGAGTAAAATGGATGCCAGCAGCAAATGGCAAGCAAAACAGCGAAAAAACCCTGACAGTACTCTCCCCTCAACAACCCCTCCCCCGCGGGAGGACAAAAGGCTTTTTGGGGAAACGGGCATGGAAGGCACGGAGGAGGGAGGGAACATGAACATCAGAGGAGGGAACCCATGAATGCTCCTCCGGACTGTAGCCCCTCCAGTGGACCAAATACTGTACGCGGCCCCTGGACATACGAGAGTCAATAATGCTGCTGACCTCATACTCCTTATGGTTGTCAACAAAGATAGGACAGGGATGAGGCAACACAGTGGTAAACCGATTACAAACCAATAGTTTCAAGAGGGAGACATGAAAAATAAGATGCGCATTGCAGGAGGAAGGTCAAGAGCGTAGGTCACAGGATTGACCCGTCAGAGTATTCGAAAAGGACCAACATAATGGTGAGTCAGTTTATTGGAAGGCACACTAAGATTCAAGTTGCGGAAGGACAGCCAAACTCTCTCACCAACCTGGTAGGAAGGCGCGGGCAGATGCCTACGATCAGCCTGGAACTTTTGGCGCTGCATAGAACGATGAAGGCAATCCTGAATCTGCACCCACGTGGAAAGGAGTTGCCAGAGATGCTCCTCCAAAGCCAGAATACCTTGAGACATGAATGATTCGGGCAAAAAGGATGGTTGAAACCCATAATTCGTCATGAACGGGGATAACTTGGAGGAAGCATTAATAGCACTATTATGAGCAAACTCTGCCCAAGGTAACAGTTCAGACCAATTATTGTGGTGATCTGAGACATAGCAATGGAGGAACTGTTCCAGAGCTTGATTAGACCGTTCCGCAGCCCCATTGGATTGAGGGTGATATGCCGAGGAGAAGGAAAGATGGATCCCCATTTGAGCACAAAAGGAACGCCAAAATTGGAGGCAAACTGGCTACCCCGATCTGACACTATCTCCTTGGGTAACCCATGTAAACGGAAGACCTCCCGGGCAAAAATTGAAGCAAGCTCCTGAGCGGTAGGCAACTTCTTCAAGGGAATGCAATGTGACATTTTAGAAAAACGGTCAACCACCATAAGGATAACAGTATTTCCATTGGAAACAGGGAGCTCGATAATGAAGTCCATGGAAAGATGTGTCCAAGGACGCTCACCATTAGCAATAGGTTGAAGAAGACCCACAGGAAGACGTCAAGGAGTCTTATTCTGTGCACAAACTGAGCAGGAGGCAACATACGCAGCAACATCAGAACGAAGACCTGGCCACCAGAATTGTCGAGTGACAGACCAAATCATTTGGTTCTTGCCTGAGTCTACCTGCGGCTTTAGGATAGTGGTAAGTGTGCAAAAGTTTAGTTCAAAGATTCTCAGGAACAAAACACCACTTATCAAAGCTTTTGATTCACAAGGCTTATTTGGAGGCGATACAGTCTCCGCCTCAGAGAATTACAGCTCATTCTACTAGATCAGTCGCACTTCTTAGGCTTTTAAGAATTAAGCTTTGGTTGATCAGATTTGCAAAGCAGCAACTTGGTCTTATTTGCATACATTTACTAAATTTTACCATTTTGATGTATTTGCTTCTTCTGAAGCAGTCTTTGGTAGAAAAGTTCTTCAGTTTGATTCTTCTGCTTATGATTTAATTTTTTTCTTGAAATTTATGTGAAATTTATGAGAAAGACTTATTTTTTTGTGGATTTAATTTTTTCAGTGGAAATAGCTGTTTTTATTGTATCCCTCCCTTTCTAGTGACTCTTCTGTGGTCTCCCACATCTTGGGAATTTCTATCCCATACATCACTAGCACATGGACTCTTTGGTCAATTACATGAAAGAAAACATAATTTATGTAAGAACTTACCTGATACATTATTTTCTTAACCACCTTAAATTATTTTCTTTCAAATTGGCAAGAGTCCATGAGGCCCAGCCTTTTTATGGTGGTTATGATTTTTGTATAAAAAGCACAATTTTTTTTTCCAGTTCCTCTTTTTTGTATGCTTTTATACTCCTTATTTTTTCACCCCACTACTTGGCTATTCATTAAACAAAATTGTGAGTGTGGTGAGGGGTGTATTTATAGGTATTTTGAGGTATGGGAAACTTTGCCCCTCCTGGTAGAATTGTATATCACTAGCTCATGGACTCTTGCCAATATGAAAGAAATGAATTTATCAGGTAAGTTCTTACATAAATTATGTTTTTTCTAAGGGAAAAAATTTTAGTACATTTTTTATAAAAATTCTTTTATTGTTGTCTATTGGTGACTTTCATCCTGATCATGTAGGACTGTAAAGACCAAAATAATTTTTCCTCGCCAGAGGGAGATAAATGTTTGTATTGGGTGAAGGCCCACATAGTTTCCCCTGCACAGTTATTTTCCTCATGTTTATCTTCCATGCTACAGTCAAAGTCCAAAAAGCTTAAATCTTTGTCTATGTCTAAAAAGTTTAACCCTTCAGAGCCCTCTACCTCTCAAGACTCTGCTACCCTTGACATGCCTCAACTTTATCCTTAGTCCCCGTCCCTTTTAGGTGGCGGACTGCAATCATCCTGATCCAATATAAGGGGCGGCATTGCACAAGCATTGCACAATCCCGAGTGTACAGGGGGTAGCATTGCACAAGCATTTCACAAGCATATGTTGTCGGCATTTAGCGAGGTTGAGCGGACATGATTAGTTACAGTGAATAATTTCCGCTTGACCTTTATCCCCTTAATGACCAAGGATGTGCCAGACACGTCCTACAAAAAATGGTCCTTAATGACCAAGGACATGCCCGGCACATCCTCAGGGGTTTCAAGCGCTGGAAGCGATCATGATCGCTTCCAGCCGCTTTCAGGGTATTGCAGTGATGCCCCTTTTTTAAGCAACCAATGCAGAGAGAGCCACTCTGTGGCCCTCTCTGCATCGGCCAGCGATGGTGCCGATCGTTGGTGGTGTGGGAGGGATAGGAGGGAGGTGGGTGGGCGGCCCATCACTAGTGGAGTTCCTGTTAGCAGGGATGATGGGTCCAAAAGCCTGCGTGAGGGGCGGGAGCACACGTGAAGGGGTGGGAGCAGGTGGGACCCCTACACTACCACAAAGAATAAGTGTAAGGGAAAGATGGAGAAGGGGAATAAGTGTTGGGAAAGGGATCTGGGAGGGGGAGGGGGTACAGTATTGAGGGGGGCAAATAAGTAGAGGGGGAGGGTTAGAGAGCTGTTTAGGGGAATCAGGGAGGTTAGGGGTTAAGGGGGGATCCAACACTGCAGAATATATATAAAAATAAATATATATATATATATATATATATATATATATATATATATATATATATATATATATATATATAAAAAGCCTTTTATTTAAGTACTGGCAGACTTTCTGCCAGTACTTAAGATAACGGTGACAATTGTAAGGGGGGGGGGGAGCTGTTTGAGAGGGGTCAGGGAGGGATCAGGGGGTGGAATGTGTCAAGTGGGAGGCTGATCTCTACACTAAAGCTAAAATTAACCCTACAATCTACCTAATTAACCCCTTCACTGCTGGGCATAATACAAGTGTGGTGTGCAGCGGCATTTAGCGGCCTTCTAATTACCAAAAAGCAATGCCAAAGCCATATATGTCTGCTATTTCTGAAAAAAAGGGGATCCCAGAGAAGCATTTACAACCATCGTGCCATAATTGCACAAGCTTTTTGTAAATAATTTCAGTGAGAAACCTTAAGTTTGTGAAAAAGTTATACTCCCTCTGGAGTATAGTACCTCTTTTAAGGACCCCATGGATAATAAATTGGAGGAGTACCTAAGGAAAAATGTTCACCAACATAGCCTTCTATGGCAGTCTTTCAATACAAACAGATGCGGCGCTAAAGTATATCTAAATACAATCACACAGTTAAATACACAAAGCTTGAAAAGAATATGAAATTAAGAAAATAAAAATAAAATTTAAATACAATATATAGTATACAGTGTGGGTAATAAAGGAAAATGTCACATAGATTGAGACCTTAAGTAAGGATACAAATCAAAAAGTATCCCACAAATAGTGTCTCAGCTGTAAAACACAGTCTCTGACAGAATCGGTTGCAGTTGCTCAGTATGCTTGGCTATCCTTTGGCCAGAGTATGGAAGAAACTTATCTAAGAGAAAACAGAAACAAGCGCAACTCCGATTCACGGTGATAATGTAATTGTGCATCATACTCGTGCTAAAATACACTTACAAAAACAAAGATAGTATAATGCACATATCACAGTACATAGTCCACTTGTCCTTCCTTCCTAGCTCTAAGTATGACAACCAAGGATTAGATCTCACCAGGTACACAGCATCCGTTTCAAGAACTCGCGGGTTCCCGCAATCCGCTTTCGAAGTATTGACTTAGCCTGCTGTTTATTGTCAGTAGCTGGTCCCGGAGGGTAAAGAGGGACAAAACACCTCAACGCATTGAGCTAACAAGGAAGGACGAGTGGACTATGTACTGTGATATGTGCATTATACTATCTTTGTTTTTGTAAGTATGTATTTTAGTGTGAGTAAGCTGTGCAATTAAATTATCACAGTAAATCGGAGTTGCGCTTGTTTCTGTTTTCTCTTAGATAAGTTTCTATGGCAGCCTGCTGCAATTATTGAGGCGGTTGCTGAATCCACCACATACTGATGTGACCCCTTATCTGAATTGATTTTAGATGAAACTACTTTAGAGGAGATTGAGGATCGGATTAAAGGGACAGTCTACACCAGAATTTTTATTGTTTTAAAAGATAGATAATCCCTTTATTACCCATTTCCCAGTTTTGCATAACCAACACAGTTATAATAATATACTTTTAACCTCTGTGATTATCTTGTATCTAAGCCTCTGCAAACTGCCCCTTTTTTCAGTTCTTTTGACAGACTTGCAGTCTAGCCAATCAGTGCCTGCTCCCAGATAACTTCATGTGCACGAGCACAGTGTTATCTATATGAAATACGTGAACTAACACCCTCTAGTGGTGAAAAACTGTTAAAATGCAATTGAAAGAGGTGGGCTTCAAGGTCTAAGAAATTAGCATATGAACCTCCTAGGTTAAGCTTTCAACTAAGAATACCAAGAGAACAAAGCAAAATTGGTGATAAAAGTAAATTGGAAAATTGTTTAAAATTACATGCTCTATCTGAATGATGAAAGCTTATTTTGGCCTAGACTGTCCCTTTAAGGCTTTAAAGATAGCCAATTCCTTAATTTATGACGGTAATATGCAAGTTGTTCACCTGAGTGCAAAGTCCTCAGGTTTTTCAGTGCTGTATCGCAGGGCCTTATGGCTAAAGTCCTGGTCAGCAGACATGGTTTCTAAGTCAAGATTTCTTTCCTTGCTATTTAGGGAGCAGTCTTTATTCAGACCTCGTCTTGACTCCATTATCTCCACAGTGACCGGAGGAAAAAGGTGCCTTTCTTCCTCAGGATAAGAAGGTTAGATCAAAGGGTGGTTAGTCTACTAATTTTCATTCCATTTGTAACAAGGGGAAAAAGTCCTCGGACCCGTCAAAGTCTAATCAACCCAAGAGTTCCTGGAAGCCTAATCAATCTTGTAACAAGAACAAGCAGTTTAAAAAGCCCTCCTCTGACAATAAGTGAAGGAGCAGCCCCCGATCCAGGACAGGATTTTGTAGGGAGCAGACTATCCTTCTATCAGGATACTTGGATTTGCGAAATTCAAGACCCTTGGGCAGTTGACATTGTCTCACAGGGATACAGGAAAGGTTTTAAATCTTGCCCTCCGAGAGGCATATTCTTTCTGTCAAGACTCTCTTCAAACCCAGTGAAGAGAAAAGCATTCCTAAATTGCGTAAAGGATCTCTCTTCCCTGGGAGTGATCGTCCCAGTCCCTCCTACGGAACAAGGCTTAGGGTTTTATTCAAACATTTTCGTTGTTCCAAAGAAAGAGGGTACTTTTCATCCTATTCTGGATCTAAAATGTCTCAACAAATTTCTCAAGGTTCCGTCCTTTAAAATGGAAACTATCAGATCCATTCTTCCTCTGGTACAGGAGGGTCAGTTCATGATCACCATAGACCTGAAGGACGCATACCTTCATGTTCCAATTCACAAGGAGCATTTTCAGTTTCTGCGGTTTGCCTTTCTAGACAAACACTTCCAATTTGTAGCCCTTCCTTTTGGTCTGGCTACAGCTCCCAGAATCTTTACGAAGGTGCTGGGGGCTCTTTTAGTGGTAGCCAGGACAGAGGGAATCCGGTGGCTCCATACCTGAACGATATCTTGGTTCAGGCTCCATCTTTTCATTTGGCAAGATCTCACACGGACTCTAAATCTGGACAAGAGTTCCCAATACCAGGGTTTGTTTTTTGGGGACAATCATAGACTCCATTTCCATGAAGATCTTTCTAACGGATCTAAGAGGATCCAAACTTCTTTCTACCTGGCTCTCACTTCAATCCGCTGCGCGTCCCTCTATGGCTCAGTGCATGGAGGTAATTGGTCTCATGGTAGCCACCATGGACATTATTCCTTTTGCTCTCTTCCATCTGAGACCTTTTCAACTATGTATGCTCAGACAATGGAACGGAGATCATTTGGATCTGCCTTAGCGGATCGTCCTAGACAACGCCACTCTCTCTCTTGGTGGCTCAGTCAGGATCATCTGGCCCAAGGCATGTGCTTTTTGAGACCATTGTGGGAGATTGTGAATACAGATGCCAGTCTCTCGGGCTGGTGAGCAAATTGGGGTCCCTTAAGAGCTCAGGGTTCCAGGTTGCAGGAGGAATCCAGCCTTCCTAAAAACATTCTGGAGTTGAGAGCAATCTTCAATGTTCTGATAACATGGCCTCAACTACGTTCAGTCTGATTTATCAGATTTCAATCAGACAACATAGTATCTGTGGCATATATCAACCATCATGGAGAAATAAGGAGTTCCCTGGCCATGAAGGAAGTTTCTCGCATCATTCAGTAGGCAGTCTCTCACAATTGTCAAATTCCGGCCATTCTTTTCCTGGGAGTAGAAAACTGGGAAGAGGACTATCTGAGCAGACAGACATTCCACCTAGGGGGGGTTTTCTCCGAGATAACCCTCAGGTGGGGTGTTCCGGAGACAGACTTCATGGTTTCTCGCCTCAATACCAAGCTACCCAGATACGGGTTCAGATCAAGGGACTGGTGGATGCATTAGCTGTTCCATGGGCGTTCATTCTAATTTATCTGTTCTTTCTGTTTGCCCTTCTCCCCAGGGTCATAGCCCGCATCAAACAAGAGCGTACTTCGTGATCCTAATTGCTCCAGCCTGGCCTTGCAGGATTTGGTTTGCGGATCTGGTGAAGATGTCATCCTCCCCTCCGTGGAGGTTACCGCTGAGGAAGGACCTTCTATTTCAAGGCCTGTTTCTTCATCAAAATCTAAATTCTCTGAAGCTGACTGTATGGAGATTAAACCTTTAGTCCTGTCTAAAAGGGGTTTTTCATATAGGGACATTGACACTCTGATCCAGGCTCATAAGCCTGTGACACACTGGATATATCATAAGGTCTGGTGCACCTATCTCTCCTGGTGCAATTCTGCTGTTTCTCCAAGAGGGCTTAGAGAAAGGTTTGTCAGCTAGTTCTCTAAAGGGACAGATATCTGCCCTTTCAGTTTTGCTACACAAGAAATTAGCTAATCTTCCGGACGTTCAGTCATTTGTTCAGACCCTGGTCAGAATCAGGCCTGTGTTTTAAACTTTTGCTCCTCCTTGGAGCCTTAATCTGGTTTTACATGTTCTTCAAAGGGCTCCGTTTGAGCCTATGCATGCTGTTGGTATCAAACTTTTATCTTGGAAAGTTTTGTTCTTGTTGGCTTCCTCTGTTCGTAGAGTCTCAGAATTATCTGCCTTACAGTGTGATCCGTTTATCAAAAGAAGGTAAGCTCAAGCATCTTGATTATATAAAACATCAATTTTACTTCCATTTTCCAATGTAAAAACAGGAGATACACACAAAAAAGAGGATGAAGGTAGTGTGATAAGCACAGCTTACGCGTTTCGGAGAAATGCTGTAGTCATAGTCCTCAGAGTGCTTATCACACTACAATCATCCTATTTTTTGTGTGTATCTCCTATTTTTACATTGGAAAATGGAAATAAAAGTGAAGTTTTATATAATTAAGATGCTTGAGCTTACCTTCTTTTGATAAACTGTTACCTTCAGCTAAAGCTTCAGCATCCGTACACTCCGTTCTAACCTGCAGCTGCATGACCCATTGGTGTTTTGAATTTCGCACTGGTTTGTGACGTCATCAATGGCTACCAGAGGAGCCGACAGTCGATAGTGGGCTTTGCTGAAAGACGCAAGCAGAGGATCAAGGGAGACAAAGTTCTAGTAGCAGGGAGAGTAAATGACACAGTGTATACACTCCTCATAGAGTAACAGTGTGTGTCGCCTCCTCACGAAGGGATCCGGACTTGATACGCATCTTACCCGCAGGATACCACTTGACTCCATAGGTCTGGTAAGAAGACACTGTGTGCCATAGATGGGGACATGTATGTTTTGAAACCGCTGAGGTCGTATCACTATTTGCTTGATATTACAGTGTGATTCCCCTTATCTTATTTTCCATACGGGTAAGGCTGCTCTCTGTGCAAAATTGGGTTTTCTCCCCAAGGTGGTGTTGGACCGCAATATCAATCAGGAAATCGTGGTTCCTTCCTTTTGTCCTAATCTTTCTTCTCAGAAGAAACGTCTGCTACACAACCTAGATGTGGTGCGTGCCTTAAAGTTCTACCTCCAGGCAACCAAGGATTTTAGGCAATCTTCTTCCTTGTTTGTAGTGTATGCTGGTAGGCTTTTAGGTTTTGGCTGAGGAGTATCATTCGTTTAGCTTATGAGGAAGCTGGGAAGCAGCCTTCTGAGAGGATTACGGCTCACTCTACCCATGCTGTGTCTTCTTCTTTAGCTTTTGAGAATGAAGCTTCTATGGAACAAATCTGTAAGGCAGCTACTTGGTCCTCCTTATATACCTTTTTCAAAATTTTACAAGTTTGAAGTTTTTGCTCAGCTGAGGCTTCTTTTGGGAGAAAGGCTTTTCAAGTGGTGGTGACTTCAGTTTAGGTCCACATGCCTTTTGTTCTCCCTCCCAATTCTGTGTCCTCTCTAACTTGAATATTGGTTTCCCAACAGTAATGAATGGAATCAAGGACACTCCATGCCACTGGAAACAAAACAAAATGTATGCTTACTTGATAAAATTTTTTCTTTCATGGCATGGAGAGTCCAAACCTCGCCCTGTTTTATTTTTATGGCGGTATTTAATTTTTCTAACCTTCAGGCACCTAAATACCCCTAATGTTCTCCTTCCTTTCCTTTATTCCCTCGGCTGAATGACTGGGGGAGTATGGATAGTGGTAAGATACTTAAGCTCTGACTAGGGTGTCTTTGGCTTCTCCTAGTGGCCAGGCAGTGAATTTTCCCAACAGTAATGAATGGAATCGTGGACTCTCCATGCCAGGAAATTTTTTTTTCAGGTTTGCATAAATTTTGTTTCTTCCACAGAATAATTCTGTTTCCTACAGACTGGCATTACCTAGGTGCCTATGTAACGCCTTGGTTTTTTTCGCTTTGGTTCCTGACCCAGCTTGTCTGACTACCAGTGCTAGCTTTGACTCCTAGTTTGTCGTTTGGCTTTTGGACTCTTTATTATTTTTTGTTATTATTTAATAAAGATGTGATTATTTTAGCATTTCACATCTCTGTCTGATTCCTAGTACCCTGACATATAGTTTCTTATTACTCCCATCCCCTTTCTCACCCAGTCCCAGTCCTCGTCCATGGTCAACCTGAATACAAAGTTTCTAAAATTCTGGACTTCTGTTACAAAGGCTGTCAACTTCATTATCTAGTACATTGGAAGGGATATTCTGTTGTGGACCAATCTTGGATCCCAGCTTGTGATGTCCATGCACCCACCTTAGTTTCACGCTTCATATCCAACTATGCCTGCCTTAAGCTCCAATGGAACCTCTTTGTTGGGGGTGGTAGTATCAAACCACGCCTCTTCTACTGTGCTGTACTTTTTTTTACGGAGCACTGTGATGGTTCTAACAAGGCATTAGTGCTGTTCAGTATCATTTTTCCCTGTAGGCGTGCTAGGACTTCACTATTCCAATGTTCGCATTGGCATTAATGTACTATGCTTAGTTTAGCAATCATTCTCCTATATATTTGTTAAATGCGCTTGGCTTTGTTTCCTGTGTATCATTTGTATACAGAAAGATTTTGGGTGCACTATTATTCTTGCTACCTGTTACAGACCATATAAAAGGGGGAGTATGAACATAAAGCGGGAGTATGAGTATGGAAGGGGGTATGAATATGAAGGGGGAGTATGGAAGGTGCAGGGGAGTGAGTAGGGAAGGGGCAGTGAGCAAGGAAGGGGGGAGTATGGGCATTGAAGGGGGAGTATGAGTGTGAAGGGGGAGTATGGAAAGTGCAGGGGAGTGAACATGGAAGGGGCAGTGAGCATGGAATGGGGGAATATGAGCATGGAAAGGGGGAGTTTGAGTATGAAGGGGGTATGAATATGAAGGGGGAGTATGGAAGGTGCAAGGGAGTGAGCATGGAAGGGGCAGTGAGCATGGAACGGGGGAGTATTAGTGTGAGTGTGAAGGGGGAGTATGGAAGGGGCAGGAGAGTGAGAATGGAAGGGAGGAGTATGGAAGAGGCAAGGGAGTGAGCATGGAAGTGAGGAGTATGAGCATGAAGGGGCGAGTATGAGTATGATTTATTATCAGCAAATGTTTGATTTTTATACCTATTGTATATACCCGGGTCACTTCAAATTTCTTGCGGTCCAGAGTGGAAAAGGTTTAGGAACCCCTGCTCCAAGGTACTGTTTTCAGCTCAATTTATTTTATTTACACTTGTTTTGTGAAGACTGTCTCCAGGACTGCTCCAGCTGATTTTGGTTGGTTACTGCACTCCTTTATTTTTAGTAAAGGCTCTTGGGAGCCCCTACATGCACATCAAAGTTATATAGCTACCCAAAGGCCCTTATTTATGTGAGAATAGCCCCCTTCTTCTTTTGACTATAGAGTTTAGAAGAAAAAAAACTTTCACACACTTAAAAAAAAAATAATCAAATTTTAATACTAATATAATTTCTTTTAACACATTTTGTTGTAGCGTTCTCACATATCATGATATATACATAAAATAATAATATAGTTTGCATCTGCTGGAACACCCCCCCCCCCCTCAATATATAAATAATATGTGTGGGTTTCTCACTGAAAAATGGTCTAAAGTAGGGCTTAAGCATGAGCAGCATCTAAAAATTCCAAAACAGCTCAGCATATGGGAAATGGATCAGAAGTTAAAGGGATAAACAGAAGTCCAACAGTGGGACTTGCGCTGGAGGAGGAGCTTCACATAGACAAGTGATTCCTCCACACTTCAAATCCCCAATGCTGTGAGCAGTCACTTAGGCCAGGGGGCTCTCTAGGCGGGCGGAAGTCTGGAGCGTTGGAACAGGCCCCGACGCTGAGGCCTAGCTGTTTCCTGGCTGTCGCAGCCATTCCACATATCCGGGGGCTCTGGAGAGCTACAAAGTGTTCCGGTAGGCTGGAAAAAGACCTAGGCAGATAACAAGCCAACCGCCCACACGATCTCCAGTGCTGTACAAGATCCAGGGGAAAGAGAAGTAACTCTCATGGACCTAGAAACCAACTGGATGGGCTGGTGCGGAAAGGTAGCTCACAAAACGGCTTGCTGGAGTGAGTAAGTCCCACCATAAGAGTCCAAATGAAAGATCCTCCTCTACGGAGATATTGTAAGCTGGTCACTGACTGCTGGACAGAGGACGGAGCAACCTGGAAAAAGCACGAGAAGACAATCGAGCAGGGGTTAAAATTTGAATTACCCCCCTAATGGTCATGGAATTCTCACTGGAAATTGACATTTAAGTTGCAAGTACTGTGGCTACGGCCCCTGTGTTACATTATTGTTGTTTATGCACATGCTGCTGACTATATTGTCAGCTAATGTCTCACATAAGTGAATTTCAATGTGCAGCAAGAGTTTGTACTTTTTTATCTTGTTTTGCTGGTTTGGAAGGCCTAATGAATGAAGATGGGTCTAGGCCATTTGCTGATTAACTGATTTTCTGATCCTATGTGGGTTACACTGGCTAATATTTATAAGCTGAAAAACTGAAAACAAGGCCCAAATTACTATTATGCCACCATGGTTATATGCCTGATGACTATAAGTATCTGTTAAACAAATACTAACCGCATGTAACTGAAATGTTGCCCAAATCTATTGGGAATCAAGATTTACTCTATTTGTCTTGTACTTATACACTGTATTGCTATAGCTGGTGGTTTAATATCAAACAGTGGTAAGGGTAGACCCCTGCATAAGGGTTCTTGGCCCACGATCCCTTAGGAATAGGATAACTATGTTTATAAGAAATTAGTAACAGAATAAGAATCATTGATAACTGCTTAATTAAGAATTTTGCATAGATTTATTAGATTCTAAACCTGTTGTATATTGTTATGAGGCTTTTTATTTTTGTATATTGTTGTATGCTGTGATGTTACCAATTTGAGTTGATCTGTGCTTGGCATCAGAATCACGTGTTTAGATTTAGTTTTAGAGCTAAATCTTGATTGATATTCACTCTAAGTAATAGACACAAATGTGTCACCCCACACTTAAAACAAAAACAAATTACATTTTTTTTATTTATTTTTTGTAAGACTATATTGTGTTTTGTTTAAATATACTCACCGCCAAATGTTATAGAAACATTTGAGTTTAGATTTTATGTGTACACTTTAATTTAATATCCATTCACTATTTTTTTTATTTATGGAAAGATTTATCACTCAATCTAAAACTAAATCGCCAGCAATGCCTCCTAAACAACAGGAAAAAAACAAAAAAACCCTGACTTAGAACATAGTATTGACTTACAGGAGATACATCCTGGCAATTATGACCCCCCAAATATTGATACAACAAATCTCTGATCTAATATTGCCACAATTTAACTTAATTAAAAGTGAGATATCAGGTCTCACTGAAGAGATTAGACAGTTTTCAAGAAGGCTAGTAGAGGCAGAACTACGAGTATCTGACCTAGAGGACCAGATAGGTATATAGGAAAAGCTGACTAAATCCCAAGACGATGCAATAAAAAACTTACAAACTAACGGCTAGATTACGAGTTTTGCAGTAAGGTGAAAAAGCAGCGTTATCAGGTTATAATGCTACTTTTTCACTACCGCTGGTATTACGAGTCTTGCAGATTTAGGGTTACCGCTCACTTTTTTGATCTTACCGCAAATCAACTTACGCAATTTGCGTATAGTCTTTTTTCAATGGGACTTCCATTGCGCCGGTATTACAAGCTTTTTTTTAGGCCAAAAAGTGAGCGGTACACCTTATCCCGTCAAGATTGGTAACGCATTCTAAAGTCAATAGTTATGAGTTTTACACTACAAAGCTGTAACATAAAACTCATAACTAAAGTGCTAAAAAGTACACTAACACCCATAAACTACCTATTAACCCCTAAACCGAGGCCCTCCCGCATTGTAAACACTAAAATAAAATTATTAACCCCTAATCTGCCGCTCCGGACATTGCCACCACTATAATAAACATATTAATCCCTAAACCGCCGCACTCCCGCCTCTCAAACACTAGTTAAATATTATTAACCCCTAATCTGCTACCCCTAACATCGCCGCCACCTGTTCTAATCAGCCAATGGAATGCAAGCTCAATCCTATTGGCTGATTGGATCAGCCAATAGGATTGCATCAGTCAATTCTATCAGCTAATCGGAATCTAAGGGACGCCATCTTGGATAACGTCATTTTAAGGAACCTTCATTCGTTGTTAGTCATCGGAAAGAAGAGGATGCTCCGCGTCGGATGTCTTGAAGATGGAGCCGATCCGCGCTGGATGGATGAAGATAGAAGATGCCGTCTAGATGAAGACTTCTGCCCGTCTGGAGGACCACTTCTCCCAGCTTGGATGAAGACTTCTCCCGGCTTTGTTGAGGACTTCTTGTCGGTTCGATGAGGACTTCTCCCGGCTTGGTTGAGGATGGATGTCGGCTCTTCAAAACTGTAAGTGGATCTTCAGAGGTTAGTGTTAGGTTTTTTTAAGGGTTTATTGGGTGGGTTTTATTTTTAGGTTAGGGCTTTGGGCTGTAATAGAAATGCCCTTTTAAGGGCAATGCCCATCCAAATGCCCTTTTCAGGGCAATGGGGAGCTTAGGTTTTTTTAGTTAGGGTTTTATTTGGGGGGTTGGTTGTGTGGGTGGTGGATTTACTGTTGGGGGGGTTGTTTGTATTTTTTTTTCAGGTAAAAGAGATGATTTCTTTGGGGCAATGCCCCGCAAAAGGTCCTTTTAAGGGCTATTGGTAGTTTAGTTTAGGCTAGGGTTTTTTTATTTTGGGGGGGCTTTTTTTTATTTTGATAGGGCTATTAGTGTCACACCAATGTCACACCTCTCGTCAATGTGAAGGCAAATGTTCTCAAATTTATAATAGCTAAGGTATAGGAACACAACTGCAGTGTAAGTTAGTATAAATGAGTGTTTTGTTTCACCAAATTAAGTAATCCACTAAGGTGAGAATGGACTCCTGTTATTTAGTGATGTTTATAAGTTCTTAGTCCAAAGACTTAGTTTGTATTACTTATCTAACACTTAGATGTAATACTGGTTTAGAAGAGAATAAATGTCTAGTGCTAAGACTGCGCCTTTAATTATATACCACAGTTCAAATCAGGCATCTAAATATTTGGGTGTAACAAGTTGTATCAAGTTGATTAAAGAGATACACAAGATAACTATTTACATATGTACAGTCTATTCCAGCTCCTCTAATATCTCTGTGCAAGGTAGTAAACAGTATTCAGTAACGTGTACCTGCTTGTGTGCTCTTGCAAAGTCTGGCGTCCTATTAGCTCTGTTCCGTGTAGTCAGCAACGCTGGTGCGGCTTCTCGATAGCTACCGGATGTGACGTCAGGCTGAAGTGAAAGTCCCGATACACGGAGTCCCGGTTACTAAGATAATAGCTTGTAAATGGTAAGTTAACAGTGCAATGTTAAAGTGAAGGTCAATTTTTGCATATTGCAATACACCATTGTAAAGCTTATTATCCAAATATTACAGTCGCTAAGTTTATATTTGTATAGAACTCTTATTTTTCAACCAAAATATATATTGAAAATACCTCCGTTATTCTATCCGCTCCGCCCCTACAACACTTCCTTATTTATCTGTTGTGACGTTGCTGTAGTTCCTACAAGCGGACTACGCTCGTGCACAACAGTATCTTCTAAATGCGCATGCCTATCGTACCCGTACCCTCAGTAGTTACTTTGAAATATTAGACTGCAATAGCTGCTGCAAGCATCGTAATCATTTTTACCCTTTTTGAATAAAGGTTGCCTCTGCTGCGATCGGGCGTAGTAACTGATACAATGGCTCGATTGATTCTGAGAAGGGAGAACGCATGCGCGTTTCGTGAACAAGCTGGACGACGATGACGCGTTTTTTTTTACGCATGCGCAGAACTTTGTAGTGACGCTAGAGAAAAGGGGCTGGACGCCACGGGGTTAGATGATATATTGGCTAACAGAAATGTCAATCAATATAGGGAGTATGGCGGGCGGGTAATAAGACGAAAACGGAGATGAAATAAAAGTTGAAAAATAGTAATGAGAACAATATTTACAATGAAATTGATGAATGAACATAATACTTAATTTTAGTCTGCTATAGAAAAATGTTAAGCAATGCGCCAGACTTGACCCTCACTTTAAAGCAGATGATAAACACTACCCCACTGAAGTAGGAAATAATACTTGGGGTTGATTAAAGCTCATAAATAATGATTCAATCTTTAGTTAGAGATTACTGAGGAGTAGATGCGGCGAGGTGCCGTGAATGCAAAGGATTCCTCTGTTTGAGGTTTTAGATGAATTCCCAAGTTGTAATCCAAGGCTCAGGATTCAAGTGGTATGAGAACTACATACAAAATACTAAGCAAGGTGAGAAGTGAGAGCCAATCTTAAAAAAGGTGAGGCAGCCAATCAGAGTGATCGGTGTAAAAGGTAAAATTTAAAGGTACAGTGACATGAGTCCTGACAATTAGATTAGGTAGCAGAGAAAGAAGAAGCGCAAACCTCCTCCAGTTAAAAGTTCATCTTTATTATACAAACGATAAAAATTCCAGCAGCAGGAAACATAGAACAATGGTAGAAGGTCTGACTAGTTTTGGCTGTCTGCCATAATCGTAAACCTGTTACACCTTAAAATTGAGGTAATTTAAAAAGGGTGTACTATTCTCTGATTGGTTGAAAGAAAATGGGGGAGGGTTTGGGATTATAATATATTTAACTCATAGTGTACTTAAAAGGTATTCGAGCTAGATAATTATTTACAGTTATTATATATTTACAAATCACAATGGTGAAGTATTAAGTAGGTAAAGAAAAGGTCCTGTACAGCATAAGGTAGTTATATACTATACATAATTTTTGTTATTAAAATGTCTAACTTGTGCAAAAGCATATAAAGGAATAATAATAAGGAAAGTATACAAATACCTCATGCCCGCAGGGGCCTCCCTTTCTTATTAGTATATTTGTATATTCTGAATGGAGCGGAATCAATTTAGAGAATGGCATTTGAAAGATATGCCTCATTCCTATGTTTATAGTGCACATTTCCTAGTGTGCCAAAAAAAAGACATATTCTGCAGGGCTTATTGACAGAAAAGCAATACAATTTACATCCAGCATGAAATAGATATTAACATATACTTTTAGATCAAGCAGCTAGAATAGGCTTCACATTTTCTTTATACATATGGTTTCCTATTGTCTATACAAATTGTGTCTAATATTTGCATATATGGAATATAATTGCACACTAATGTACTGTGTATATAAATGGTTCATAGAGGGTATATCAATCCCTATCTGAACCAAATGTTCAGTAAAAAAATAATCCTCCTTATGAATGATGGTAATGTACTTATGAGTTAATTGACTTTGCTTTTCCTTTTCAATATAAACTTTGCTTTTCCTTTTCAATGTAAACTCTGATAATCCCTGTAAGTTAAAAAAAATAACATAGTGCAAAAACGTTTTAAAATTTAGGAAATAATGAAACTATGCTCACCAATTACCATCATTCATATGGATACAGTCATAAGGAGGATTATTTATTAATATCACTGAGACTTTCACCTGGATTTCACACATATTATTTTCACCTGGATTTTATATACACGGATTCTATTATTATTTTTTAATTGATTTAACATTTTTTACACATTTTTTAAACACTCTTTTTCACATTTTTTTCTTTTTAGGGGATCCCCCATTTTTTCTTTTTCTTTTTATCACATTTTTATACAGATTTGCACTTTTATCCAAGACTTCTATCACATATATTTTTACATTGGATCTTATATACCATTTTTTCACTGGATAATTTTTCACTGGACATTTTTTCACTGGACTTTTTTATTTTTGTATACCTAAGAACTCGATAACCAGATTTATTGGACTTTTCTTTTTCCCCCAGAGATCATTTATTGTGACTCTTATTTTGCATATCCCCGTAATTGGCGATACAATTTTGCTAGCATTTTGTTATTTATATTTTTTTATTTTATTATTGTATTTCATTGTATTATATGTCACATGGATCCATGTTTTTAGTATATGTCTAATAAATGTTTGATAACCATTTATTTATCTACTTGTTAGAATCCTCCTTTGCCTACGTTTGGCGCTCTTGGATTATTCTTATTTCACTAAAAGTATATGTTAATATCTATTTCATGCTGGATGTAAATTGTATTGCTTTTCTGTCAATAAGCCCTGCAGAATATGTCTTTTTTTGGCACACTAGGAAATGTGCACTATAAACATAGGAATGAGGCATATCTTTCAAATGCCATTCTGTAAATTGATTCCGCTCCATTCAGAATATACAAATATACTAATAAGAAAGGGAGGCCCCTGCGGGCATGAGGTATTTGTATACTTTCCTTATTATTATTCCTGTATATGCTTTTGCACAAGTTAGATATTTCAATAACAAAAATTATGTATAGTATATAACTACCTTATGCTGTACAGGACCTTTTCTTTACCTACTTAATACTTCACCATTGTGATTTGTAAATATATAATAACTGTAAATAATTATCTAGCTCGAGTACCTTTTAAGTACACTATGAGTTAAATATATTATAATCCCAAACCCTCCCCCTTTTTCTTTCAACCAATCAGAGAATAGTACACCCTTTTTAAATTACCTCAATTTTAAGGTGTAACAGGTTTATGATTACGGCAGACAGCCGAAACTAGTCAGACCTTCTACCATTGTTCTATGTTTCCTGCTGCTGGAATTTTTATCGTTTGTATAATAAAGATAAACTTTTAACTGGAGGAGGTTTGCGCTTCTTCTTTCTCTGCTATTTACTACTGGATTACAAGGAATCCTTCTTGCAGCCTCCACCCACACAGTCCCCGTTTTTGCCTACCTGGAGTATACAGCTTTACTTTGGAAGCGCACTGCATTGGCACAGAGACAGCTTCAGCAGAGCGGTTCAGCCAATGAGCTCGCAGATTCACACACACCCCCATGCTGATGTCATGCTTTGGCGCCAGGACGCTTGAGACAGAGGAGCATCGGCGGATTCACACGCTGTGTATATGGGCTCCACCTGCATGTTCCTGGTGCTGCTATCGAGCGTCTGACAGCTTCGTCAATTGTGGATAACGGCAGAAGGGTGAGTTAAAAGTTACACCCTATTCCGCAACAGTGGATGCCCAATGTCCATAACCTTTGGGGGTGTGAGAGTGTTGAATACTGCTGGGGAATATACCGCCACTATCTGTCTGAACTTTGTTGCCATTGGATTACTCCGTTATGTGCATTGCAATGAAGTGGTTTTTATTGGGACACACTAGATACAGCTAGGGAATATTTCCTCTTGTTATTAATTAGATTAGGTGTAATTAGTTTAAATATCTTGTAATTTGTTTTTTATTTTGCGTAATTTAGTTTTTGTTTTTTTTGTAATTTAGGTAATTGTATTTAATTTATTTAATTGTATTTAATTTAGGTAATTTATTTAATTGTAGTGTAGTGTTAAGTGTTAGTGTAACTTAGGTTAGGTTTTATTTTACAGGTAAATTTGTATTTATTTTAGCTAGGTAGTTAGTAAATAGTCAATAACTATTTAGTAACTATTCTACCTAGTTAAAATAAATACAAACTTGCCTGTAAAATAAAAATAAAGCCTAAGCTAGATACAATGTAACTATTAGTTATATTGTAGCTAGCTTAGGGTTTATTTTATAGGTATTTAGTTTTAAATAGGAATTATTTAGCTAATGATAGTAATTTTATTTAGATTTATTTTAATTATATTTAAGTTAGGGGGTGTTAGCGTTAGGGCTAGACTTAGGTTTAGGGGTTAATAAATTTAGAATAGTGGCGGCGACGTTGTGGGCGGCAGATTAGGGTTTAATAAATGTAGGTAGGTTGCGGCGACATTGGAGGAGGAAGATTAGGGGTTAATAAATATAATGTAGGTGTCGGTGATGTTGGGGGCAGCAGATTAGGGGTTAATAAGTATAATGTAGGTGGTGGCGATGTTAGGGGCGGCAGATTAGGGGTTAATAATATTTAACTAATGTTTGTGATGCAGGAGTTCAGCGGTTTAGGGGTTAATATGTTTATTATAGTGGCGGCGATGTCCAGAGTGGCAGGTTAGGGGTTAATAAGTATAATGTAGGTGGCGGCGATGTCGGGGGCGGCAGATTAGGGGTTATTAAGTATAAGATTAGGGGTGTTTAGACTCGGGGTTCATGTTAGGGTGTTAGGTGTAAACATAAAATGTGTTTCCCCATAGGAATCAATGGGGCTGCGTTACTAAGCTTTACGCTGCTTTATTGAAGGTGTTAGACTTTTTCTCAGCCGGCTCTCCCCATTGATGTCTATGGGGAAATCGAGCACGTACACCCAGCTCACCGCTGACTTAAGCAGTGCTGGTATTGGAGTGCGGTATGGAGCACAGTTTTGCTCTACGCTGTCTTCTTGCCTGTTAACGCCGGGTTTATAAAAACCTGTCATACCAGCACTGTAGGAAAGTGAGTGGTGAGAATAAAGTGCAAGTTAGCAAAACCGCAAAACTCGTAATCTAGCCGTAAGGTAGAGGTACTAGAAGATTGCTCACATAGGAACAACGTAAAAATAATTGGCCTTTCAGAAACGGTTTTGCCTCAAGACCTAATTAAATTTGGCACCAAAGACCTACCACTATTGTTGGGTCTTCAAACTTCAGATACATCTTTTTTGGTAGAGAGGGCACCCAAAGCTGGTAGTGATGGCACATATAAACCTAGACCTATCATGGTAAAGTACCTAAACTTTCAAGATAAGATAACAATTATGAGGCAATTTAGACAAAAAAACTCAATAATGATAGGACATGAGAAAATTCTTTTGTTTCAAGATTTCTCTGTTGAAACTATGATGAAACGTAGAGAAATGTCTCCTTACTGTACGACCTTAATACAGAAAGGTGTTCAGGCCAGACTTATCTATCCAGCTAAAATCTGTTTTAAGGTAAAACAATGAAAATATTACTCCGAAAACTGCTCAAGATGCTAGAGAGTACATTAGTTCACTATTGTAGTATAACACAAGATGTGCTATGTTTGGTTTTTCTTTTTTCTCTCGTATTTATTATGGTCTTAAAATATAGCTTAGATCTCGGCCTCTATTGGCCATTATTGATGTTGTGTATAGGAATATTGTTGCATAAAGAATTGATGTATGATCTACTATTTTATGAAGATGCGATACTCAGAGAACAGTGTCATGGAACCAGGGGTACCAGGGATACCTTCTTACCTATTCACAGGTGGGTAAGGCGGAGGGCGCCGTCGCAGGTTTCTCCTCGGCAGTGATTGTGCCTAGTGTTTCGTCTTCGCCTGTTTGTGGGTGCTCCTTGGCGTGCACGTGCGTGTGCGTGCATGGGTGCGCATGTGCATGGATGGCATCACAGGTGATTTCCATCTGCTAGGGGAATCTTTGTGACACGTCTCTCTCTGCCTTCTCATTCGGTACTAGGTATCAGATGCTATCGTTGTCTTGGATACGGAGGGCGTTCCTGGGCCCTATTTGGTTTAAATTCCGGTCTGAGCCCTGGCTTGTTGCTGAGTTATTTTGAAAGTTTATCTGCATAACTAAGCGTTGTATTTTCTCTATTCCTATTCCCTTCCTTTGATCTTGGATTTCCTGGTTTTGACCCCTGGCCTGACTTCTGCTTACGATACTTGTTGCCTGGACCGACTTATATTACCCTGCCTATGCCTTTTGGATCTTCCTTGTCTGTACTTTGCCTTTGGATTGTGTGCTTCTTGCTGTAGGGTTCCTCTCCTGCACACATTTCCGTATATAAATAAGAATCTGATCATTGCCAGCAATTTTAATATGACAACTGCCCCTGTGATAGATAGAATTAGAGCCGGTAATGCCCATATAGGTAGAAAACCTGAAGAAAAATTATTTGCTGCTATCCGCAATAAATTGCATTTGTATGACATATGGCGAATTAAAAATCCAGATACAAGAAGCTTTACTTGTGACTCATAAAGCGTTGTCCAGAATAGATTTTTTTTTAATAAATGAATCAATATTGTCTTATGCCCCATGATTTATGACATAGTGATCTCTGATCATGCAATAATTGGTCTATCTATAGATGGCATTCAACAACGGAAGTCAGTGATTAATAACTTTTACTTCCTCAAAAAATATACGGAAAGTTCTATTGGTCCTGAATCATTATTGGAATGAAGTTAAAAATAAAGATACATTTTGTGATCGAGACCTGGCACTTTTAACACTAGACGTGGAAAAAGCGTTTGACGTAATTATTTGGGACCATCTGTTTACATCATTATCTCAGTTTGGCCTAATAGGTAATTTTCTTAACTTTGTCAAACTAATCTAAATTACACCTTATTAATTTCTTCTGGTAAATGGACAACTCTAGCAGTTTTACTTAGACAAGCTCTATCTGGCATTAAGCTAGGAGACGGTAATTTAATTTTATCTCTATACGCAGATGATTTAATACTCTTTGTATCTAAAATATCACAAAGTATCACGCTATTAATAGAAATAATTATTTGGTTCATTTTAAGGCTATAAAGTTAATGAAGGGAAATCAGAATTATTTTGGATCAACAGTCCCACAGATCATGTTATTAATCATCTCTTTCAAGAGGTTGAACAAATTAAATATTTAGGATGGTATTTAAGTACTAACCCCGGGCTATGGTATACGTTAAATTACGCAAAAAATGTTCAAGATAGAAAAATAGAGACCACTACCCATTTCATTACTACAAAATCTCCCAATGTTTATTAAAAATATAGATGTGAAGACCAAGAATGTAATTTTTTTCTATGGGGGAAGAGAAGGGCGCGATTATCAATTTTTTTTTTAGATTTATATAAAGAATTTGGGGGGTATGGACTTCCAAATGTCAAATTATATAACCAGGTTGCAATGGTGAAAATCAAAATTGACTGGATTACAGAAAAAAACACTTTTCCTTCCTGGACATAGAGGGAAGTTTAATAAAACCGTTCTCTCTAAAAGCCATCCTCTATATCCTTGTAGCTAAACTGCCACTGTCTATATGAAATATTAGGATCATAAGTAATGTGGTTAACACTTGGCAAAAAATCTGTACAGATCTCAAAGTAAATTTTAGATTATCTAAGTATCTCACTATTTTAGGACACCCTGACTTTTCCCCAGGCCTGAGTTTTGGTATATTTCATCTATGGGAAAGAAAAGGATTAGAATATCTAGTACAATTATTGGAAAAAGAGACTGGGGCGATAAAATCATTTATAAAGATTCAAGAAGAATTTGATTTACCCAGACAGCACTTCTTTGGGTTTTTACAGATTAGACAATTCCTGTCTATGTAATACAAAACCAATCCACTAGCTCGGACTTGGGGATAATCAAAGGTGGCATGCAGATTTATTGGTCCGGTTACTATTCAATATCAATTTGGTATAAAATGATTATGAAAAGTCTAGGTAAAATACACCTAGAAATTCTTACTAATAGATGGCAAAAAATTCTCCCAGAAATACTAGCCCAAGACATCAGAGTATAGAGACAGCTGGCTATAAGTTTACTCTATGGAAAGAAACACACAGCTACCTTGTAAATATTTCATACATTACCCCCAAATTATTAGCTAAATGGGATAAAAATTCTAAGGATTTTTTTCACTGTCACGCCCCTCAAGCGGATATTTCTTTCATGTAATTAGCAAGAGTCCATGAGCTAGTGACGTATGGGATATACATTCCTACCAGGAGGGGCAAAGTTTCCCAAACCTCAAAATGCCTATAAATACACCCCTCACCACACCCACAAATCAGTTTTTACAAACTTTGCCTCCCATGGAGGTGGTGAAGTAAGTTTGTGCTAGATTCTTCGTTGATATGCGCTTCGCAGCAGGCTGGAGCCCGGTTTTCCTCTCAGTGTGCAGTGAATGTCAGAGGGATGTGAAGAGAGTATTGCCTATTTGAATTCAATGATCTCCTTCTATGGGGTCTATTTCATAGGTTCTCTGTTATCGGTCGTAGAGATTCATCTCTTACCTCCCTTTTCAGATCGACGATATACTCTTATATATACCATTACCTCTACTGATTCTCGTTTCAATACTGGTTTGGCTTTCTACTACATGTAGATGAGTGTCCTGGGGTAAGTAAGTCTTATTTTTGTGACACTCTAAGCTATTTTTGGGCACTTTTATATAAAGTTCTAAATATATGTGTTTAAACATTTATTTGCCTTGATTCAGGATGTTCAACATTCCTTATTTCAGACAGTCAGTTTCATTATTTGGGATAATGCATATGAATAATCAATTTTTCTTACCTTAAAATTTGACTTTTTTTCCTGTGGGCTGTTAGGCTCGCGGGGGCTGAAAATGCTTCTTTTTATTGCATCATTTTTGGCGCAGACTTTTTTGGCGCAAAATTTTTCTTTGTCATTTCCGGCGTCATACTTGTCGCCGGAAGTTGCGTCATTTTTTTGACGTTTTTTGCGCCAAAAATGTCGGCGTCACCAGATGTGGCGTCATTTTTGGCGCTTAAAGCATTTAGGCGCCAAATAATGTGGGCGTCTTTTTTGGCGCCAAAAAATATGGGCGTCATTATGGTCTCAACATTATTTAAGTCTCATTGCTTTTTTGCTTCTGGTTGCTAGAAGCTTGTTCATTGGCATTTTTTCCCATTCCTGAAACTGTCATTTAAGGAATTTGATCAATTTTGCTTTATATGTTGTTTTTTCTATTACATATTGCAAGATGTCTCAGATTGACCCTGAATCAGAAGATACTTCTGGAAAATTGCTGCCTGATGCTGGATCTACCAAAGTTAAGTGTATTTGTTGTAAACTTGTGGTAACTGTTCCTCCGGCTGTTGTTTGTAATGAATGTCATGACAAACTTGTTAATGCAGATAATATTTCCTTTAGTAATGTTCCATTACCTGTTGCTGTTCCATCAACATCTAATATTCAGTGTGTTCCTGTTAACATAAGAGATTTTGTTTCTAAATCTATTAAGAAGGCTATGTCTGTTATTCCTCCTTCCAGTAAACGTAAAAGGTCTTTTAAAACTTCTCATTTTTCAGATGAGTTTTTAAATGAACATCATCATTCTGATTCTGTTTCTGATAATGATTTTTCTGGTTCAGAGGATTCTGTTTCAGAGGTTGATACTGATAAATCTTCATATTTATTCAAAATGGAATTTATTCGTTCTTTACTTAAAGAAGTCTTAATTGCATTAAAAATAGAGGAATCTGGTCCTCTTGATACTAAATCTAAACGTTTGAATACGGTTTTTAAACCTCCTGTAGTTATTCCGGAGGTTTTTCCCGTCCCTGATGCTATTTCTGAAGTAATTTCCAGGGAATTGAATAATTTGGGTAATTCATTTACTCCTTCTAAACGGTTTAAGCAATTATATCCTGTGCCATCTGACAGATTAGAGTTTTGGGACAAAATCCCTAAGGTTGATGGGGCTATCTCTACTCTTGCTAAACGTACTACTATTCCTATGGCAGATAGTACTTCCTTTAAGGATCCTTTAGATAGGAAAATTGAATCCTTTCTAAGAAAAGCTTACTTATGTTCAGGTAATCTTCTTAGACCTGTTATATCTTTGGCGGATGTTGCTGCAGCCTCAACTTTCTGGTTGGAAGCTTTAGCACAACAAGTAACAGATCATAATACTCATAGCATTGTTAATCTTCTTCAACATGCTAATAACTTTATTTGTGATGCCATCTTTGATATCATTAAGGTTGATGTCAGGTATATGTCTTTAGCTATTTTAGCTAGAAGAGCTTTATGGCTTAAAACTTGGAATGCTGATATGTCTTCTAAGTCAACTTTGCTTTCCCTTTCTTTCCAGGGTAATAAATTGTTTGGTTCACAGTTGGATTCTATTATTTCAACTGTTACTGGGGGGAAAGGAACTTTTTTTACCACAGGATAAAAAATCTAAAGGTAAATTTAGGTCTGCTAATCGTTTTCGTTCCTTTTGTCACAATAAGGAGCAAAAACCTGATCCTTCCCCTACAGGAGCGGTATCAGTTTGGAAACCATCTCCAGTCTGGAATAAATCCAAGCCTTTTAGAAAGCCAAAGTCAGCTCCCAAGTCCACATGAAGGTGCGGCCCTCATTCCAGCCCAGCTGGTAGGGGGCAGATTACGATTTTTCAAAGAAATTTGGATCAATTCGATTCACAATCTTTGGATTCAGAATATTGTTTCACAAGGGTACAGAATAGGCTTCAAGATAAGGCCTCCTGCAAGAAGATTTTTTCTTTCCCGTGTCCCAATAAATCCAATGAAGGCTCAAGCATTTCTGAAATGTGTTTCAGATCTAGAGTTGGCTGGAGTAATTGTGCCAGTTCCAGTTTTGGAACAGGGGCTGGGGTTTTACTCAAATCTCTTCATTGTACCAAAGAAGGAGAATTCCTTCAGACCAGTTCTGGATCTAAAAATATTGAATCGTTATGTAAGGATACCAACATTCAAAATGGTAACTATAAGGACTATTATGCCTTTTGTTCAGCAAGGGCATTATATGTCCACAATAGATTTACAAGATGCATATCTGCATATTCTGATTCATCCAGATCACTATCAGTTTCTGAGATTCTCTTTTCTAGACAAGCATTACCAGTTTATGGCTCTGCCGTTTGGCCTAGCAACAGCTCCAAGGATTTTTACAAAGGTTCTCGGTGCCCTTCTATCTGTAATCAGAGAACAGGGTATTGTGGTATTTCCTTATTTGGACGATATCTTGGTACTTGCTCAGTCTTCACATTTAGCAGAATCTCATACGAATCGACTTGTATCATTTCTTCGAGAACATGGTTGGAGGATCAATTTACCAAAGAGTTTGTTGATTCCTCAGACAAGGGTAACCTTTTTAGGTTTCCAGATAGATTCAGTGTCCATGACTCTGTCGCTGACGGACAAGAGACGTCTGAAATTGGTTTCAGCTTGTCAAAACCTTCAGTCTCAATCATTCCCTTCGGTAGCCTTATGCATGGAAATTCTAGGTCTTATGACTGCTGCATCGGACGCGATCCCCTTTGCTCGTTTTCACATGCGACCTCTTCAGCTCTGTATGCTGAACCAGTGGTGCAGGGATTATAGAAAGATATCACAATTAATATATTTAAAACCGATTGTACGACACTCTCTGACGTGGTGGACAGACCACCATCGTTTAGTTCAGGGGGCTTCTTTTGTTCTTCCGACCTGGACTGTGATCTCAACAGATGCAAGTCTGACAGGTTGGGGAGCTGTATGGGGGTCTCTGACAGCACAAGGGGTTTGGGAATCTCAGGAGGCGAGATTACCAATCAACATTTTGGAACTCCGTGCGATTTTCAGAGCTCTTCAGTCGTGGCCTCTTCTAAAGAGAGAGTTGTTTATTTGTTTTCAGACGGACAATGTCACAACCGTGGCATATGTCAATCATCAAGGAGGGACTCACAGTCGTCTGGCTATGAAAGAAGTATCTTGAATACTTGTATGGGCGGAATCCAGCTCCTGTCTAATTTCTGCGGTTCATATCCCAGGTATAGACAATTGGGAAGCGGATTATCTCAGTCGCCAAACATTACATCCGGGCGAATGGTCTCTTCACCCAGAGGTATTTCATCAGATTGTTCAAATGTGGGGACTTCCAGAAATAGATCTGATGGCTTCTCATCTAAACAAGAAGCTTCCCAGGTATCTGTCCAGATCCAGGGATCCTCAGGCGGAAGCAGTGGATGCATTGTCACTTCCTTGGAAGTATCATCCTGCATATATCTTTCCGCCTCTAGTTCTTCTTCCAAGAGTGATTTTCAAGATTCTAAAGGAGCATTCGTTTGTTCTGCTGGTGGCTCCAGCATGGCCTCACAGGTTTTGATATGCGGATCTTTTCCGGATGGCTACTTGCCAACCGTGGACTTTTCCGTTAAGACCAGACCTTCTATCGCAAGGTCCTTTTTTCCATCAGGATCTCAAATCCTTAAATTTGAAGGTATGGAGATTGAACGCTTGATTCTCAGTCATAGAGGTTTCTCTGACTCCGTAATTAATACTATGTTACAGGCTCGTAAATCTGTATCTAGGAAGATATATTATCAAGTCTGGAAGGCTTACATTTCTTGGTGTTCTTCTCATCATTTTTCTTGGCATTCTTTTAGAATTCCTAGAATTTTACAGTTTCTTCAGGATGGTTTGGATAAAGGTTTGTCTGCAAGTTCCTTGAAAGGACAAATCTCTGCTCTTTCTGTTCTTTTTCACAGAAAGATTGCTAATCTTCCTGATATTCATTGTTTTGTTCAGGCTCCGGTTCGTATAAAACCTGTCATTAAGTCAATTTCTCCTCCTTGGAGTTTGAATTTGGTTCTGGGGGCTCTTCAAGCTCCTCCGTTTGAACCTATGCATTTGCTGGATATTAAATTACTTTCTTGGAAAGTTTTGTTTCTTTTGGCCATCTCTTCTGCTAGAAGAGTTTCTGAATTATCTGCTCTTTCTTGTGAGTCTCCTTTTCTGATTTTTCATCAGGATAAGGCAATGTTGCGAACTTCATTTACATTTTTACCTAAGGTTGTGAATTCTAACAACATTAGTAGAGAAATTGTGGTTCCTTCATTGTGTCCTAATCTTAAGAACTCTAAGGAAAGATCGTTGCATTCTTTGGATGTAGTTAGAGCTTTGAAATATTATGTTGAAGCTACTAAAGATTTCCGAAAGACTTCTAGTCTATTTGTTATCTTTTTCTGGTTCTAGGAAAGGTCAGAAGGCTTCTGCCATTTCTTTGTCATCTTGGTTAAAGTCTTTGATTAATCATGCTTATGTTGAGTCGGGTAGAACTCCACCTCAAAGGATTACAGCTCATTCGACTGGGTCAGTCTCTACTTCCTGGGCATTTAGGAATGAAGCTTCGGTTGATCAGATTTGCAAAGCAGCAACTTGGTCTTCTTTGCATACTTTTACTAAATTCTATCATTTTTATGTGTTTTCTTCTTCTGAAGCAGTCTTTGGTAGAAAAGTACTTCAGGCAGCTGTTTCAGTTTGATTCTTCTGCTTATATTTTCAGTTTTTTTCATTATATGATTTAAACTTTGTTTTGGGGTGTGGATTATTTTTCAGCGGAATTGGCTGTCTTTATTTTATCCCTCCCTCTCTAGTGACTCTTGCGTGGAAGATCCTCATCTTGGGTATTCATTATCCCATACGTCACTAGCTCATGGACTCTTGCTAATTACATGAAAGAAAACATAATTTATGTAAGAACTTACCTGATAAATTCATTTCTTTCATATTAGCAAGAGTCCATGAGGCCCACCCTTTTTGAGGTGGTTATGATTTTTTTGTATAAAGCACAATTATTCCAATTTCTTATTTTTTATGCTTTCGCACTTTTTTCTTATCACCCCACTTCTTGGCTATTCGTTAAACTGATTTGTGGGTGTGGTGAGGGGTGTATTTATAGGCATTTTGAGGTTTGGGAAACTTTGCCCCTCCTGGTAGGAATGTATATCTCATACGTCACTAGCTCATGGACTCTTGCTAATATGAAAGAAATTAATTTATCAGGTAAGTTCTTACATAAATTATGTTTCTTCATTGTTTTTGGTACTGTGCGAGGATCTGCCAGTTCTGGAAAATGGTTTCCTTCTGGCTTAATAAGTTTTAGACCCAGACAGTGACCTTTACCCCTGTTAGTATTTTTTTCTTTATTTTACCAAGACAATTTGTAAAGGAAGAATATTCTTTAATTACCACAGCAATACAGATAGCAAGGAATTTAATTTTGCAGCATTGGCAGGCAAAAAAATATCCTAGCATAGCTGAATTTAGACAAAAAATGAGCAAATGAATGTTGAGCCAAATAATGAAAGATAATTCGTTTTTTATATAAAATGGCTGAAAATTATTAGAGCCCAAACGTTGAATATGCAAATGGAAATTCTGAAACCCTTCTATAAAGCAGGTTATATACTCCCTGGGGATTTATAGAAATATAGATTGTTTCTATTGATTCAGCTAGTGTAGGAGGAAATCCCTATATCTATATATTCATATACAAATATATATCCCCCTTTCTTTCTTTTTTTTTGGTTTTCTCTTCTGTCTTCTTTTATATTTTTTGTTCTTTTATTTTAAATGGAAAATAGATGATTGTAGAAACTTAAGATAAAAGTAACTTAAAGGGACAGTATACACCAATTTTCATATAACTGCATCACAGATACTGATATAAAAATCGAGTATCTAACTGTTTACAACTTACTAAGAAGCTCTCAGTTTAGCTCTGTTGAAAGGGCAGCTGGAAAGCCCACTGCAAGTGGGAAATAAGACACTCCCCCCCCCCCCTTCGTTTGCATATGAAAAGACCCTTTACACAAACAGAAGCAAGCTGGAGTAGGTATCTGACGGTATTCTCCTAAAACTTTGGGGCTTGGTTAGAAGTCTGAAAATCAGAGCGATGTTATTAAAAAATAAGCAAAACTATAAAAAAAAAAACAAAAAAAAAAAACTTTATGGGCTATATAAATAGATCATCTACAAAACATTTATGCATAGAAAAAATGGGTGTATAATGTCCCTTTAATGCCAAGGTCTTGGTATTTAAAAAAAAACCAACTCTATTTTTGTCTTTGTTTTCTTGAAATTATATGTTTCAATAGAAAATTCATTTTTTGTGTTTTAATATCAATTTGTTATGTGTACCACAATTATCTAAATAATAAAAAGAAATTGTAAAAAAAAAACAGAAGTCCCACGATTTAGTGTGAAATCGGTTAAAATCGTGTTTTAGAAGATACTTTGTGGCCATGTTATTTTTATAGAAATTAACACCCTGCTTTGTTCTTCTTGATTATAGATGAAAATCTTGAAAAAATGGAAATCAAGGTTTTCTTTAAGAACCATTAAATAAACTAGAATTGCATAATCCATAAATGCATAATAAAAAGTATTAGTACATCTCAGGAGTGTCCTCCAGTAATATTAGTTATTTCGTTTATTAGAATATCTTAGCGGTGTATTCCAATAAATTTTAGTACAGTTTATGGATTATGAATATTAATAATTAATAACAATAATATAATATTTGTCAGAAATACCTCCAATTCGTATAGTAGACCCCAGTAAAATGTTATATAATCTCTGTAGAGCACTCCAAAATAATACTATTGAGATGTTCAGCAATTAATGACAATACAATTATTATTAAATATTAATATTTAATCCCAAATTAAAATAATTCCTAAATTCTTGATCAGGTAAGTAATAATTCCATAGAGAAGGAGGGCACTCAAAAGATTTGAGTAATCCAATGATTTATTATGAATATAATGCATGAAAAGTCATAGTCAACGTTTTGGCTCTATCATTGAGCCTTCTTCAAGACTGATTTTAAATATAAAGAGACAGAAAAAAACATAATTGTATAATATATAATAAGTGACAACAAACAGCAAGTGCACCCACCACCACACTTAAGGAACAAAGACATAAAAATATGTGAAATTTAAAATTAAAGACATAAACTAGCGTTCAGGCCCAGGTCAGAACAGCTATAGGTAACTAGCCCAAAGGGAAATAAACTAGTTCACGGACGCCTCCCATAAGTTACATAGCGTATACCTATGTCACATATCAGGATGATTAAATAACCTTCTTAAAAATGTGTGCAACAACAACAAGGGCCCTAGACTAAGATCCGCCGTTGTGCAAACACACACCCCACCTGAGTGGTGCGTGTGCAATAATGGCAAATGGCATGGAGCTGCATACTAACTCTATAAGGACCTCCAATGCAAATGTGCGTATAAGATTATCATGCCACTCTGTGTATACTACAAGAGGCATAATATATCAATAAAACCCACCACAGCCCAAAGCTTAGCTAGGTCCGCAATACAGTGTATACAAGTACATAAAACAGAAACATGTTAGTTTGTAACCATCAAAAATACAACAGTCAAAAATCACATATACGTCCAACTAGATCAGCCCCATGGGAATCACTAAGGGAGCCGTATAATCTCATGTTGGATAGCATCATATGACAGAATCGCTGGAAGCGAATATCTATAAGGAAAACTCATGAAACAAATATGTAAATACGTATACGGGCCGGCAGTACAGAGCAGTCAAACAGAGTGACATATGAACCCTCAAGCGGTATTCTTACTGCCAGTGAACAAAAATAATTGGACAACACTACCAAATATATCACAGAATCTGGGACTGGAAACAACAATCCTGGCCCGCAGGAGCAACCCGCTCTACCCAACACATAAATCGTTAATCAGGAGAAGTCACAGCTTACCTCTATTCGTACAACAACTACAGCGTGACATAATCAAACATAGTGTAATAGGCTACCCAGTCAAATGAATCATACCTTAGTACGGCTAACCTACCGTGTTCCCGGCGGTTAGAAAAACAGATACCTGAGGCATCTCAACCCCGCCCTTAAATACCATACGCTACTGGGTAATTAGAAAATACAGCTGTTAGCGAGAGTAGCGTGACACTCCGACTCAGTCAGCTGTTTAGACATGAAGCGTAATATAGCGATGAGACCACAACAAGTACAATCTAATAAGTCCGAGCAGTGCTCATATGTTAGACATGCAAAAGATATGCATCGTAACAGCTCCAAAGCCCTGCTAATCATAAAAAGGAACCCCTAACAACAAGTTCATATGTTAGACATGCAAAAGATATGCATGATTAACAGCTCCAAAGCCTCGCTAATCATAAAAAGGAACCCCTAACAACAAGATCCAATGTACAAACTGATCAACACATAGATGGGACAATCATTCAGAGCTACAACAGGAGGCCACACCATACATGGGATTACCAAAGGCAGAGAGTAACAACATCATACCCAAAAAAAACCACACATCAGCAAAACCTAACATGTCACTGCCTGAGTAGTAAGCCTAATGTCAAAAGGTATATTACATAGTTAGACCAAACTGCTGAAATAGTGTGGGACAAGGGGCAACCCAACCTTCAGACTAGGTATCAATCAGAGGTGAACAAGCCTAGATATATGATAACATATGTGGAACCCACAGATATTAGATTGGCACTCCTCACAAGGGCAAATCATAAGAGGACCAACCTCAGCTATGTGAACATAGGAACCACCATTAGTAGCTGTGAGGGGCCGAGACAACCAACTTTGGAGAGTGGACAACTAACTTCAGCTGCTCACCAAGATAAAATATCCAAACCAGACCTAATCATGGGTATCCCTGATAATTACAAACCATAGCTCCCATCCGGGGCCGGGTTGTATCCAATCTAGGTCAGTGAGGGAGACACAGAAGTTAAATAAACACACCACAAGTTGACAAGTGTGACATTAAAAAAAACAGAGAATAATCAATATGCTCATTAAGGCCATTGGGTGAAAGAGTATTGAGCTGGTGAATCCACCTAGTCTCACATCTTAATAGCTCCATGTCCCTGTCACCACCTCTTTTGAGTTGGGCAATCCTGTCAATTAGCATAGCTCTGACAGTAGGAATGGGATGCTTAAATTCCAAAAAATGGTGGGCCACAGGTTGATCAGAGTGGCCATCTTTTAGTGCTGCTCTTATAGCACTTTTATGATTCGACAGTCTTTCATGGAATGATGTAGTGGTCTAACCCCCATAGTAGCGCCCACAAAGGCAGGAAAGGAAATACACCACATACTGTGAAGTACATGTCAGTCTGTCTAATGGTCTGTACTTTGATGGAACTTGGATGGTGGAACTTGGGGCCAAATAATTAAGAGCTGCACGTACACAACTGCCGCACTTAGAGCACCCCATCTTGGTTGTTGCAAGTCATGTTTTCCCTTGTTGCCATGGATCAGTTTTCATGAGTAAGGACTTTAGACTGTGCCCACTTCTATGTACCACTCTAGGTGGTGGTGCCTGTGTGAATGGAAGTGTGTGATCTTCTCTAATTAAGTGCCAGTTTCTCCGGAGGATATTTCCAACTTTATTCGTGAGCGGGGTGTAGTCAGTGATAATTGATAGAACAGTGTCCTTAGATACATTATCCGCCACCTTTTTCCTCTGTATTAGGGATGTTTGATCAAAGTGGCTAACTTCATCTAGGATCTCATCGATCATCGTAGGGTTGTACCCTCTTTTCAAGAACTTGTATCTCATTTCAATCCATTGTTCATTTCTGAGTGTGGAATCAGAATTATTTTGAATAACCCTGAGTAACTGAGATTTTATAATGCCCATCTTCAAAGAGGTAGGATGGAAACCACTGTATTGTAGCAAAGTGTTACGGTTGGTGGGTTTGGAGAAAAGAGTGGTTTTTAGAGAACATAAATCGTCGGTGGCACTTTTGAAGATACATAAATCCAAGAAGTGAATACTCTGTTCATTCATTTCACTTTTCAAAGTGATAGACTCCTCTGAATTATTCAGGTATTGGATCCATTCATGGAGTTCTTGTTGTGTTCCTCCCCAAATAACAAACAGGTCATCTATGTATCGTCTGTATAGTAGCACATGAGAGTTTCTGGATGCAAAGATGTACTTTCCTTCATACCAAGCCATGAAAAGATTGGCATACGAGGGGGCAAGACTTGAGCCATGGCCGTGCCTATGAGCTGAAGATAATACTTAACCTCAAACCTGAAATAGTTGTGTGTCAGGCAAAGGTACAACCGATCAAGTAACATCTCTATAGGGGAACCAGCATAAGTTGTGCTCGAGAGGAGAGCTTGTCTAACAGCCTCCACACCCAAATCATGGGGTATGACGGTGTAGAGGCTGTTGACATCCATAGTGACCAGAATGCAATTAGAGGGGAACACTTTATCATGTAAGAGTTTGATCAATTATATGGAGTCCAAGAGGAATGCTTCTGTAGCTCTAACCAGGTCCTGGAGATGGTAATCTATATACTTGGCCAGGTTCTTGAATAGCGACCCATTGGCCAACACTATAGGGCAACCCGGGGGGTTTGATTGGTCCTTGTGAATCTTCGGGATAGTGTAAATAATAGGGTAGACTGGATAGACGGTATGCAGAAAGTCGAATAACTGTTGATCAATTTGTCCGCTGTTTAGGGCAATGCTCAAAATCATATCTAGCTTCTTTTTAAATTGTTGTGTAGGATTATGGTCGAGTCCCCTGTATGTGTTCACATACTCAAGTTGTGTGAAAAGTTCAGTGCGTTAATAAAAGAGTAGTCCAACACAATAATGGCTCCCCCCTTGTCCGCAGGGCAGATAATTATGGAGTCATCTTCCTTAAGTCTTTGTAGAGCTTTTCATTCCAATTTTGAGAGGTTGGTCCTAGGGGCCGTGTGTGAACTGTATTCCTGCTCAATCTCCCTGGAACAAACGGTGGTGAAAGTTTTGATGGAGGGATGTGTGATTTTAGGTTCAAATTTAGACTTTCTGTATAGTCCAGTGTGGGACATCGTATGGGTGGAAGTACGAATACCGCTTGAGGGTTCATATGTCACTCTGTTTGACTGCTCTGTACTGCCGGCCCGTATACGTATTTACATATTTGTTTCATGAGTTTTCCTTATAGATATTCGCTTCCAGCGATTCTGTCATATGATGCTATCCAACATGAGATTATACGGCTTGCTTAGTGATTCCCATGGGGCTGATATAGTTGGACGTATATGTGATTTTTGACTGTTGTATTTTTGATGGTTACAAACTAACTAACTAACTAACTAACATGTTTCTGTTTTATGTACTTGTATACACTGTATTGCGGACCTAGCTAAGCTTTGGGCTGTGGCGGGTTTTATTGATATATTATGCCTGTTGTAGTATACACAGAGTGGCATGATAATCTTATATGTCCATTTGCATTGGAGGTCCTTATAGAGTTAGTATGCAGCTCCATGCCATTTGCCATTATTGCACACGCACCGCTCAGGTGGGGTGTGTGTTTGCACAACAGCGGCTCTTAGTCCAGGGCCCTTGTTGTTGTTGCACACGTTTTTAAGAAGGTTATTTAATTATCCTGATATGTGACATAGGTATATGCTATGCAACTTATGGGAGGCATCCGTGAACTAGTTTATTTCCCTTTGGGCTAGTTACCTATAGCTATTCTGACCTGGGCCTGAACGCTAGTTTATGTCTTTAATTTTAATTTTACATTTCACATGTTATTCCTTAAGTGTGGTGGTGGGTGCACTTGCTGTTTGTTGTCACTTATTATATATTATACAATTATGTTTTTTTCTGTCTCTTTAGATTTAAACTCAGTCTTGAAGAAGGCTCAATGATAGATCCGAAACGTCGACTATGACTTTTCATGCATTATATCCATAATAAATCATTGGATTACTCAAATCCTGTGAGTGTTCTCCTTCTCTACGAAATTGTATGTTTGTTCATTGAGGACTGCACCCAGGTCACTATATGGGTACAGAGGTCAGAGTGCTGGGCCACCGGCTATTAGACATTTTATATATATATATATATATATATATATATATAAACAATTATTACAATATTAAAATATAAAGCAAGTTATAGAAATATAGTGTAATTAAAAGGACAGAAACCCAAATAAGTATTTGTCAAAGAAGGACAAAAGGCGGCACTGAAGGTTAAACTGCGCTTTATTACTATAACAAATGTGGTCGAATAAACACAAATAAACACAAGTGGGAAGTATATCCTCCACCTGTATTTGATATGATAAACACGCATACACACAATTAAAAAGCAACAAAACAAGCTATGTGGATACGCTAGGGTTTCATTCACAAATCCTGAAAAATATAAAGATGTTAAAAGGATAAGCACTAAATAGGACTTAATACCTAATACTTTGTACTTTATACTGAATATTAAAGCCCTTCGGCTGATAATAACAGCTGTGTATTATGTAGAAAGTCCAGTGCAAACACATGTGTTTATATGGGTAATTGTGGGGCCCCTCAAAAAAATCTTTTTTGAAAAAAGACTATTGATGTTGAGAGTCCATAATCATATGCAGAAACCAGGCACTCAAGTGTTAATCAACACGCTCTGGTATATGCTGGTGACCTCCCTTAGATTTCAGTCACAATGACCGCTTGGTTTCCCAATAAAGATCAGTTAACAAAAACTTATTTTGGGTGTTCACTTTTGCTCCCATAGACATCTACAGTTATATGGATATGAGATGAAGTCTCATAAATAATCCCTCATGAAAACAATATCAGGGTTGCAAGACCTAAATTAGCCGTGCCTAACCTTTTCCATCAAACACACTTATCCGTCGTTATAGAGGGAAACCTCTATAATCCTGCGGATACTCAGTGTTGGTTAGTCGGCGTCTTCACTTGCGGGTAATTCCCTGCTTCTCAGATGCAGTGTAACTCTTCACACAGCTTGTGTCTGACATAGCAGTTGACTTGTCATTGATTACCATGACGCGTTTCGCCCCTCCCACAAAGGGCTGGAACCGGGCCTCATCAGATGTGGATTCAATGTGCATTATTCCTATTTGTAGAAGTTTTCAACAAAGTTCTCCACCCTCTTCTGCTGAATCATCAGCAATTTTGCGAGACAGTTACCCATGCTTATACTTAGTTGCTATGTAAAAGGTTCCCATATGAAACCAATTGCAAGAAAATAACAAATCTTTACAGTATCCATTATTTACACATAGCCAGTTGAAACAAAAAAAAAAATATATATATATATATATATGTATGTATCTTGAGCGGTCATTGAGTCATGTTAACCCCTTGACAAATTGGATGTTAATAACAAAAATTAAATATAGCGATTTTAACAAACACCTTGAAATACATTAAAATAACCGCAGGTTACATACACTTGTATAGATAAAAGGATGACCATTTTCTCTCGAGGAACTGTGCTCTCCTCGAGCAGCTGTGAACTGTTAACTGGGTAACAGTGAAAGACTGCTTTGGTTACTACCCATATATCCTGACATTGGATCCTGAATTACAAGCCTCACTGAAGCAGCGATAGGATAGCTTTCTGGGCAGGTCCAAACTGCATCTGTGGCACTTCTCAAGTGCTTTACTTCTAGTACGTAGTACCCGTTTTGTGCGTGTGATCTATCAACACCACTGATTGTGCACTATTGTGGCACCTTCTTCTTTCTTTTCAATATACCTACAGATTATCGCTTACTTGCCAACAAGCTTTGGAAGAAGTATAGCAGCCGTCTGACCATACCATTTTGGAATTCTCCCATTGAATCAACATCCATTCCTTTTCTGATCTTATCAGGACTCATTTCACTAACATCTTTAGTGATCACGTTTGTTATTTTTGTTACTATCTGATATTATATTTTATATTTTGATTGTTGCAATAGTATCTTTTTTGCTATAACCTGTCTTTATTATGTCATTACATTTTATTTGTTACCTACACTATACTAGTTAGTATGTTTTGACCAACAGTCACTTGGTGCGTTAATCACTAGTAATATTGTTTAATTATATTATTTCACTCACACTTCAGCTACTACTGTTGTGTGTAGGAGTTGTTGTCGAGTCGTTGATTGCAGTTTGATTGCAGACTGTTTAGGTTTTATTATATTTTCCTAGATTATCATTTTATAGCCTACTCTCCTTTTGCATGCTAATTGCACTATATCAGCAGGCGCCTTTAACACTCACATTTGTATTTAATCTAAAATGTATATTTCTTTCATGTAAGTGGCAAGAGTCCATGAGCTAGTGACATATGGGATATACATTCCTACCAGGAGGGGGCAAAGTTTCCCAAACCTCAAAATGCCTATAAATACACCTCCCACCACACTCATACCTTAGTTTTTACAACTTTGCCTCCTATGGAGGTGGGGAAGTAAGATGTGCTTGATTTCTTCTGTGATAGACGCCTCTAAGCATTCTGAAGCCCAATTCCTCTCAGAGTATAGTATTTGTCAGAGGGATGTGAAGGGAGTATTGCCTTTTGATTTTATGGTTTCGCCCATGGGAAATCTATTCAAAGGCTTTCTGTAATCGGTTGCAGGGATTCATCCCCTGCCTCCCTTTTCAGATCGACATTATACTCCTATACCATTACTACCTCTGCTGATATTTTTCAGTACTGGTTTGGCTGTCTGCTATATGTGGATGGGTTTCTTCTGGTAAATATGTATCATTTTTTAAGACACTCTCAGCTATGTTTGGAGCTTTATATTATATTGTAAAGTTTTAAATATATGTGTTTGCTTATATTTGCCATGAGTCAGGTCTATGTATATTTCCCTTTTTTTTGCAGACTATCAGTTTCAATATGGAAATTATGTTTGGGAAGATTATTTTATTTTTTTCTTACCTAGGGTTCCAGTTCTTTCAATTTGACTTTGTTTTCCAAAAAATTTCACAGATAAACTAGGCTCGTGAGGACGCAAAATGCAGATTTTTATGGTGCCATTCTTGACGTAAAAATTTTTTTGGTGCGAAGTTGCATCTATGGTGACGCAAGTCTCGTCATTTCCTGCGTCTTTGTTGCCGTTAGTTCTTTTGGCGGTAGCTTTGGCGCCCAAAACATTTTTCACTTCCTTTTGCATCATGCGTCATACTTGGCACCAAAATTATTTTGTATATAACCCCTCTTCCTTTAATGCTTCTGGTTCTTTTTATATTTTTAAGCGTTATGATGCTTATTTTTCTGCATCTTTAGCTTAAGCATTTTTCCCATTCCTGAAACTGCTATATGAGGAAATTGGATATTTTGTTTAAATGTTATTTTTTTCTTTTTACATTTTGCAAGATGCCTCAGGCTGATCCTGCCTCTGATGTTGCTTTAGAAACCATGATGCCTGAACACAGTTCTACCAAAGCTAAGTGTGTCTGTTGTAAATTAGCTGATGTTATTTCTTCAGCTCAATTATGTGGCATTTGCTATGTCAAGCTGTTGAATGCTGATACTGTTTCTATTATTACAAATACATTGTCTGTTGTTCTTTCAACATCTAATGTACCTGATATTCCTGCAGATGTAAAGAATTATATTGCTGCAGCTATAGAAAAGGCTATGTCTGCTATTCAGCCTTTAAATAAACGTAAAAGGTCTTTTAAAACTTCTCATAATTCTGATGAAATTTGTTTTGACCGACAACATACTGAAATATCCTCTGCTGATGAGGATCTCTCTGGTTCAGAGGATCCTGAATCAGATTCTGAAATTGACAAATCTTTCTATCTGTTTAAGATTGATTATATTTGTTCTTTGTTGAAGGAAGTGTTGGTTACTTTGGGTATTGAAAAGTCTAGTCCTCTTGATAACAAAGCCAGTAAATGTTTAAATTCTGTTTTAAACCTCCTAAGGTTGCTCCAGAGGTTTTTTCCTATTCCAGATGCTGTTTCTGATATGATTACTAAGGAATGATCTAAGTCTGGTTCTTCTTTTAATCCTTCTTGTTGGTTTAAAAAGTTGTATCTTTAACCTGTGGCTAATTTAGAGTTTTGGGAAAAAGTCCCTAAAGTTGATGGGGCTATTTCTACTCTTGCCAAACATACTACTATCCCTATGGAAGATATTACTTCTTTTAAGGATCCTTTAGACAGGAAGATTGAATCTTATCTCAGAAAAGCTTATTTACATTTTGGTTATATTCTTAGACCTGCCATTTCTATGGCTGATGTGGCTGCTGCTTCAACTTTTTGGTTGGACAGTTTAGCTTGTCAGGTAGAAGATTCTGATTTGTCTAGCATTGTTCTTCTGCTTCAATATGCTAATAATTTCATTTGTGATGCTATATTTGAGATTGTTAAGATCAATGTTAAATCTATGTCTTTAGCTATTTTAGCTAGAAGAGCTTTATGGCTTAAATCTTGAAATGCTGACATGGTATCTAAATCTAGATTACTATCTCTATCTTTCCAGGGTAAGAATTTATTTAGTTCTCAATTGGATTCTATTATTTCCACTATCACTGGGGGGAAAGAAGTTGTTTTACCCCAAGATAAAAAGCCTAAGGGTAAATTTAAGGCTCCTAATCGTTTTCGTTCTTTTAGTCAGAGTAAAGAACAAAAAAGCACTCCTTCCCCTAAGGCCTCTGGTTCCATTTGGAGACCATCTTCAAATCGGAATAAAACCAAGCCTTATAAAAAAATAAAAATCCAGTTCAGATTGTGGGGGACAGATTGTAATTATTTCAGGAAATTTGGAGAGGTTCTGTTCAGAATCAGTAGATTCAGAATATTGTGTCTCAAGGGTATCGAATAGGTTTCAGAGTAAGACCTCCCGTGGGAAGATTTTTTTTCATGTTCAAACAAATCCTGTAAAGGCTCAGGCTTTTCTGAAATGTGTTTCAGATCTAGAGCTTTCAGGGGTGATTGTACTAGTTCCTCTCCAGGAACAGGGGTTGGGGTTCTATTCAAATCTATTAATTGTCCTAAAGAAAGAGAATTCTTTCAGACCAGTTCTGGATCTGAAGTTTTTAAATCTTTTTGTAAGAGCCTCAACTTTCAAGATGGTGACTATAAGGACTATTCTGCCTTTTGTTCAGCAAGGGCATTTTATGTCCACAATAGACTTACAGGATGCTTATCTTCATATTCCAATTCATCCAGACCACTATTGGTTTCTGAGATTCTCTTTTCTAGACAAGCATTACCAATTTGTTGCTCTTCCATTTGGCCTATCGACAGCTCCAAGAATCTTTTTGAAGGTTCTCGGTGCCCTTCTATCTGTAATCAGAGAGCAGGGTATTGCGGTGTTTCCTTATTTGGACGATATCTTGGTACTAGCTCAGTCTTTTCATTTAGCAGAATCTCACACGAAACAACTAGTGTGGTTTCTTCAAAGACATGGTTGGAGGATCAATTTACAAAAGAGTTTCTTGATTCCTCAATCAAAGGTCACCTTTTTAGGTTTCCAGATAGATTAAGTGTCCATGACTCTGTCTTTAACAGACAAGAGGCAAATGAAATTGGTTTTAGCTTGTCTAAACCTTCAGTCTCAATTATTCCCTTCAGTGGCTATGTGCATGGAGGTTTTAGGTCTTATGACTGCAACATTGGATGCGATCCCCTTTGCTAGTTTTCATATGAGACCTCTGCAGCTTTGTATGCTGGATCAATGGTGCAGGGATTATACTCAGATATCACAAATGATATACTTAAATCCCAACATTCAACTCTCTCTCTCTCTTTGTGGCTAAACCATCACTGTATTGTTCAAGGAGCCTTGAACAATACAGTGATTGTATTGTATTGTTAGTCCTTCATGGACTGTGATCTCAACGGATGCAAGTCTTACAGGTTGGGGAGCTGTCTGGGCGTCTCTGACAGCCTAAGGGGTTTGGAAATCTCAAGAGGCAAGATTACCAATCAATATTTTAGAACTCCGTGCTATTTTCAGAGCTCTTCAGGCTTGGCCTCTATTAAAGAGAGAACTTTTTATTCGTTTCTAGACAGACAATGTCACAACAGTGGCATATGTCAATCATCAGGGAGGGACTCGCAGCTCTTTAGCAATGAAAGAAGTATCTCAGATACTTTCTTGGGCAGAGTCCAATTCTTGTTTAATTTCTGCAAAACATATTCCAGGTGTAGACAATTGGGAAGCAGATTATCTCAGTCGTCAGACTTTGCATCTGGGAGAGTGGTCTGTCCATCCAGATGTGTTTCATCAGATTATGCAGATGTGGGGTCTTCCAGAAATAGATCTGATGGCCTCCCGTTTGAACAAGAAACTTCCCAGATATCTTTCCAGATCCAAGAATCCTCAGGCGGAGATGGTAGATGCTTTAGCAGTTCCTTGGTTTTACTAACCTGCTTACATTTTTCCACTTCTAGTTCTTCTTCCAAGGCTGATCTCCAAGATCATAATGGAACAATCTCATGTGTTTCTGATAGCACCAGCATGGCCTCACAGGTTTTGGTATGCAGATATTGTTTCGGATGTCCAGCTGCCAGCCTTGGCCACTTCCTTTAAGACCAGACCTTCTGTCTCAAGGGCCGTTTTTCCATCAGGATCTTAAATCTCTAAATTTGAAGGTATGGGAATTGAACGCTTAGTTCTTAGTCATAGAGGTTTCTCTGACTCAGTAATTAACACTATGTTACAGGCTTGTAAGTCTGTTTCGAGGAAGATTTATTATCGGGTTTGGAAAACCTATATTTCATGGTGCTCCTCTCCTAATTTTTCTTGGCATTCTTTTAGAATTCCTAGAATTTTACAGTTTCTTCAGGATGGTTTGAATAAGGGTTTGTCTCAAATACTTTGAAGGGACAAATCTCTGCTATTTCTGTCTTATTTCATAGAAAGATTGCTAAACTTCCTGATATTCACTGTTTTGTTCAGGCGTTAGTTCGTATCAAACCTGTTATTAAATCAATCTCTCCTCCTTGGAGTCTCAATTTGGTTTTAATGATTTTGCAAGCTCTTCCTTTTGAGCATATGCATTCTTTGGATATTAAACAACTTTATTGGAAAGTGTTATTTATTTTGGCTATCTCTTCTGCTAGAAGAGTTTCTAAGTTGCACTTGCCAGCTCTCTCTTGTGAGTCTCCTTATCTGATTTTCCATCAAGATAAAGCTGTTTTACGGACTTTGTTTACAATTTTGCCTAAAGTTGTGAATTCTAACAACATTAGTAGGGAAATTGTTGTTCCTTCCTTGTGTCCTAATCCTAAGAATTCTCTTGAGAGATCTTTACATTCTTTGGATGTGGTAAGAGCTTTGAAATACTATGTTGAGGCTACTAAGGATTTCAGAAATACTTCTAGTCTATTTGTTATTTTCTCTGGTTCCAGGAAAGGTCAGAAATCCTCTGCCATTTATTTGGCATCTTGGTTGAAACTTTTGATTCACCATTTTGATGTATTTGCTTCTTCTGGAGCAGTCTTTCATAGAAAAGTTCCCTAGGCAGCTGTCTCAGTTTTATTCTACTACCTATGATTTGAGGGTTTTTTTAATTTTTTAAGAAAACGTAATTATTATTTGGATTTAATTTCTCAGCGGAAATAGCTGTTTTTATTTTATGCCTCCCTCTCTAGTGACTCTGTGGATTTCCATATCTTTGGTATTATATCCCATATGTCACCAGCTCAAGGATGTCATGTTTCTTGTGTGGGTATTTAGAAGTATAAATAAGCACTACTTGATAGTAGGTACACAGACCAGGTCTTTATTCAGCTCAGATCAAAGCAACAACACACAACTGAACTAACTGAGAAAACTAACATAAAGAAGATGGCTGCTGATCATAGAGTTCCCTCCCATTTCTAGAGTGTCTTTTCTTAAAGTAACAGTATACCCCATCTCCCCAACTACTTCCAAATCCCCTCTTAACATTTAACACATCTTAACAACAAAGAAACAATACAAATGTGCTCCAATAGCTCAATATACTTTATCCTACGACATAATATTTTAGTCTCTCTGGAGGGTGTATTTCCCTTCCAGCTCGTGATGTTTTGTGTCCAGCTTCTGCAGACTGTATAGGGACAAATTCTCCTTGGTTTGCATCTGAACCTGGCACTTCAGTCTCTGATTCAGTATAGTGAGTAATTGGTGACTCTTCTCCTTTTTCAGGTACAAGTACCTGTGGCTCTGAGTGATATTGTTTATATGTGTAATCCATCCGGAGATGAAGCTGGTTTCTCCTGTACTGTCTGCCATCAGGTGTTTTTATAACATATGATCTTGGCTCAGGAACTGTCAGGGTGCCAGGAATCAGACTGAGACGAGAAGTGCAAAAATAATCTGTTCTGTTCAGAATCAGTAGATTCAGAATATTGTGTCTCAAGGGTATCAAATAGGTTTCAGAGTAAGACTTCCCATGGGAAGATTCTTTATTTCTCATGTTCAAACAAATCCTGTAAAGGCTCAGGCTTTTCTGAAATGTGTTTCAGATCTAGAGCTTTCAGGGGTGATTGTACCAGTTCCTCTCCAGTAACAGGGTTTGGGGGTTCTATTCAAATCTATTAATTGTCCTAAAGAAAGAGAATTCTTTCAGACCAGTTCTGGATCTGAAGTTTTTAAATAATTTTGTAAGAGCCCCAACTTTCAAGATGGTGACTATAAGGACTATTCTGCCTTTTGTTCAGCAAGGGCATTTTATGTCCACAATAGACTTACAGGATGCTTATCTTCATATTCCAATTCATCCAGACCACTATCGGTTTCTGAGATTCTCTTTTCTATTTAAGTTTTTTTGAAATTTTTAAAGAAAACTTAATTATTATTTGGATTTAATTTCTCAGCGGAAATAGCTGTTTTTATTTTATCCCTCCCTCTCTATTGACTCTGTGGATTTAAATATCTTTGATATTATATCCCATATGTCACCAGCTCATGGATGTCATGTTTCTTGCGTGGGTATTTAGAAGTATAAATAAGCACTACTTGCTAGTAGGTACACAGACCAGGTCTTTATTCAGCTCAGATGTAAGCAACAACACACAACTGAACTAACTGAGAAAACTAACATAAAGAAGATGGCTGCTGATCATAGAGTTCCCTCTCATTTCCAGAGTGTCTTTTCTTAAAGTAACAGTATACTACATCTCCCCAACTACTTCCAAATCCCCTCTTAACATTTAACACATCCTAACAACAAAGAAACAATACAAATGTGCTCCAATAGCTCAATATACTTTATCCTACGACATAATATTTTAGTCTCTCTGGAGGGTGTATTTCCCTTCCAGCTTGTGATGTTTTGTGTCTAGCTTCTGCAGACTGTATAGGGACAAATTCTCCTTGGCTTGCATCTGAACCTGGCACTTCAGTCTCTGATTCAGTATAGTGAGTAATTGGAGACTCTTCTCCTTTTTCAGGTACAAGTACCTGTGGCTCTGAGTGGTCTTGTTCATACGTGTAATCCATCCGGAGATGGCGCCGGTTTCTCCTGTACTGTCTGCCATCAGGTGTTTTAATAACTTATGATCTTGTCTCAGGAACCGTCAGGGTGCCAGGAATCAGACTGAGACGAGAAGTGCAAAAATAATAACACCTTTATTAATAACAAAACAAAAAAAAAAGTCCACAAGTCAAATAACAGGATTTGCGGATGATCCCCCGCGACAGAGCATCGGCAACATACTCCTCCATAGCACAATTCTCTGCAACAGACAGAGGGTAAACCCGGCCCCGAGGAGGAATTGCTCCGGGTTGCAGGTCTATGGCACAATCGTAAGACCAGTAAGGAGGCAACATACCGGCACATACCTTGTCAAAAACATCTAGGAACTCTTGGTACTCCTCTGGCAATTGAGATACCGAAGACGTGCACAAGACTTTAACTGGTTTCCGAAGACAAGTGGAAATACATTGCGGGGACCACGACAAAATTTTGGACCTGGGCCAGTCGAGACTGGGATTGTGCTAATGGAGCCAGGGATAACCCAGAGCAACCGGAAAATGTGGAGAGTTTATCACCTGGAACTGGAGGGTTTCAAAATGGAGAGCCCCAACAGCCATGGACAACGGAGCAGTTTTGTGAGTAACGAGTGCGGACTGAAGGGACCTGCCATCAATGGCCTCAATAGCAAGCGGAACGGACCAAGGCAAAACAGGAATGGAGTGCCTTGATACAAAAGCACTTTCAATGAAATAGCCCGCAGCACCTGAGTCAACAAGAGCCTGGTTGACTATGGAGGAGTCCACCCAGGAAAGGACAACCATGACCAAAGGTATCTCCTTAAGAGGTTCTGGGGACGAGGACAAACCACCCAAGGTCTGCCCCCAACAGGACCTTAGGTGTGAGCGTTTCCCGGCTGTGTAGGACAAGACTTCAAAAGGTGGCCCTGTAACCCACAATAGAGGTAGAGCCCCTCCCTCCTCCTAAAGGCCCTCTCAGCCGTGGAGAGACGCATGAATCCCAACTGCATCGGCTCAGCAGTACCTGGTGACTTGGGACCAGGAGGCATGGCAGGAGAGAGAGGCATGGGTGGGAACGAACACGTAGGAGACAACGGAACAGGAGGCTTCCGCAAGTGCTTCTTGAAAGAGGGCCTCCCTCTGAGTCTGATGTCAATTAGGATAAAAAAGAGACCAATGCCTCGAGATCCTCTGGTAAATCTCTGGCAGCAACTTCGTCTTTAATCGCATCAGAGAGCCCATGAAAGAAGGCGGCAACAAGGGCTTCATTGTTCCAACCAACCTCTGCGGCAAACGTACGGAACTCAATAGCATACTGAGCAACAGATCCTGTACCTTGCTGAATGGACATGAGTCGTTTAGCAGCAGAGGAGGAGCGAGCCGGAACATCCAATACCCTTCAAAAGGAGGCCACAAATTCAGGGTAATTTGAAATCACAGGTTTATTAGTCTCCCACAAGGGATTAGCCCAGGCAAGAGCTGTGTCAGAGAGTAACGAGATGAGAAATCCAACCTTAGCTCTGTCAGAGGGAAACGCATGAGTTAACATCCTAAAGTAAATGCCCACCTGGTTCAAAAACCCTCTGCACTGAATAGAATCACCTCCATATCACTGAGCTAGAGGTGCAGAACCAGACATGCTCCTGGTAGGACTAGGTGCAGCAGCGGAAACAGGAGCAGCCATAACTTGTGGGACACTTTGGTCCAAATGTGCAGTGCGAGTCAGCAGGGTTTGCAGGGCTAGTGCAAATTGATCCAAGCGGTGATCCTGTTCATCCATCCTGGAAATGATGGAAGGTAAAGGTGGATTATTAGCACCATCAGGATTCATGGCCTTTGCGTAATGTCAGGGTTCCAGGAATCAGACTGAGACGAGAAGTGCAAAAATAATCACACCTTTATTAATAACAAAAAAAATAAAAAGTCCACAAGTCAAATAACAAGCCAGGAATCAAAACCAGAGCTGGTAGTCAGACAAGCCGAGTCAGGAGCCAAAGCAAATAGTCAGACGAGCCGGAATCAGGAACAAGGAAAACAGCAGAGTCAGGAACAATCCAGGGATCAGGAACCAGGAAGGACGTCAGACAGTCAGGTAATACACAGGAACTCTCACAAACAGGTCTGAGACAATGCAAAGGCAAAGCATACTGAACAGAGGCCCTTTAAATAATAAGTGATGACATCACAATTCTGAGACTGCATCCTGTCTCACACAGATGATGCACACCAGTCTGGCCATAAAAGGAAGTGCAGAAAATGAGCAGCATCCCACACAATGCACCATAGTCAGCAAGAGAGGTGAGTAAAATGGCTGCCAGCAGCACATGGCAAACAAAACAGGGAAAAAACCCTGACAGGAACAACAGATTATATATGTGCAGGCTGCCAACTGCTGATGTCTCCATATGCATTGCATCCCCTTTTTGGAAGGCTTGTAGTGGCTTAGCACCATGATCATAATATACTTTCTGTCTGTGCTGTAGCTCCCTCAATTTTCGTGAGTAATTGGCGACTTTTTCAGGTACAAGTACCTGTGGCTCTGAGTGATCTTGTTCATACTTGTAATCCATCCGGAGATGACGGCGGTTTCTCCTGTATTGTCTGCCATCAGGTGTTTTAATAACATATGATCTTGGCTCAGGAACAGCAGATGATATCTGTGCAGGCTGCCAACACGCTGATGTCTCCATACGCACTGCATCCCCTTTTTGTAAAGCTTGTAGTAGCTTAGCACCATGATCATAATATACTTTCTGCCTATGCTGTAGCTCCCTCAATTTTTGGTGTGCATTATTAGGGATCTGGGGCTTTAATATATGAGCTGCAACCGGTAACTTGGTTCTTAGTGTCTGACCCATTAAAAGTTGGCTGGGGAATAGGCCATTCCAGTGATTGGAGTATTGCGCAAATCTAGAAGTGCAATATGAGGATCTACCCCAGATTCCCATGTTTTTTGGAGCATGAGTTTAATTGTTTTTACAGTTCTTTCTGCCAGTCCATTTGATTGGGGATAACCAGGACTAGAATGAGTGAACTTAATACCCCATTGTGCAGCAAATGCCTATATCTCAGCACTGGCAAAGGGTACATGGTCACTGATAACTTCTATTGGAATGCCATGTCTACTAAATGTTGCTTTCAGCTTTGCAATTACTGTTGTTACAGATTTATCAGACAACTTTAGTACTTCAGGATACTTGGAAAAATAGTCTACTATTACAAGAAATGTACTCCAAAATGTCCACTGCCAGTTTTTGCCAAGGCAGGTGAGGAATTTTCTACTCCAAAATGTCCACTGCCAGTTTTTGCCAAGGCAGGTGAGGAATTTTGTATGTCCTTGGACATGCTGTGCCTAAACAGGATCATCCGAGTCCGCATTTTGATTCTCTGTATACTTTGATGACAGACAGAAGTTGTTAAAGTTTGTTTAAGTCTGTATCTTCTGCTGTGGAAGTTTGTAAATAAGATAACATCTCAGTCCCAATAGATTCTGATGATGACAGTGTATAAAAAACCCGTTCTTCTGATAAACTGTCCTCTTGTCCTGGTGGATCCACAGGGGCCCTAGAAAGGGTATCAGAAATAAACATATCCGGGGGGCGGAGCCAGCAACGCATGAGAATGGCTGCACTTTTCTTAGAGCTCCAGCTATTGCCGCTCTACAACTGATTTAAGATGCTTCTTAACACAATTTATACCTTCTAAGTGTGATGGGACACATAACAGACCTCAGCTTAATACCTGGCAGAGGTCATAACTTAGCACTGATGCAGCTATTGTGAGTTGACACCAGAGGCCTCTTTGGACACTGATCGGGCGGCAGCCATTTTCCTATCTATATGGTGGGGGGAAAAAGAGAATCGCTTTACAAATCAGCCTATTCCTTCCTACGTGATCAGAGACTTTCCTTACTGTCACTGTGAACCTATAAATTCATGATGGTGGATGCTTACTGGATCTTAGCCGAACTGGAAAAACTCCTAGCGACTTATAGACCTACCATCGCTTCAGTCTCGGACAGAGCCAGAGACCCTGAGGATATCGGCGGATTACAAGAAGAGGCATGCTTAAGCCTAGCCGACAACAGAAGTAACAACGGTGATGCCTTGGGACCCCAGCATCTACTGCATGCTTCAGAGACGTTACTAAGATTGGCTGAGTATGTGGCATTTCAGAAAACTGAACAACCAGGTGGGAAGTTTTTGTCAGCTAACGCTGCTTCGTTAACTTACCTCGGAGACATCACTCCCCAAGATGTTCACTTGATTAAACTGAGAGGTGCGGGTTCTCATGTGTTTTCGGACACAATAGATGTTACTGCCATTGAGGGCTGGCCATCCGATGGGTGCAAGCCACGTGAGGAAAGAGTTGAAGGTTTTGCTCCAGAGTCCGATGCTTCTATGCGCAGCTCCCTCTTTACTTACCTGCCGCTGAATACAGCAATCCAAGCACCTAACAATCCTATATGTGGACTGATCTCGGTAGGCATTTATACTTTGCATCTCAGACACCAAGAGAAAAATGCTACGTATAGCTCTCCTCCTTACCAAACATCTAGACTTTGCCTGAAAATAAGTTTGGAATCAGGCCATGAGCCTGGGGGCAGACTTTCTTTAATTTGGCCATCCGGTGTGGGGTGAACACATTGAGGTGTGCAGTTACAGGAGGCTCACTTAGATAGGGCAGCTACAAATGTGAGCTTGTACCAAACTACCATGGAACTGCATTCTTTAATTCACTCCATGAACAGAACGCTTGTAATATAGTTAATGGATCACCAATGTTTATGCATTACATAATAAGTGGCAAGCCTGTGGCAATTTTTTTTTTTTTTTTTTTTTTTTTTTTTTTTATGTCTGATGTTTGGCTCAGCTTCATCTCAGACAATATATTTGTTACCACGCTTGCTATATGGACATTATTTTCCACCATGGGGACTATGTATTGGTTCACTAATAATATAACAGGTTTAGTTCTGCCATTACATATGTACTGTATTTTAGAGCAAGTGTTGGTGATAAGATTACTGTTGTTATCGCTATTAATGTTCAGTTTATTCTTTTTTATGTGCTACAATCCAATGTCTTATCAAATCAATATACCATATAAGCTTTAAATGTTACAGGCATGTTGAGAATCTAATAGCTGCCACATTGTTAATGCCCATTTTATTCCCTATTGGACTGACATGCAGCACGGATGTACCACTATGCCATCACCTTACATAATATTTACTGTTTAGTGTGTATGTTGTGCTTGGATTTAAGTATACTTGTATCTCATATACCCATATCCTTATTATGCTTAGAGGCCTTGTTTAAATTTTTATCTAGAGCCTACACCTAAAGCTGGCATGGTTCCTCCAATAGTCTGTTTAACCATGTTTTGTTATATGGTTCTATTTTGCCCGTTTCTCAGCATTACATACAGCCTCCGCTATACTTTTCAAAAACCTTAATCCTTATACTTAGGCATATTTCCATTTACCCTGTCTATGCTATATTGTGACATCTATCAAACCCTGACTGATAATATATATGCTTGCTATGAATGGTCTTACTCACTGGTGTTTTCTCTGGAAAGAGTCTATATTGTCTAGCATAACCCCCTGTTTTCACCGCTTTCCTTTTAATCCAATTGTCCATTCCATATTCCATACCTCTAACATTACTTTTAACACACTCATAATATAATTTATGACGCATCCATTCACAGCACCCCAAAGAGCCCACTACCACAAGCTTGCTCTTTATTTTAAATTGACCTTTGCAATGTATTGGCTGTACACTTTTTTACAATTTAATATTCACACTTTAATGCTCCTAATGTCTGCAATGCTTAACCTCAACATTAATGTTCTCTGAATTTCTAACGTACCAAACCAAGTGTAGGATATACATGTACTTTGTAATTATTAGGATGTTGGAACTATTTTTATATAACCCCTGTTTACTGGTTCTGTATGGTGACGCCGCCGGCGGCCGAGGTGGTGAGCCATACGTACCATGATTACTTACATTTCATTATAAGGGGCTATTTTCAAACCTTACATGCCACTAACTGTACTGGATTATCTAGGTCGATTTGTTTCCTTTCAGTAACAGAACCTCTAAAGACATTTAAATAGAAGTTAGAATTTGTGCTATAGTTTAATCTTTTGAGTCCGCTGGGGCTACAATGTGATTTACAGCTTTATTACATAGCAGCGGTGGATGGGTTTTTAGTGTAGGCTGGACCTGCTCTATTATTCTTATATCCCTATCTATGGTATACCACATAAGTCGCATAAACCTTATTTCACTTACCACCTCCCCCCCCCCCCTGTAACGTACCTCCTAATGTTGGAGGGCTATCTATATGGCTTATCTTGTCTATGCCATACTCTAACAAAAGCGACCATTCAACTTACTTAGTCCACAGCATTTCCCTTATTTACTTCAATAATTTACATAATTTATGAGCAGTCCTGAGGACTTATTATTACTCCCAGTTAATACCCCTCCCGTCTTATGTTGCATATGTCTTCGGGACCTCAGGAACAAAACTGTTGTTAAATTTAAGAGAAAAAAATTGAGGTTTATCAATGAGATCCAATAGTAGTCTCCTTAGTTACAAGTTCCTTCTTTCGATTCATTACTACCTGTTACTTTTGTTGGCCCAAGAGTAAACTATTGCGTCATATAGAAGGTTCATGAAAGATTAGCATCTTATCTGTATAATGTTTGCAAGATATGTAATTTGTTGGCTACACGTCTCTTTCATGTCTATTTTATTACTCCTGTAACATTGAAGCCTTATCTCATGTGACGTAAGAATTTGTTTCTATGATCTCTGTATGCCTTTAACTAAACCTCAATAAAAAAAAAAAAAAATTAAAAAAAAAAAAGAAATAAACATATCCCGTCCAGGAGTATAAATGATGTTTAGGTTGTATCGTTGCAGTTGTAAGAGCATTCTTTGGATTCTTGCTGGTGCTTTGCTCAATGGTTTAGTGAGTATTGATTCAAGAGGCTTGTGGTCAGATTGCACTGTAACTGCTCTGCCGAATATAAACTGGTGGAACTTTTTTGTAGCATATACAATGGCCAATAGTTCTTTCTCAATCTGGGCATAATTTTGCTCTGTGGCAGTCATTGCTCTTGATGCATATGCTATTGGGCAGTTGTCTTGAAGTAAACAAGCACCAAGGCCGCCTGATTTAGATGCATCTGCCTGAATCACCAGTGCTTTTGTTGGGTCAAAAAATCTTAATACTGGAGCCTCAATCAGTGCCTGCTTTAAAGACTGTAATGCTTTAGTATGCTCTGGACCCCACTGCCAACAAACAACATACTTGCAAAGTAACTTCCTCAAAGGAGCAGTAATCTCTGCCTCCCCTGGTATATATTGTGCCAGATACTAGACCATGCCCAAAAATCTTTGCAGCCATTTTTTTTCCTCTGGGTCAGGCATTTTGGTATTTGGTTGGACTTTCTCTACATCAGGTTGAACTCCTGCAGGGGTGATGACATCTCCCATATACCAGACTTCTGATACTTTGAATTGGATTTTATCTAGATTGAACTTGATGTTCTGTTCTAATGCCCTGTTCATCACCTGGCTCAGGATCTGATCGTGTTCTTCATCTGATGATGCAGCGAAAATCATGTCATCAGCTATGATATGCACACCTCGGATGTCCCCAAAAATCTCCATATTTTTCTGCTGAAATACTTCACTGGCTGACTTTATCCCAAATGGCATCCTGCAGAATTTAAAGCGCCCCCATGGGGAGTTGAAAGTGCATAGTTCTGAGGAATCTTTGTCTAATTTAACTTGCCAGTAACCATCCTTTTCATCAAGGATGGTGAATATGGTTTTCCTGGCCAGTTGACTCTGTACATCCACTGCAGTAGGGATATTGAAGTGATTACACTTTATAGTCTTGTAAAGATCATGGGGGTCCAAACATACCCTCAGAGTATCCAATTAGTGGGAGTGTGTACTTTAGCAATGATCTGATCCTTTTCTAACTGCATTAGAGTCTCTTTAAGCTTGCCCAGTATTGCAAATGGGATCTTCCTGCAGCCATGTATGACTGGAACAACACTTGGGTCCAAATAGATGTGATAAGTTCCTTTAAATTGCGGGTAACGTTTTACCAGATCATCTTTTGTATAGAGTTTTCGTGTAGATACTGTGTGAACTTACTCCTGAGGAATGAAGTAACTACCGGAAGAACTTGGTGAGGCTCAGCTTACTTGCAACTCCCGGCTGTTGTGAGATTGCAGGTAAGCCCGCGAAAAGCCGCCATCTTGGCTAGCAGGTCAGAAGGGACACAGTGAGCTGTACAAGCGGAGATCACTTTCCGACACTCCTCAACCACCTTGGAGACCTACCGGTTCATGGTCTTCACTGCCAGTATCCCAGACCTGTAATTGGGCTGATCGATATTGGCGGATTTCAACCGCACGCACCAGGCTTTTAATTCTCAGGAGACTGTCTCTGGGCTCAACACGATCGGCTACCTAAGGCTTAGAGGAGATTGCGCAGCCATAATTGCACTACCCACTGTGAGTACTCTCTCCCCCCTTCTCATCGATAAGGGGAATTAGATAACAACACAACACCTGCTATTGCCACTCTCACTAGGCTATAACTGTGACGGCCATATACTCTGTTAACCCTCAGGACTTTCCACTCATGTTTAACTTCTTGGGTCCTCTGCTGCACTGAGGTGATTCTTTCCCTACAAGTTCATACAACAGCTGGCCTACATATTTTTGATATAATACCTAACTGGCAATATAGTGACTTACCATCTACTGCTCCCTTGTGAAGCAGGACATTGTTTACTCTACTGTGGGCATATTATACTGGGAACTCAGCACACATAACCTCCAGGTAGAACTGTCACTCTATAAACCTTCATTATACTGAAACGCCTAACTGTATCAGGGCTGTTCCTAGCTTTTACAAACAGCATAAAGTTTCACAGCCTCCTAGAACTGCAGGACCAGAATATATATTGCACATATTTGATGTTGGGCTAATATACTACTGGTCCCCACCTTTGATATACTGGGTATTGTGAAACAGCATTGCATATTCAAGTTGAGAACCACAGCAACTTATACTACAATCATTCCAAGAACAGGACCCTAAAGAACTTTCATTTGGTTCTTATACCGCTGCAGCCATAGTGTCCACCCTTACCCTTTCCCCCTCTTAATACAAGGGCGGGTCATATCCTCTTCCCTTTTCCCATCAGCGCCCAGTGGTGGCATAGCCCCTGAGGGGAGACACACTTCCAAGACAGAAAACAGCCTGAATGCTTGCCTGGCCTTGACAGAGGTAACCGTTATCATTCACTCTATCACTGGATATCTTATTTCATAGTTTTTTACTAAGAGCCATCATGGCTTAATACCCCATGGCTATTTCCACCTGGGGGGCTAGCGCAGTGTCCAGGGGCTCCATAGAACCAGTTCCCAGACTGTATGAATCTAACATGCCACAAGGCAATAGAAAGAAACATTCTGCTACGTTACCTAAAAAGTCTTTAGCTGACCACTTCAAAGCAGCTATTATACCCGAAGCAACGCCATGAAGCCTAGAACTAATGTCTCAACCTGAACCTCTGATTCAAAGTTCGACGACATCTCATACTGCAGCCCCGACTCCTATAGTTAAGATGACTGACACTACAGTTTCTGAAATTGTTAATACTCTCACTGAGAGAATGAAGAATTTAGAAGAGACACTCACTAAAACCATAAGGGGATCGGTAGCTGAACTGAGAAGAGATATTGGTGCTATAAATTAACGCACTGAAGCTTTGGAACGTAAGCAGGAAGATTTGGCCATAGAACAAGCCAACTTAAATATTCAGGTCTTCCCGGATCTATCCCAGTATACTATGAAAAAGAGAAATTCTTTTCGAGAGATCACAGCTATACTCAGGAAGAAGGAGATCAAATATAGCTGGGGATAGCCGACTAAGCTCCTGATCCATAAGGACGGATCATTGATCACACTTGAAGATCCCTCCCGAGGAAAATAACTTTTAGACCGGTGGTTCCAAGGTCCCTCGAGACCCGTCAATCCTACACAGACTCAAATCACAGAAACTCAGGACACTACAGCTCCAGTACGCCATAGGCCGGAGAGACTTAGCCCTATGGCTAAGGAGTGGGACCTTCTCCCACAGAGACTCCAGGCCCCAAAGGCCAAACATCAAAATCAAGAATTGGACTCTGCTTAATTCTGATTAAATGTCATCTGTTTCAGGTTTCTGGACTTGTTTTTTGTTCTGGATCACCCATTTAAGATGTCAGAAGACTGCTGACCCGTAATGTATACTTTTTTCTTGTTGAAATGTTTCTTTTCATTTATTGTCTTTGTTTAATTATGTAACCATGTATGTCTATATCTTGCTGATAGGCCCTATGTAGTCCTCAATTGTACATTTTGCCAGGGGTAATCTCACCACAACCTCTATCTTAGCCGAGAGGATACGCCGACAGGAATAGATAATGCATGTCTCCACCCTTGACTGACATGACACCTATCCTAGAATACATTTTCAGACTAGTTTGACTTCTAACACGCTAAACACTTATTTCTACAGCTTCAAGGTTGACCGAAACTTGCAGGATAGTGCGGTTACAGATGATAACTGCTAGTAGAAGATCAGGAGACTCTGGCATTATATAGAGCTTTAGACAGATTGTTTAGGGGACTTGATCTTCACTGGACCTACTAACAATGAACATAGCACTCATTACCCCACTGACCTACTAACTTACTAAATGACTAGGTAGACAACGGGACTGATTTCCAGTTATCCACTTAGGTGACACTACCCGGACACTAGGTGACCTGGTTTCGGTTTAATCCAGGTAACCTTACACATAGTCCTATTGCTACTCTATGCTAAAATACTGTTTTGGTGAAGTCCTTCTAGGATAAAGTTATGTTGTGAATGTATTTATGGTTGTTTGTTATTCCTCGCTCCTATTCCTCTCTGACATAGGAGAGGTCTGTGGGTCCCCACCCCCCCCCCTCTCCTAAAATCGTGTGATATTTTTGCTAGGAAGTTTTGTTTTGAGGTTCTTATACAGTGGTCAATGTCTAATACCCCTACATTGTATTTAATGGCAGTATGTTTTCTAGATCCCATAGGACACTACTTATCTTATTTTAATATCTATCTAAATTATGCCCCTCAGGGGATAGCCCCCCATGTTACTATTATCCTTATCATTATCCCTGTTTCTATACTGTTTCATATTTTATTCAAGAAGTTTTGAATCAACCCAGGCTTTATCTTATCTTATTTCATTTTATTTCATGTAATTTAATATTACTTCATTTATCTTCTCCTACTTCAGTTCTCCATAAGGCTCCACCCTCACCCCCCCACTCCCTTACCCTTATCATCCCTCCCTTCTGCCCATTCCCTTCCAATTACGATCTCCCTCCCCCTACTTTGTCCAGAAGTACTGATTGAGTGTCACTAACATTTTATTGGATTTCGGTCCAATATCCTTTAGGGACTTCCCTGCTTCTTGCCCCCCTCCTCCCTTGCCCTTGCACAGTGCATGCTAGTTATTGAATACCTGGATTTTTCCCTTACAATTGAGACTTCCCTCTCATTATTTTGCTCAGAATTATTGACCAAGTCTCATTTACATTCTAACTGACTTGGACCCCATACCCTCTAGGAACTCCTTTCCCCCCCCCCCCCTTATACCGAGCGTGTTAAGTATTGAATATTTGGAACTTTTCCTCCCACCTGGTTACACCTTTGAGCTTACATCATAAGCAATGGAAAATAAATCCCATAGAATTTTACTTCCATATTATTTTCATGTATGCCATCAAGTTGTCACACCTTCTACATTCATAGTTTGTATTCATATTAATTTGTATAATACCATATGCTCTGTGAGAAAATTACTGGTAGTTTAATTTCATTGAATTTAATTTGTTTGGTTTGGTAACTCTTAGACCGTTCTTCTATTTCCTTTTAATCTCTTCCTCACTCTTTGTTTTCTAACCTCTTCCCTATTTCTAATTTCTTTTTTATCCACCTCGTAGGACACTATCTGTGGCCTTGACCTACTTTCCCTCCTACTACTTTTTTTTTTTTTTCCCCACTCCGCTTCTCTAAAGTCCAAACATGATACGGACACCTCCCCTTACACCCACTACATTAAACGTTATGGGTTTGAACTGCCCAACAAAGAGAAGCCTACTAATTAACTACTTGTCATCACTCAAAACTGACGTTGGCTTCCTCCAAGAGACCCATTGGGTAGACAGAGAAGAACTGAGACTGAGGACACCATTATTCCCATATGTAAGGTCAGCGTCCTATGTAGGCAAAAGTAGGGGAGTCGCAATCTTGATCAACCGAAACCTCTCCTTCCAATGTTTACATACAGAGGAGGTTAAGGAAGGCCGCTATGTAATGATAGTATGCAAGCTTAATGATTGCACATTTACCTTGGTTAATATATATGCTCCCAATCAGGGACAATTGAAATTTCTGAGAAAGACCTTGGCTTTAGTTGATCAAATTAAACAAGGCACTGTCCTCATTGGAAGAGACTTTAACTTAGTGTGGGAACCAGAGATGGATAAGAAATTCTCTGGTTTGGGGTCTAGTTATACACATAACAATTCATCTGCCCCAAGATTCCGAGACTTAATGTACCAATATCAGCTCTTTGATGTCTGGCGCTCCCTTCATCCCGCTGACAGAGACTATTCATATCTATCACCGACACATAGATCCTATTCTGGAATAGATTCTTTTTTTACAGATTCTTGGACTTTGAATGAGGTTCGCACAGCCACAATATCTCCTTGTCCGTGGTCAGATCATGATGTAGTAACCATTACAATGCCAAGTAATACGATGCTTACATCCAGACCTAGATGGAAATTTCCGCAATTTTTGTGGACTGACTCCTTATTCCAGAGGTCGCTACAGGAAGCGGAGACTGAGTTTTTTCGACATAATTCGGAAGATGACACTTTCCAGCAAACCAGATGGGGCGCATTTAAAGCATATATTCGAGGCGTTTGTATCAGCAAATTAGCTAAAGTTAAGAAAGATAAAGGAGGACCTTTGGGAAAATTGATGTCCGACCTTCGTAAGGCAGATAAATAGAACAAAATTAACCCCACCCCGGTTCTCTGAGACAAAATCCTTCGCCTTAAGTCCCTAATTAAGGAAAGGGAGACTGAAAGAGTTCAGGAGGCTGCAATGCGATTCCGGCAGCTTATGTACTCTAAGAGTAATAAAGCAGACTCACTATTAGCCAAAAAGTTGTGACAAAGAGCAGCGGTGGTGTGCATTCCCTTTCTGTCCCATGGAGGCAGAACTGCGTCCACCCCTGCAGACATCGGCACCATGTTTGCGGACTTCTACTCTAAATTATACAATATTGATACACATGAGCACCCCATCTCGACCCCAGTTCAGGATATTTCTGATTTCTTGAATACCTTAAATCTTCCACAACTGACGGAAGCAGATGCGGAGGTGCTAACACGGGCATTCTCGTCCAGAGAGATAGAGACTGTGTTAAATCAGATTCAAAGTAACAAAGCTCCAGGCCCAGATGGCTTTACGGGAACATTTTACAAAAAATTAAAACCACAGCTCTTGGCAGTATTAAAGGGCCTCTTCAATGAGATTAGGGAATCAGGAGAGATTCATAAGGAATTCCTAGAGGCCACGATTATCCCCATCCCCAAACCGGGAAAGTGAATGCGGTAATTATCGCCCTATATCCCTCATTAATTTGGACACCAAGATTTATTCAAAATTAATTGCTAACAGAATTATCCACTTACTTCCCACAATATTACACCACGATCAGGTTGGATTCACGCTAGGTAGGCAAGGTCCGGATAATACAAGACGGTTGATCTCTGTCTTTATGGAAGCAAATAGACTTGGCATTCCAATGGTGGCCCTGTCGTTAGATGCTGAGAAGGCTTTCGACAGGGTCAGATGGGACTATATCTGGGAAGTCCTCTGCTCTAAACGTTAGGGGTTTGAACTGCCCAACAAAGAGAAGCCTACTAATTAACTACTTGTCATCACTCAAAACTGACGTTGGCTTCCTCCAAGAGACCCATTGGGTAGACAGAGAAGAACTGAGACTGAGGACACCATTATTCCCATATGTAAGGTCAGCGTCCTATGTAGGCAAAAGTAGGGGAGTCGCAATCTTGATCAACCGAAACCTCTCCTTCCAATGTTTACATACAGAGGAGGTTAAGGAAGGCCGCTATGTAATGATAGTATGCAAGCTTAATGATTGCACATTTACCTTGGTTAATATATATGCTCCCAATCAGGGACAATTGAAATTTCTGAGAAAGACCTTGGCTTTAGTTGATCAAATTAAACAAGGCACTGTCCTCATTGGAAGAGACTTTAACTTAGTGTGGGAACCAGAGATGGATAAGAAATTCTCTGGTTTGGGGTCTAGAGATACACATAACAATTAATCTGCCCCAAGATTCCGAGACTTAATGTACCAATACCAGCTCTTTGATGTCTGGCGCTCCCTTCATCCCGCTGACAGAGACTATTCATATCTATCACCGACACATAGATCCTATTCTGGAATAGATTATTTTTTTACAGATTCTTGGACATTTAAAGATGAGGTTCGCACAGCCACAATATCTCCCTGTCCGTGGTCAGATCATGATGCAGTAACCATTACAATGCCAAGTAATATGATGCTTACATCCAGACCTAGATGGAAATTTCTGCAATTTTTGTGGACTGACTCCTTATTCCAGAGGTCGCTACAGGAAGCGGCGACTGAGTTTTTTCGACATAATTCGGAAGATGACACTTTCCAGCAAACCAGATGGGGCGCATTTAAAGCATGTATTCGAGGCGTTTGTATCAGCAAATTAGCTAAAGTTAAAGGGACACTGAACTCAATTTTTTTCTTTCATGATTCAGATAGAGCATGCAATTTTAAGCCACTTTCTAATTTATTCATATTATCAATTTTTCTTCGTTCTCTTGTAATCTTTATTTTAAAAAGAAGACATCTAAGCTTTTTTTTCATTCAGAACTCTGGACAGCACTTTTTTATTGGTGGATGAGTGTATTCACCAATCAGCAAGAACAACCCAGGTTGATCACCAAAAATGGGCCGGCATCTAAACTTACTTTCTTGCATTTCAAATAAAGATACCAAGAGAATGAAGACAATTTGATAATAGGAGTAAATTAGAAAGTTGCTTAAAATGCCATGCTCTATCTGAATCCCGAAAGAAAAAATTTGGGTACAGTGTCCCTTTAAGAAAGATAAAGGAGGACCTTTGGGAAAATTGATGTCCGACCTTCGTAAGGCAGATAAATAGAACAAAATTAACCCCACCCCGGTTCTCTGAGACAAAATCCTTTGCCTTAAGTCCCTAATTAAGGAAAGGGAGACTGAAAGAGTTCAGGAGGCTGCAATGCGATTCCGGCAGCTTATGTACTCTAAGAGTAATAAAGCAGACTCGCTATTAGCCAAAAAGTTGCGACAAAGAGCAGCGGCGGTGTGCATTCCCTTTCTGTCCCATGGAGGCAGAACTGCCTCCACCCCTGCAGACATCGGCACCATGTTTGCGGACTTCTACTCTAAATTATACAATATTGATACACATGAGCACCCCATCTCGACCCCAGTTCAGGATATTTCAGATTTCTTGAATACCTTAAATCTTCCACAACTGACGGAAGCAGATGTGGAGGTGCTAACACGGGCATTCTCGTCCAGAGAGATAGAGACTGTGTTAAATCAGATTCAAAGTAACAAAGCTCCAGGCCCAGATGGCTTTACGGGAACATTTTACAAAAAATTAAAACCACAGCTCTTGGCAGTATTAAAGGGCCTCTTCAATGAGATTAGGGAGTCATGAGAGATTCATAAGGAATTCCTAGAGGCCACGATTATCCCCATCCCCAAACCGGGAAAGTGAATGCGGTAATTATCGCCCTATATCCCTCATTAATTTGGACACCAAGATTTATTCAAAATTAATTGCTAACAGAATTATCCACTTACTTCCCCCAATATTACACCACGATCAGGTTGGATTCCTGCTAGGTAGGCAAGGTCCGGATAATACAAGATGGTTGATCTCTGTCTTTATGGAAGCGAATAGACTTGGCATTCCAATGGTGGCCCTGTCGTTAGATGCTGAGAAGGCTTTCGACAGGGTCAGATGGGACTATATCTGGGAAGTCCTCCGCTCTTTTGGGTTCCCCGAAACCTTCATCACAGCAATTAAGACCCTATACTCAGCCCCACATGCGAGGGTGAGGGGCATGGGATTTTGTTCTCCAGAATTAGGCAGGGGTGCCCCCTCTCACCGCTCATTTTTGCGTTGGCAATAGAACCGTTTGCAAAGAATTAGGCAGCTTGACCGGATCACTGGTGTACCCATCATATCCCCTCCTGAAAAGATAGTTCTTTTCGCGGACGATGTGACCTTGCTCTTGACGACACCACTGACCTCTATACCCGCAATCTTTGAGGTGATTCACCACTTTTGTGAACTAAGCTACTATAAAATCAATTTCACCAAGACGGAAGGATTCCCTATACAGATAGACCAACCCACTCTGACACGAATACAGTCTCTCTATTCATTCTCATGGTCTTTACAAAATTTTAAACATTTAGGTATCCTTCTCAATGCAGATCCCGAACAGATTATTCAAGATAATTACAGTTTGTTGCTCCATAATCTCCAAGGCTTAATAGAAAAATGGGACTTTAAAGAGCTATCCTGGCTAGGCAGAGTAGCTGCGGTTAAAATGTCTCTGATTCCAAAGGTTTTATACATATTCAGATGCATCCCGCTGAATGTTCCAAAACCTACCTTATTCCATATCCATAAACTTTTTATTACTTATATTTGGCAAAAGAAAGCCCCCAGAATAGCTTTTAACACACTACATAGATCATTTCCCCGGGAGGGAATAGCAGCGCCTAATTTCTTCACTTATTATGAGGCAGTGAGATTGTCTCATGTCTCTGAATGGGGTATCAAAGAGGATAGACCAGGCTGGTATCTACTAGAGGCCTCGGGGATGCCGAAAGACCTGGATCTGATAGACCTTATTTGGACTCCTACTACTAACGAATTAAAACCACACTTACATAATTCTGTAGTGAAGCATAATCTGATCATTTGGAAATCTCTAAGAAATGGTATGCTAATTGCCCCCCATCCTTCATCAATTCATAGCACAGTGGGTTTATTTTGGGACCTCACAAATATCCATATAGGCAAATGGATTTCTAAAGGATATTCTATCATTGGAGATTTTTACGCCTAGCATCAAACCCTGGACTTAACACTGATACAGACCAGGTTTAATCCAGTGCCACCTTGGTTTCCTTTTGAATCCATAACAGTTCTCAGTTTTCTCGCTGCTCCCCCTAGACAACCTACTCCTTGGGAAGCCGGGTGGACTAATTGTAATAAACAACCCAAACCTCTCATGCTTTACTATAATCTGCTCCTTTCAGACCTTACCCAGGGGATACCATGGCAATTTAAGGTTTGGACCCGGGAAGTAGGAACCAGCATTTCAGATCAAGATTGGGACAATGCTATTTCCCTTACAAAAAAGACCATACATTGTATCACTATGTTAGAAGTATATATCAAGCTATTACTCAAATGGCAGGCTTGCCAAAATGTACCCGGAATCCTCACCCTTGTGTTGGCGAGAATGTGGAGAGGAAGGCACTGACCTTCACATCTGGTGGGAGTGCCCGAAAATATCCTCGCTTTGGTTAAAAGTTGTAGACTTATGTAGATCCCTACATTTAACAAATCAAGTAACCCCACTCAACGCCCTTTTCCACATGTTGGGGGAAGATATACCACGGATGTCGAAGAGACTCCTGATATACATCTTCACAGCAACCAAGCTATGCATAGCGAGATCCTGGATATCCTCCGAGCCCCCAAGTCTCTCAGAAATTAAAGGCGTGATTGACTATATGGCAATTATGGAGAGATACTTTTACAATTCGATTGATCAGATGGACACCTACTGGCTCATATGGGACGCCTGGCTACATAAATAAGGAAATACATATGTATCTATGCCCATCTGTGGTTCCCCGTACTCACATGTTTATGGACACAACACCCTCCCCCCTAATTCCCCCCCCCCCCTTTTTTTCCCTCTCCTTCTTACTTTCTATATATTTCTTAACCGTGATATCTACCAACCAAATGATCATTTATTATGTGGACATTTGATCAACTTAGACTTTTTATTGTTAAAATTCTCCATAGGTGACTCAACCAAAAATTATGCTACCAAATGTTTTTGCTGATTATGTGGCATACCATATGTTCATACTGTTTTTTCAGACTACTGTGACTTCTGCTTATAACATTATACCATTGTATATCATGTTTCTATTTTCAAGGCAATCATTTTATGTTGTATAAACTGGAAAAAACTCCAATAAAAAATCTTTAAAAAAAAATGATAATCTCTTTATTAACCAGTCCCCATGTTTGCATAATCAACACTGTTATATTAATACACTTTTTACCTCTGTGCTTACCTTGTATCTAAGCCTCTGCAGCTGGCCCCTTACCTCAGTGCTATTTACAGACTTGCATTTTAGCTAACACTTTTTACCTCTGTGCTTACCTTGTATCTAAGCCTCTGCAGCTGGCCCCTTACCTCAGTGCTATTTACAGACTTGCACTTTAGCTAAGTGCTGACTCGTAAATAACTCCACAGGATTGAACACAATGTTATCTATATAGCACACATGAACTAGCAGGGTCTTCCACAGCCGCCAACTTTAGCCCCCAAAAACTGCCTACTGCAGTTATTTTATTTATTATTTATAAAAAATGCTATTTTTTTTTATTTTAAAAAAGCAATGTGAGCAATTGGGGCAGATTTAAAAAATTAACCAGTAGTCTGACCTCTGGTTAATTTTTTGAGCGCTAATTGCTACTGTGGGCTTGTTATTTACTGCGCGCCGGCAAATGGGTAAATTTGCCATTTTGCTCCACTTGTAATCTAGCACTCAATATTTAAAAATAACATTAAAAACAATAACAGTTTTAGTTAATGAAGAGCTGCTTATGAAGAATAATGATTAGCATGGCAATCATTTACCCAGTAAGGTGTTTTTTTTAGAGAGTTAAAGGTATAGAAAGGTCAAAAACGAAATAAATTTGAAATATAAGCATTTTTTCAATATACTTTCATTATCAAAAATACTTCTAGTAAAAGTTATTAATGTTTTTCAGCGGCATACACACATATCCTGTGAGGGCCTATGCACTAGTATTCAAACACCATGGTTGCTCAGAGAGCTGGCAGTTGTGTCTGTTGCTGGCTCTCTGATAAGGTGTGATGTTTGAATACTGGTGCACAATATTTCACAGGATATGTGCATATGCAGCTGAAAAACACTAATAACTATTATTAGAAGCATTTTTGATAATGGAAGCATATTGCAAAAATGCTTCTTGTTCAAATTTAAATGCAGCCGTGCACATTTAATTTTTGACATTTTCTCTCTTTAAAGGGACACTGAACCCAAATTTTTTCTTTCGTGATTCAGATAGAGCATGACATTTTAATCAACTTTCTAATTTACTCCTATTATCAAATTTTCTTTATTCTCTTGGTATCTTTATTTGAAATGCAAGAATGTAAGTTTAGATGCCGGCCCATTTTTGGTAAACAACCTGGGTTGTCCTTGCTGATTGCTGGATAAATTCATCCACCAATCAAAAAGTGCTGTCCAGAGTTCTTAACCGAGAAAAAAGCTTAGATGCCTTTTTCAAATAAAGATAGCAAGAGAAAGAAGACAAAATGATAATAGGAGTAAATTATAAAGTTGCTTAAAATTGCATGCTCTATCTGAATCACAAAATAAGAAATTTGGGTTCAGTGTCCCTTTAACTACTTTCAATGAATATTGCATTTGTCATACTCTGGTCTATAACTTTCCTTTTTTACATATATAAACTATTTAATTGTATGCCAATGTTGTATTTTTTAAATGTTTTTCACCCGGACCAAAAATCACCTGCATTCATTTTAAATTTGCAGTTTGTTTATCCATGTGATGTCCCGGAATTTCCAGACATATTCTACATAGGTCCGATATTTTACTAACATACCTCTCTGGATGACGTTCCTGTTTATGATACATATTTAAAATATCAAATTATATTCAGCAAAGCAAAATAAAATATTGATTTAATGACCTAGGAACAGAAATTCTTTACCAGTTTACATGCATGTTTTTAAATTGAAAAATGTGTAGCTTTTATTTATTTTAAACAGACATAAAGTAGCTTTAATTTGTTAAAAGACTTACCTAAAGTTATTTTTTTTCCTAATAAAAAGCAGTGTGATTTTATTAGCAGTGTTAGTAGAACTGTAAAAAAACAAAACAACTTTGTGATGATTGTCAGTAACAAATAATCTTATAATTTTATAAAAAAACAACAACATTTTGGTAAAAATTGCAGATGTTGGTAAACATTGTATTGTTTCATCCATATAGGTACTCATAAGAGATAGCACAGTATCACCATATAGTAGACACTGATTACAATTATGCTATATAGTATGCTTGTTATCATTAGATAGAAAGATAGATAGATAGATAGATAGATGATATACAATATGATTTTGCCAATGTGGAGTCACTTGTACAGAGTTCATTGACATGATACCTCCCCAGTGGTTCAATCCCAAACCACATATACTACCAAACATAGGCATATAGCTAGTCCGGATCAATACATGAATAAAAAAAAATGGAGTATTATGCAGTATAGTGAAAATGAACCCTTTCAAAACCGAGGCTAAATAGCAGTTAAAAACGTATATTTTATTCTATTTAAAAAGTTCAAGTACAAATGAGCACAGTCACATGCCACTGTATCCCAGCCAGCCTGCCATCAGACGTGTCTCGCTTGCCGCTTTCTCAAAGATAGCCAAACACAGATCGCATTTAAATCCCCCTTGGTCTCGTGCCGTTCACCTGGAAAAAACGGAAGTGACATATGCATCTTACTCGCATGCCGGTATTGCCTCGCTATTTGATTGGCACAAATAGTTATGTTATGTTCTAGTGCAGGTCGCTTGTTAGATTTTGACAGATGTCACCTATACTGTATATCAGACATTGTGCAGTGAGCTCTATTCCCCACTGCGCAAAGCGCCGTTAGTGCCGTCACTTTCTTATTGCCCACACAGTTCTTGCTTAGATCATATCTTACATCTACTCATAGTAAACATTGTTGCAACTATATATGTTTCTTTGTGCTTACAATGTTTACAATGTACATATATCACTCTAATTTTGTGAGCGGCAGCGTTTCCTAGGGGGATCCAGCAGTACACTTTCACAGTTCATAGAAAATCACAACAAATTTACAAAAAAAATTAATACATATATTTACTACACTGAAAAAGCAAACCCTTTGCTTATTGAAGACATACAGGCCCATTTATCAAGCTCCGTACGGAGCTTGAAGGGCCGTGTTTCTGGCGAGTCTTCTAAAGACCGCTGCTCCATAACCCTGTCCGTCTGCTCAGAGCCGATTTCCGGCGGGAAATGTTAGAAGGTAAATTATATATCTTGATGTGCAATCTAGTCTGTATTTGATGTTATAGGTTTCCCCTGTTACACTTGATACAAAAGTATCACTTTTTTTTTGTAATATAATCACGTCTTACATGGTCCCCTACCACATACAATGACAGTAGTGAGACCTGAAATTTTTCAAGTCCAAGGCATTGACTATGTAGTAGGCAATAAGAGAGGAGAGAATAGATTCGCAAAATGATTACATAGATAGGCGTATTGGATCTTCTTTGGTAAAAAGAACCTGGAGGGATAAATGTCAGGTGGAATATTGATTTGTACATAGAAAACTGAGAAACATAAACACACATTTACATTACAACAATTCTCCTTTACATTAGAACAACTGGACACGCTAGTTAAACAGACTATGGGGCTGATTTATCATGTTCGGGCGGACATGATCCTCTGCCCTACGTCAATAAATACCGACAGAATACGCTGTTGGCGTTTATCATTGCACAAGTGTAATGTCTGAGAAAAAGACAGGAGTTAGAGTGGACCACAGCTACTGACAAATAGGTATATAAATAATATAGGTGTAGCTAAGTGTGTAGCAGGGTGTCACACGGATATTACACACAAGTAATATGTGGCAACCTAGCACACACACAAGAAGCAGTTAATATGTGAAGAAAATAAGAAAACAAAAATAATGATAATAAGCATCTGCACAACACTATTGCTGATAAAATGCAGGAGTAGACTAAACAGCAGTGTGAATAGATACTTAAGCCTCTTTAGCATGAGTAGTTAATAAACACAAGCTCATTTTATGTTTGTGCACAAAACAGAAAAATAATGGAGGATGCTTGTTTAACATGAGTTCAGGAATAACTGCGTGAACTTAGGTATAAGTGCAAGTGTGTGAAGCAGAAATATAAGTGTGTAAATATGAGCAAAGATATATCCCCAAGTACCGGTACCTTGAATTCCTAATTTGCAGGATTGGCTATGAGAGGAACCGCAAGTAGGATAGACAGCGGTAAGCGGTTAGAAGCAGCCGGTCTCGGCAGGAGAGTGGCGTGTGACGTCACAGAGGCCGCAATTCCGGAAGCGAAGCAGGTCCCAGCTCTGCTTTGGAAGTAACAGGAACAGAGCTCAGTGAGCGGTTGCTGCAGGAATTACAGGAAAGGTGTGCAGCTCAGGACTGGTCCCAGTAGAGAAACAATACCAAGCAATGAATGAGTGTGAATTGCAGGTATTTATGGTAGTTCCAAGCAGTTAAAGGGGCAGAGCTAATATAGGAAGGAGTATGCATGACAGAACACCCCCCTCCAGGAGCAGCTCCGATGCTCAAAGTCTTGGACGTTCAGGGTGTCTTTGATGGAATCTGGAAATTAATCTGGGAGCTGAGATGTTGGTGGATGGCTCCCAGGAGTTGTGTTCACTAGAGTATCCCTTCCATTTGATGAGATATTGAAGATCACCCCTGAAACGTCTAGCATCCAGAATATCCTCAACTTCATATTCCATGTTGGGGTCTATGGAAACAGGGGGTAAAGTGGTATCTGTAGGTAGGGTACGTAGGGTCCGGTAAGGTTTGAGCAATGTAACATGAAAGGTGGGATGAATCCTGAGTGTAGTAGGTAACGTAAGACGAACAGCGTTGCAGTTGATGATCCGCTGGATAGGGAATGGTCCGATGAAGAGTGGTGAAAGCTTCCTGGAAGGAGTTGACAAGCGTAGATTTTTTGTGGACAGCCATACAAGATCTCCTGGTTTGTATGTAGGTGGTGGAGTGCGGCGTCGGTCGTAATATTTTTTTTGTATGATCTTTGCATCATCTATTGCTTGTTTAACAGAAACGAAATTTGAAGTGATGGTGGAAGCTAAGTCTGAAATATGGGAATGATCTGATACCAGTTCAGGCAACCATTGGAAAGAAGGATGGAACCCATAATTGACATAGAAGGGTGTCTGTTTAGTCGTAGAATGTAGAGTATTATTAAAGACGAATTCAGCGAAATGTAGTACTTGGGACCAGGAATGTTGATTCGTATGACAATAGGTCCTTAGGAACTGTTCTACCCATTGGTTACAACGTTCTGTCTGTCCATTCGTCTGTGGATGGTAGGATGATGAAAGGGACTTATCAATGGAAAATTGTTTGCAGAAGGCAGACCACAGGGCGCTGGTGAATTGGGACCCTCGATCGGTCAGGATTTTCTTAGGCAGGCCATGTAGCCTGATGACATTTTTTAGAAGTAGTTGTATGGTTTCAGCTGCAGTGGGGAGCTTGTGGTAAGGTATAAGATGAATCATTTTACTGAACAAATCCACTACAACTAATATAGTGGTGTTATTTCCAGAAATGGGTAAATCCACAATGTAATCTAATGCAATTTCTTGCCAAGGTCTATCAGGTGTAGGAATTGACAGAAGAAGTCCATAAGGTGGTCTTTTGTTTCTTTTGGATATGGTACAAGTGGGGCAGGAGTTAATGAACTGTGTCACATCAGTTAATAATGTTGGCCACCAGTAAGATCGCTGTACTAATTCCTTAGTTTTGGTTACTCCACAATGTCCCCCTAGAGATGAGTCGTGAGCGGATTTGAGTAATTGTTCACGTAGAGAAGGTGGAAGATATAGTTTGTTCCCATAACAATAAATTCCTTGGTTGTTAATTGTTAGAAGATGTTCAGGTTTGGAGCAATCCTTCATTTGTTCAGATTTTAACAGAGGTCCAGAATCAACCATGAATAGAAGAAAGTTTTCCTCGGGAATGACATGTTGGGTTGTGGTATTGTCCAGAGGTGGTTGTGGAAGTCGAGATAGGGCATCTGCCTTCCCATTTTTCCTGGCAGGTCTGTAGGTAATGAGGAAATTGAAGCGTGAAAAGAATAAATTCCAGCGAACTTGGCGAGCCGAAAGCGTTCTTGTGGATTTTAGGAATTGTAAGTTTCGATGATCAGTATAAACTATGGTTGGTGTTGTAACACCTTCCAGTAGGTGTCTCCATTGCTCGAATGCAGCCTTAATAGCCAGGAGTTCCTTTTCGCCAATTGGATAATTTCTTTCTGCTGTTGTTAGAGTACGAGAATAGTAAGCTACAGGATGTAATGGTTGTTGCAATGATTGTCGTTGTGAAAGGATGGCACCAAGTGCAAAATCAGAAGCGTCTACTTCAAGTGTGTAAGGAAGTTCTGGGTTTGGGTAGCGCAAAATGGGAGCAGATGTAAATCGTGATTTCAGTAAATCAAAAGCATCTTGAGCGACAGTAGACCAGGAGAATTTTGTATTTTGCTTTGTGAGATCAATAAGAGGTTTAGAAAGAGAGGAGTAATTTTTAATAAATTTTCTGTAAAAATTGGCGAATCCAAGAAAACTTTGAACTTGTTTTCTGGAAGTAGGGACAGGCCAATTCACTACAGATTTTATTTTAGTATCATCCATACGTATACCCTTATCAGATATAATATATCCAAGGAATGGTATACTGCTGGCATGAAAGATGCATTTTTCTGCTTTTACGTATAAAGAGTTACTTCTGAGTCTAGTCAATACCTGGCGGACATGGATTTTGTGGTCTGCTAGAGATTTGGAGTATATTAAAATGTCGTCGAGGTAAATGACTACGTAGGTATCCAGGACATCCTTGAAAATGTCATTTATGAGATGTTGGAAGGTGGCAGGAGCGTTACAGAGACCGAATGGCATGACTACATACTCGTATAACCCATAACGGGTACGAAATGCAGTCAGCCATTCGTCTCCTGCCCTCATCCTGATTAAGTTGTAGGCTCCCCTGAGGTCTAACTTGGTGAAGATTTTGGAACCTTCTAGACGCTCAATTAATTCACTGATAAGGGGTAAGGGGTAGCGGTTTTTTATAGTAACCTTGTTTAACTGCCTGTAATCGACAATAGGTCTTAAGGAGGCATCTTTGTTTTTAACAAAGAAAATCCCTGCTGCTGCAGGAGAGGTTGAAGGTCTTATAAAACCTTTTTTAAGATTTTCTTCGATGTAGGATCTAAGGTGTAAGAGTTCTGGTTTAGACAGAGGGAAAATGTGCCCACAAGGAATAGCCGCCCCTGGAAGGAGATCGATTGGGCAGTCATACGGCCTGTGTGGTGGAAGATTTTCTGATTGTTTCTTACTGAACACATCGGAAAAATCTTCATAATCAGGGGGCACCTTTGGTTCTACACCTTCGGGTGATGGTTGAAGTAGCAATTGAGGGTAACAAGTGGTCTTGCAGTAATCTGAAGTAAACTGTAAAGAGAGGGATGACCAAGTGATGGTAGGATCATGTTGCCTGAGCCATTGTAGCCCTAGAATTAAGGGGAAGTCTGGTGAAGTAATGACATCGAATTTTATATATTCCCTATGGTGACACTCTGTTGACATTAAAATAGGAATTGTCTCAAACAGAACAGGTCCTGTGGACAAGACCTCACCATCTATTCCTCTCAAATGAACAGGAGACAGTTTCTTGTGCAAGGGAATTTTATTAGTTTCACAAAAACTTTTATCAATGTAAGAGAGGGAGGCTCCGGAGTCAATAATCCCTGAGATGGTCACCCGTGTTTGATCCCACTGTAAAACAAGAGTGGTTTTACAATACTGGTTACATTTGAGGACAGTCTTAATTGAATGATAGTGAGTCAACAGCTTACCCTTTCTTTGGCGGGTGAGGTTGGGGCACTCTCTTATCCCATGCTCTTCAGAGGCACAGTACATGCACAGGTTATGGGTGCGACGTCTTGTTTTTTCCTGGGAACTTAGGGGTCCCCTTAAGAAGGCGATATCCATAGGTTCTGGAGGGGGTTTTGAGTGTGTACTGGGTGGATTGTTTGTGAGCCTGGGCCTAGAGAATGAATCATGGCTAGACCGTTCGTGATGTCTTTCCCTAAGCCGTCTGTCAATGCATATACATAGGTCTATAAGTAGTTCCAGAGTGGGAGGTATTTGGGTACGAGATAACTCGTCCTTAACTGCATCTGACAACCCTAACCGGAATTGGTTTCGGAGAGACAAGTTGTTCCATTGGGTGTCAGGAGCCCACCTCTTGAATTCCGCTATATATTCTTCTACATCTCTCTTTCTCTGCCTTAGGGACCTCATGGCATTTTCAGCTGTTTGCTGCTTAAAGGGGTCCTCATAAAGTTGTGATAAGGCAGAGAAGAAAGAGTCTAAGGAGTTAAGAATGTCATCATTGTGCTCCAGGAAACTATTTGCCCATGCCCTTGGCTCTGCCCTCAGGTAGGAGATGGTAGTCATAACTTTTACCCTATCGGTAGGATATGTATAGGGTTTGAGAGTAAAAAGTAAATAGCATGAATTTTTAAATTCCCTAAACAGCTTCCTATCTCCTGAGAAAGGTTCAGGGGAACTAATATGGGGTTCTATGGGAGGAGGTTTTCTATCCACAACCTCCTTGATATAAGTTTTTAAATTATCATTTTCAAGTTTTAAAGCAGTAAGACCTTCAGTTAATATGTCTACTTTGTTACTTAGTGTTTGTATGTGTGTATTCACATCAGTTGGGTCCATTTTGTTTTAGGCTTGGTATTTCTGTAATGTCTGAGAAAAAGACAGGAGTTAGAGTGGACCACAGCTACTGACAAATAGGTATATAAATAATATAGGTGTAGCTAAGTGTGTAGCAGGGTGTCACACGGATATTACACACAAGTAATATGTGGCAACCTAGCACACACACAAGAAGCAGTTAATATGTGAAGAAAATAAGAAAACAAAAATAATGATAATAAGCATCTGCACAACACTATTGCTGATAAAATGCAGGAGTAGACTAAACAGCAGTGTGAATAGATACTTAAGCCTCTTTAGCATGAGTAGTTAATAAACACAAGCTCATTTTATGTTTGTGCACAAAACAGAAAAATAATGGAGGATGCTTGTTTAACATGAGTTCAGGAATAACTGCGTGAACTTAGGTATAAGTGCAAGTGTGTGAAGCAGAAATATAAGTGTGTAAATATGAGCAAAGATATATCCCCAAGTACCGGTACCTTGAATTCCTAATTTGCAGGATTGGCTATGAGAGGAACCGCAAGTAGGATAGACAGCGGTAAGCGGTTAGAAGCAGCCGGTCTCGGCAGGAGAGTGGCGTGTGACGTCACAGAGGCCGCAATTCCGGAAGCGAAGCAGGTCCCAGCTCTGCTTTGGAAGTAACAGGAACAGAGCTCAGTGAGCGGTTGCTGCAGGAATTACAGGAAAGGTGTGCAGCTCAGGACTGGTCCCAGTAGAGAAACAATACCAAGCAATGAATGAGTGTGAATTGCAGGTATTTATGGTAGTTCCAAGCAGTTAAAGGGGCAGAGCTAATATAGGAAGGAGTATGCATGACAACAAGTATTCCCACCCCTGCACATTTGCGGCCAATCTAGCAAGGGGGTGTCAATAAACATGATTGTATTCGATCGGGCTGATTGCTGTTTGCTGCCTCAGAGCCTGAAGACTCGCGCAGAAACAGCTGCATACGCAGCTTAGGAATTCGGCCCCTATGTCTGCAATAAGCAAAGAGCACAATAGTATTGCATTGTCAGTGTAGTAAATATATGTATTATTTTATTTTTGTACATTTGTTGTGATTTTATATGAACTGTGAAAGTGTACTGCTGGATCCCCCTGGGAAACGTTGCCGCTTGCGAAATTAGAGTGATATATGTACATTGTAAACACAAAGCAAAATATATAGTTGCAACAATGTTTACTATGAGTAGATGGAAGATATGATCTAAGCCAGAACTGTGTGTGCAATAAGAAGGTGACAGCACTAACGGCACTTTGTGCAGTGGGGAATAGAGCTCAGCTTACTGCACAATGTCTGATATACAGTATAGGTGACATCTGTCAAAATCTAACAAGCGACCTGCACTAGAACATAACGGTGTGCGACCAAGGGGGATTTAAATGTAATCTGTGATTGCTTGCAGACAGCTATCTTTGAGAAAGCGGCAAGCGAAACGTGTCAGATGGCAGGCTGGCTGGGATACAGTGGTATTTGAGTGTGAACATTTGTACTTTGTACTTGAATTCTTTAAATATATGGAATAAAACTTATGTTTTTAACTGCTATTTAGCCGCGGTTTTGAAAGGGTTAATTTTCACTATACTGGATAATCCTCTTTTTTTTTGTTCATATATAGCTACAAATACAAATCACCATTATACAGTACAGCATATTCATTATCAGTGTATACTGTATAGATACTCATCCCCCTAATACAGTTCAGTCTGCTCTTTACCAGTATACAGTTTAAATAAAAATGCCATTTTATTTAATTATATTCACAGCTGGTGCAGGAACACCATTGCTAATGATCTGGGCCCTCTCTCCCACCCCCCACTGGGAAGTTAATTTATGTCAATGCTTCTTGTTTACATAGATTTTCTATAGCCAATACTTCAGTATTGTATAGTTTGGTAAAGGTGGCGGTTTCGACATGCAAAAACAACTATTTTAAATGCTATGGATAATTAGAGACAGGCCCGAAAAAAATGCAATAAAATATAGAGGCCTATTTATCATAGGTCTTGCGGACCTGATCCGACAGTGCGGATCAGGTCCGCAAGACCTCGCTGAATGCGGACAGCAATACGCTCTCCGTATTCAGCATTGCACCAGCAGCTCACAAGAGCTGCTGGTACAACACCGCCCCCTGCAGACTCGCCGCCAGCAGGGGGTGTCAATCAACCCGATCGTACTCGATCGGGTTGAATTCCGGCGATTCCTGTCCGCCTCATCAGAGCAGGTGGACAGGGTTAAGGAGCAGCGGTCTTTAGAAACACAGGCCCTCAAGCTCCGTACGGAGCTTGATAGATAGGCCCCAGAGTGTGCAAACAACGCTGTGTGGAATATAGGATTGTTAAAGTAAATATCTAACAAGGTGTTCACACAGTTCTGTTTGCACACTCTTTGTATTGCCTGTTTTATATCTGTCCCTAATTGTCCTCAGCAGAAGTGATAGAAACATATGTTCCAATATGGAGGCACCTATTAATTTAAAGAAGCTCAGTGGAACTGAGAAAAACTACTTCAATGTCCCTTTGAAGGGATATTAAATGCAACTTAATGTTATGTAAAATTAATGCTTTGTTCATGTTTCTTAAGTAGGCAAAAATCTATAACTTGAGTTTTCCAAATGTTGCAAATTGCATAAAACAGCTATCTGATTTGAAGTATTTGTAGGTTACAAAATTTGAGTTTTGGCCTCTTTAGGAAGAGTAAGATGAAGCAGATTTCTTTTACAAAGATATGACGAGTCCACGGATTTCATCCTTACTTGTGGGATATTAACCTTCTGCTAACAGAAAGTGGCAAAGAGCACCACAGCAGAGCTGTATATATAGCCCCTCCCTTCCCCTCCACCCCCAGTCATTCTCTTTGCCTGTGTTATACTAGGAAGACATGGTAAAGTGAGGTGTTAGTTTTAATTTCTTCAATCAAGAAGTTTTTTATTTTAAATGGTATCGGTGTGTACTATTTTCCTCAGGGGGATATGGAAGAAGATTTCTGCCCTGAGGTTGATGATCTTAGCAGTTGTAACTAAGATACATGCTGGTTCCCACAAGACTTCTGAAGGTAACCATGAGACATCTTCAGTGTGGAGACCGGTTTTATGCTACAAGCAGCATTAAGGTATGTGCAGCCTTTTTTCTGAGGAGACTTAGTGTATCAGAACTGGCTGGCATTATTTTCCTGTATGGGAATGGGGTAAGCAGTAATCCTAATTTATAAGAGGGGTATTACTGGAGTCCCTATATTATATTTATCATTGGTTAACTTTATTGGGCAATGTGACAATGTAAAAACGATATATAACGTTTTCTATTATTGGCAAGACTTGTTTATTTTGGTTTGAGGGGTTGTATTGTGTTTGTACATTAACTTTGGTGCAATACCGCATTCCCGTGCGGTTGTGTTTGGGCCTACTCCGGTTTTGACCTTAAGGGGCGGGGCTTATTTTCGCACACTCAGATGCGCACTTCCTTCAGGCTAGGCAGCAGCAAGCAGTAACTCAGGTGGCTCCTGGACTGTGTAGCTGGTCTGAAGGGTTGGAAACTTGTTTCGAAGTACCCTGGGGGCAGGTAGGCGCTACAGCAGAGCTGTGGCGAGGTGCAGAGGGTATTTTTTTCTATCTTTTGACTAGTTGTTGATATAAGTACTTTAAAGCCTTATTTCTGCCCTTGCTTCTGGGTGCAGTAATTTTTGGATTAACCAATGATTTTTAGTTAAATTTGGGGTTAATTTAACGTCATTTGAGAATTTTGGAAAAATTGTTCACTTTTTCTTTTCTTAAAGACACAGTACACGTTTTTTCAAATGTTTATTTTATGCAATAAATAAGTGTTTAAACAACTTTTGTGGTATTATCTAGTGTGTCTAATTCCTTTACTCTGCAGGAGATGGCTGCAGTTATGCCAACTACCCTTACAGAGGTATTGTCTAAATTACCAGTATTGAAGGGTAAACAAAGTAGGTCAGGTATTAATGGTATTAATTCCTCCGATGCTTTATTAGCTATTTCCGATGTTCCCTCACAATGCTCTGAGTTGGGGATCAGGGAATTACTGGGGATTCAGATGCTGTGTCATTTAAATTTAAGCTTGAACAACTCCGCCTGTTACTTAGGGAGGTTTTAGCGACTCTGGATGATAGTGACCCTATTGTGATTCCTCCAGAGAAATTGTGTAAAATGGATAAATACTTGGAAGTACCTACTTACACTGATGTTTTTCCGGTTCCTAAGAGAATTTTGGAAATTATTAGAAAGGAATGGGATAGACCAGGTATACCGTTTTCTCCTCCTCCTAATTTTAAGAAAATGTTTCCCATATCAGATACCATTCGGGACTCATAGCAAACGGTCCCTAAGGTAGAGGGAGCTATATCTACCCTGGCTAAGCGTACTATTATACCCATTGAGGATAGTTGTGCTTTCAAAAACCATATGGATAAGAAATTAGAGGGTCTACTAAAGAAAATATTTGTTAATCAGGGGTTTCTATTACAACCTACGGCTTGCATTGTTCCAGTAACTACTGCAGCAGCTTTTTGGTTTGAGGCTCTAGAAGAGTCTCTTAAGGTTGAGACTCCATTCGATGACATCTTAGATAGAATTAAGGCTCTCAAGCTAGCTAATTCTTTTGTTACTGATGCCGCTTTTCAAATTGCTAAATTAGCTGCAAAAAATGCAGGATTTGCTATTTTAGCGCATAGAGCATTGCGGCTCAAATCTTGGTCTGCTGATGTGTCATCAAAACATAAGCTTTTAGCTATTCCCTTTAAAGGTAAGACCCTTTTTGGGCCAGAATTGAAGGAAATAATTTCTGATATTACAGGAGGTAAAGGCCATGCCCTACCTCAGGATAAGTCGGTTAAAATGAGGGGTAAACAGAATAATTTTCGTTCCTTTTGGAACTTTAAAGGAGGACCCCCCGCTTCTTCTTCTTCTTCCTCAGAGCAGGAAGGGAATTTTACCCAATCTAAGTCAGTCTGAAGACCTAATCAGAACAGGAATAAGGGTAAACAATACAAAAAGCCTGCTCCTGCTCCTAAGACAGCATGAAGGGGCGGCCCCCGATCCGGGACTGGATCTAGTAGGGGGCAGACTCTCTTTCTTTGCTCAGGCTTGGGCAAGAGATGTTCAGGATCCCTGGGCACTAGAAATAGTGACTCATGGTTATCAATTGGAATTCAAGGATTTTCTCCCAAGAGGGAGATTTCCTCTTTCAAAGTTATCTGCAAACCAGATAAAAAGAGAGGCGTTCTTACGTTGTGTAAAAGACCTTTCGACTATGGGAGTAATTTGTCCAGTTCCAAAATTGGAACAGGGACAGGGGTTTTACTCAAACCTATTTGTGGTTCCCAAAAAAGAGGGAATGTTGAGACCCATTTTAGATCTCAAGTGTCTAAACAAATTTCTAAGAGTTCCATCATTCAAGATGGAGACTATACGAACAATTTTACCAATGATCCAGGAGGGTCAATATATGACTACCGTGGATTTGAAGGATGCTTACCTTCATATTCCAATCCACAAGGATCATCATCGGTTTCTAAGGTTTGCCTTCTTGGACCAACGTTATCAGTTTGTGGCTCTTCCTTTTGGGTTAGCCACGGCACCCAGAATCTTCACAAAGGTTCTAGGGTCTCTTTTGGCGGTTCTCAGACCGCGAGGAATAGCGGTGGCGCCTTATCTGGACGATATTCTGATTCAGGAGTCAACATTTCATCTGACAAAGTCTCACACAGACACAGTGTTGTCTTTTCTGAGAACTCATGGTTGGAAGGTGAACATAGAGAAGAGTTCACTTGTCCCAAAGACAAGGGTTCCTTTCTTGGGAACTCTGATAGACTCGGTAGCTATGAACATATTTATGACGGAGGTCAGAAAGACAAAGATACTAAATACTTGCCGAGCACTTCAGTCCATTCCTCGGCCATCAGTGGCTCAGTGTATGGAAGTAATTGGATTAATGGTAGCGGCAATGGACATAGTTCCGTTTGCTCGCTTTCATCTCAGACCACTGCAACTGTGCATGCTCAGACAGTGGAATGGGGATTATGCAGATTTATCTCCTCAGATAAATCTGGATCAAGAGACCAGAAACTCTCTTCTTTGATGGTTGTTGCCAGATCATCTGTCCCAAGGGACTTGTTTCCGCAAACCCTCGTGGGTGATAGTGACAACAGATGCCAGCCTTCTGGGCTGGGGTGCAGTTTGGAATTCCCTGAAGGCTCAGGGTGTTTAGACTCAAGTGGAGTCTCTTCTTCCAATCAATATTCTGGAACTCAGAGCAATAATCAATGCGCTCCTGGCGTGGCCTCAGTTGGCTTCGGCCAAATTCATCACATTCCAGTCGGACAACATCACGACTGTGGCATATGTCAATCATCAGGGGGGAACAAGGAGTTCCTTAGCAATGATAGAGGTATCCAAGATAATCAGTTGGGCGGAGGCCCACTCTTGTCATCTGTCAGCGATCTACATCCCAGGAGTAGAGAACTGGGAAGCAGATTTTCTAAGTCGACAGACTTTTCATCCGGGGGAGTGGGAACTTCACTCTGAGGTATTTGCCTCATTGATTCTCAGATGGGGCAGACCTGAATGGGATTTGATGGCATCCTGACAGAATGCCAAGCTTCCAAGATACGGATCCCAGTCAAGGGATCCTCAGGCCGAACTGATAGATGCCTTGGCAGTGCCTTGGTTGTTCATCTTAGCTTATGTGTTTCCGACGTTTCCTCTCCTCCCACGCGTGATTGCTTGAATCAAACAGGAGAGAGCTTCAGTGATCCTGATAGCGCCTGCGTGGCCACGCAGGACTTGGTATGCAGATCTAGTGGACATGTCCTCTCTGCCACCGTGGAAACTTCCATTGAGACAGGACCTTCTTATTCAAGGTCCTTTCCAACATCCAAATCTAATTTCTCTGCAGCTGACTGCATGGAGATTGGACGCTTGATTTTATCGAAGCAAGGATTCTCTGATTCAGTTATCAATACTTTGATACAGGCTAGAAAGCCTGTTACTAGAAAAATCTATCATAAGATATGGCATAAATATCTTTATTGGTGTAGTCCAAGGGTTACTCATGGAGTAAAGTTAGGATTCCTAGGATTCTGTCTTTTCTCCAAGAAGGATTGGAGAAAGGGTTATCAGCAAGTTCCTTAAAGGGACAAATTTCAGCTTTGTCAATTCTGTTTCACAAACGTTTGGCAAATGTACCAGATGTTCAGTCTTTTTGTCAGGCTCTATCTAGAATTAAGCCTGTATTTAGACCTATTACTCCTCCCTGGAGTTTGAATTTAGTTCTTCGAGTTCTGCAAGGGGTTTCATTTGAACCTATGCATTCCATAGATATTAAACTGTAATCTTGGAAAGTTCTGTTTTTGGTTGCTATTTCTTCTGCTCGAAGAGTTTCTGAGCTTTCAGCGCTACAGTGGGATTCGCCTTATCTCATATTTCATTCTGATAAGGTGGTTTTACTTACCAAACCTGGTTTTCTTCCTAAGGTTGTTTCGAATAAGAATATTAATCAGGAAATTGTTGTTCCTTCCTTGTGTCCTAATCCTTCTTCCAAGAAGGAACGTCTGTTACATAACTTGGACGTGGTCCGTGCCTTAAAGTTTTACTTACAGGCAACTAACGATTTCCGTCAACCATCTTCATTATTCATTGTTTATTCTGGAAAGCGTAGGGGTCAGAAAGCTACGGTTACCTCTCTTTCTTTTTGGCTGAGAAGTATCATCCGCCTGGCATATGAGACTGCTGGACAGCAGCCTCCTGAAAGAATTACGGCTCATTCTACTAGGGCTGTGTCCATGTCCTATTGCTTTGGTATTGGTTTCCCACAAGTAAGGATGAAATCTGTGGACTCGTCATATCTTTGTAAAAGAAAAAGTAAATTTATGCTTACCTGATAAATTACTTTCTTTTACGATATGACGAGTCCACGGCCCTCCCTGTTCTTTTTAAGACAGTGTTTCTTTATATTTTTTGTAAACTTCAGTCACCTCTGCACCTTTTAGCCTTTCCTTTTCTCTTCCTATAATCTTCGGGCCGAATGACTGGAAGTGGAGGGGAAGGGAGTGGCTATATATACAGCTCTGCTGTGGTGCTCTTTGCCACTTCCTGTTAGCAGGAGGTTAATATCCCACAAGTAAGGATGAAATCCGTGGACTCGTCATATCGTAAAAGAAAGTAATTTATCAGGTAAGCATAAATTTAGTTTTTATCCAAATTAAATAGGTGTTTAACCCCTCAACTCAATATGATGTAGATCTACGTCATGCACTATGAAGCCCATTGTATTATGTCCGTGGAATATTTCTTTATCAGTCCAATCCAGTAGTCTTCTTCTCCCAGCGTCAAGTGGAAAGATAAAGGAAAATTCCAGTACAAAATTTAATTGGAATAAAGGAATGAGGTAGAGCAACAGATAAGTCACAAGGCAGAGCAGGTTCAGCAACAGAAAAATCAGTCCAATCTCTCAAGGTACCAGAGGGCAAGGCAAGAAGATTGATTACAAGGCAGAGCAGGTTCAGCAACAGGAAAATCAGAGCAATCTTTCAAGGTACCAGAGGACAAGGCAAGAAGCTTGCTTACAAGGCAAAGCAGGGTTCAGCACCAGGTAATCAGTCCAATCTCCCAAGGTACCAGAGGGCAAGGCAAGAAGCTTGATTATAAGACAAAGCATGGTTCAGCAACAGGTAATCAGTCCAATCTCTCAAGGCACCAGAGTGCAAAGCAGGAAGCTTGCTTACAAGGCAAAGAAGGGTTCAGCAACAGATAATCAGTCCAAGCTGTCAAGGTACCAGAGGGCAAGTCAAGAGGCTTGGTTATAAGGCAAAGCAGGGTTCAGCAACAGGTAATCGGTCCAATCTCTCAAGGTACCAGAGGGCAAGGCAAGAGGCTTGGTTATTATTATTATTATTATCATTTATTTGTATAGCGCCGCCAAATTCCGTAGCGCTGGGTACAATGATAGGGGTATACAATGACAAAGATTTGTGATACAATACAAAACATAACAAGACTAAACAAATCTAGCACAGGAGGAAGAGGGCCCTGCTCCGGAGAGCTCACAGTCTATAGGTTTAGGGTGCAGAGACATAAGGTTGGGGTAGCTTGTTACATCGGTTGTATTTGCAGCAGTGAGTCAGGCAGTTCATGTACATGTATTAGCTTGGTTCGGATGCGGGATGGAGGAGAGATGGTAAGCCTCTCTGAATAGGTGGGTTTTCAAGGATCTTCTGAAGCTATACAAGGTTGGAGACAGTCTGATGGAGCGGGGTAGAGAGTTCCAGAGGACAGGAGCAGCACGTGCGAAGTCTTGGAGGCGGGAGTGGGATGTAGAGATAACAGGAGTGTAGAGACGTAGGTCAGAGGATGATCGAAGAGGACGGAATGGGGAGTATTTCACGATGAGAGAGGAGATATAGTTGGGAGTTAGACTGTTGAGTGCTTTGTAGGTTAGGGCTAATACTTTAAATTGTATTCTGGAGTGTATGGGGAGCCAGTGTAGAGACTGGCAGAGCGGAGCAGCTGATGTAGATCGTCGGCTTAGGTGGATGAGTCTAGCAGAAGCATTCATAATAGATTGGAGGGAGGAGAGGTGGTGTTTTGGAAGGCCATTTAAGAGTAGATTGCAATAATCAATGCGTGACAGGATGAGGGAATGAATAAGTATTTTTGTAGTATTTTGAGTAAGGAAGGGACGAATTCTGGAAATGTTGTGTAGGTGTGACCGGCAGGATTTGGTAAGCGTTTGTATATGTGGGTTGAATGTGAGTTCTGAGTCTAGTGTGACCCCAAGGCAGCGGACCTGGGGTGAAGTGTTGAGAATAGAGTCTCCAACCATCAGAGAAATGTCAGGTGTCGGATGTCTCGAAGAGGGGGGAATAAGAAGCAGCTCAGTTTTGGACAGATTGAGTTGTAGGTAGTGTGAAGACATCCAAGAGAAAATTGCAGAGAGGCAGTCAGAAATCTGGTTGAGTAAAGAGGGAGAGATATCAGGAGAGGAAAGATAGATTTGGGTATCATCAGCATATAGGTGGTACTGGAATCCAAAGGAGGCTATAAGTTTTCCAAGGCAGGATGTATAAAGAGAGAAAAGCAAGGGACCTAAGACAGAGCCTTGCGGTACTCCAACTGAGAGAGGCATAGGATCACAAGATATGTTGTTAAAGGAAACTGAAAACGAGCGGTTTGAAAGATATGATGCAAACCAGGAGAGGGCTGTGTCTCGGATGCCAAATGAATGTAGTATTTTTAGGAGGAGAGAATGGTCAACTGTGTCAAAAGCTGCGGACAGGTCAAGAAGAATTAGTAATGAGTAATGACCTTTTGCTTTGGCTGATAACAGGTCATTTGTTACTTTAGCAAGAGCGGTTTCTGTTGAGTGTTTAGGGCGGAAACCAGATTGTAGTGGATCAAGTAAGGAGTTAGTTGTGAGAAATTGAGTTAGCCGATTATAGACTAGTCGTTCCAATAATTTTGAAGCAAAGGGAAGTAAGGAGACCGGTCGATAGTTAGAAGGCGTGGAGGGGTCAAGCGAGGGCTTTTTTAGGATTGATATGATTGACGCATGCTTGAATGTGTCAGGAAATGTGCCAGCAGTGAGGGATTGGTTAAAGAGATGAGTTAGGGTAGGGGTTAGTGAAGCAGAGAGAGGGGGAATAAGTTGTGAAGGAATAGGGTCAAGTGGGCAGGTTGTGAGATGAGCCGAGGATAGGAGTGCAGAGACTTCTTCCTCTGTTACAGGAGGGAAATAGCGTAGATTTTTGTTAATAGAAGGGGTGGGTAGGATTGCTGGGTTTGCGGGGTGCGAGGTGCAGCAACAGGTAATCAGTTCAGCAACAGGTAATCAGTCCAATCTCTCAAGGTATCAGAGGGCAGGGCAAGAAGCTTGCTTACAAGGCAAAGCAGGGTTCAGCAACAGGTAATCAGTCCAATCTCTTAAGGTATCAGAGGGCAGGGCAAGAAGCTTGGTTATAAGGCAAAATAGGGTTCAGCAACAGGTAATCAGTCCAATCTGTCAAGGTACCAGAGGGCAGGGCAAGAAGCTTGCTTACAAGGCAAAGCAGGGTTCAGCAACAGGTAATCAGTCCAATCTGTCAAGGTACCAGAGGGCAAGGCAAGAGGCTTGGTTATAAGGCAAAATAGGGTTCAGCAACAGGTAATCAGTCCAATCTGTCAAGGTACCAGAGGGCAAGGCAAGAAGCTTGGTTATAAGGCAAAATAGGGTTCAGCAACAGGTAATCAGTAGAAATCTCTCAAGGTACCAGAAGGCACGGCAAGAGGCTTGGTTATAAGGCAAAGCAGGGCTCAGGAACAGGTAATTAGTCCAATCTGTCAAGGTACCAGAGGGCAAGGCAAGAGGCTTGGTTATAAGGCAAAGCCGGGTTCAGCATCAAGTAATTAGTCCAATCTGTCAAGGTACCAGAGAGCAAGGCAAGAAGCATTCTTACAAGGCAAAGCAGGGTTCAGCAACAGATAATCAGTCCAATCTGTCAAGATACCAGAGGGCAAGGCAAGAGGCTTGGTAATAAGGCAAAGCAGGGTTCAGAAACAGGTAATCAGTCCAATCTGTCAAGGTACCAGAGGGCAAGGCAAGTGGCTTGGTTATAAGGCAAAGCAGGTTCAGCAACAGGTAATCAGCAAACAGTAAATAGCACACACAGGAGCACAAATAGGCAACTTATACTTGGGCAGGGAAGAATGGAAACGAGAGCATTTAAATATGCGCAGATTCACACCTAAAATAACTCAAGGAGGCGCCCAGGAAAGTTCAAGGATGCGCAGCAGAGAGACACAAGCACTCATTGCCGCGCCCCTGGCGAGCGGTGAAAAATACAAGCAGAAAAAGGAGTGGAGGCGCTGAATATGACACATTGTACAGCATAACGTAGATCTAAATCACAACTTCAGGATGCCTTGTAAAGTGACAGCCAAGAGCTGCTTTTCCTGAGCTGCAGGCATCTGCATTCATATGGTAACAAAGTACTATTGGTTATTAACTAGGGTGGAGAAGGTACCATTACTATTGGTTCTCCAGTTCCATATGAGGGCAGATGCCAGATCGTTACAGACAGCGACATTGTGTGTGTCACCATCTGTAATGATCATCTGCTGGTGCCGGCAGGAGGTGTGGGAGGGAAAGCGTGAGGCGGGTGGGTGATCTATTGGCTAAAGGGGAAGGAGGGAGGGATAAGAAGTTACACTACAGAAAAGACTGGGAATGGGGGGGGGGGGTCCCCATGTAACGATTGCCGGGAGAGGGAGGTGGGGGTACCACTAAATATAAAAAAAAATTCTTAAATTAGGTACTGGCAGACATCTGCCAGTACCAAAAGTTGTCCGCCATTTATTGGAGGGTGAGTGTTAGAAAGCTGATTGGGAAGGGATCATGGAGGTAGGAGGGTTGAGGAGGATCACTACTCTGCAGAAAGAAAAAATAATAATAATAAAAAAAAACTAAACTGAATGCTGGCAGCTTATCTGCCAGTACCCAAGATGAAGGGGTGGGTGTATGTATAAGCTGTACACTAAAGCTAAAATTAACCTTACAAGCTACCTGATGAAACAACCTTAGGGTTGAGAAACGCGTTGCTGTACATTCAGACTTGTTTTAAATATATTCTCTGGTCCCAATAAACTGCTGGCCTTTGAATTACTACCTGCTCTATGTTTGTGGCATTTATTTTGGCTTACCAAACTGTCATTCATACTTTGCCGGAGTATTAGCACTGCTATTGGCTACTCCTTGGACGGCTCCCCCTGTGACGTCAGACCCTCTGCTTCTGCCGACTGGCTGCTGCCTTCTACATGAGGGTTCCTGTGCTAACGTCTGTCGGGCGACTAAAGGTCCCGTCCTGCTGTGTTAGGCACACTGTTGTGCCGCTTTCTATGTGAGTACCCCCCTGCAAGAGGGTGATTGTGACTTGCTTGTATCTCTCTGTCCAACGATACTGTCCCATGAGGCGCCTCTATCTTCTGTGTTCACAGGGTATCTGCTTTTTTTTTAAGCACACTTTCAGGGGAGCAAGATCCTACTGAGCATGTGCACAAGCTCACAGGGTATACATATACTTATCTGTAATTGGCTGATGTCTGTCACATGATACAGGGGGACGGAAAATATGAGAAAAAATAAATTTATCAGAAAAAAATCTACTGCTTATTTGAAATTCAGAGTAGGTGTTAAAACATTGTCTTTTTATTTTGCATGTGTTAATTATGCTGTTCTACTGCATTGAGTGGTCCTTTAATCCCATTCACTGCCAGGAATAATATTTGTGTGGTGCACAGTTACAATTAGTGACATTGTAATTACCAAAAAACAATGGAAAATCCATGAATGTCTGCTATTTCTTAACAAAGGGCATCCCAGGAAAGCTTTTACAATCATTTGTGTCATGATTGCACAAGCAGTATGTAAATAATTTCGGTGAGAAACCCAAAGTTTGTGAAAAAGTTAACAATTTTTTTTATATGATTGCATTTGGCGGTGAAATGGTGGCATGAAATATACCAAAATGGGCCTAGATCAATACCTTGGGTTGTCTACTAAAAAAATAAATATATTTATATAGTTTTGACAGGTAAATAAAAAAACAACAACAAGCCTCTATTTCTGTTTAACCCTTTCCCATCTGGACTAAATTATCTACATCGAAACTAAGTTCTGATGTAAACAAATTGAAATCATGCAATCGTTCATACGATTGCATGATTTCAATAATGGGATAGAGTCAGGGGGGGTGCCTATGACGCTAGGCACGCCCTCCATCCCGCGATCCCATCTACCAAGCCGCTATGGCTACATGACAGCCAAACTGCTAGGACGTTCCATGCCGTCCCAATGGTTCTAAAGCCCAGCGCAGTTAGGACGGCATGGAACGTCCTAACGGTGGAAAAAGGGGGTAAAGCATTCGATGGGCTGTTAAGAAGCACCAGTCAATAAAGGGTACTTTATGTGTATTTAAAAGAAAAAAAATGTAAGTTTACAGTTTGTTGTGACGTAGCCTCATTTTTTTATCATTCAATGTCCCTTTAATTGAGATTTTTGATGTCACTAACAGACTACAGTTGATATGTTTACAAGTGTAATGTGATCATTCAGACGGCAGCACTAAGTTGGCAGATGCCACATGTGCAATTCACTTTTTTCTGTAGAAGAGCTGGAAAAATCCTGAAATGTTTTACAAATGATATAATGAACAATATTGATTAAATCCAGTTGTCAACCCCTGGTTAAACATATGGTTACAAAGAGGTATGTGGCCTCTCATGCAAGGAGCTTATATTTTACAAGGAAGGAAGTGGCTATTCAGGGAGAGTGAACAGCAACTTATTCACCTAAAAATAGCTGTAACTCTGCATTGTGTGGCGCTCAGCTCACTAATCAGTTGGAGCTGCCCTTCCTTCTATTTTTAGAGCCTCTGCACAATCTTTGTTCCAAAAGGAAAAAAAATAAAACAAATAAAGCACTTGTTTTGTTTTGTGCAGTAAAGCCCCAACAACTAGTGGGAGGGATTTCTGCTGTCAATCAACATATAAAAACTACCACCCTCTTCATTAATTACCACTTATTGCACCTCCCTCTCCGTGTCAAATATATAGTATTTTACCTTCCTCTCGACGCCAATCAAGCTAAGTGGACCCGCCTTACTATACGTCAATCAACATTATTCAATGCTCTAATTGGTTAAAGTTTAGCTCGCTTTAGTTGCCCATCCTTTTTTCCCATCGCCCCGTAGAGAAACAACTATCCCAATAAACCGCCCTCCTTAGCTCCATTTACAAAACACTACATCACTGCAGCTATTGGTGCTCGCAGTTGTCTATCGAACGTGACGTCACACCCCTTTCTCCCTCCCATGCAATCTGGAAAAAAAGGTGTTCCAAGATGGCGGCAGCAAGGATAACAATGGCGAACTGGAGACGGGGGCGTCAGGGGTTTTGGAGGATCTGAGGCGGGAGGGGGAGTGGGATCCTGCGACACACAACACAATCTGCGTCTAGTACTGTCCCATGCCGCGATTCACTTAATCTCAGATGGCGGATTTCGTGGTTCCCCGGCACAGCGCCGTGATGGAGCGACTCCGCCGGCGGATAGAGCTGTGCCGGCGGCACCATGGGTCCTGTGAGTCTCGCTACGACGCTGTGGCCGGAGAAAGGTTGGAGCTTGATAGGCAGCAAACTTACCATCTTCATCAGCGATGTCTACAGGCCAAGGCCAAGCGGGCTGGGAAGCACCGGCAGCAACAACCCTCTAATTCTTCCGCCGAGGCAGGCAGGGGGAGCCAGGCCAGTTCAGGCAACCTGGATGGTGGGGACGGGCCAGGCAATGGGGAACAGTGCAGGAACAGCACTCTTATGGCGGTAAGAAGTCTGCAATCTATACTCTGAGTCATATCTCCTTTTTAACTCTGATAAATACATTTAATTTGTTACATAGTGTTTCAGCCCTGTCTGTCAGTAGAGGGGTTCAATGCATAACAAGACAAGTTGCATTTCTAAGGGGCAAGGGTTTATTGTTTTAGCTTGAAATTCTAGAGTTTCAAAAGTTTTTGAGGGCTACTAGTTACCTCCAAACTACTTTAAACATCCACATCAATTAATCAGTGCCTGAAATGAATAAGTTTGTAATGGAAAGTATTATACAACTGTATCAGAACCTTCACTCTCCTACCCTGTAAGGCTTCCCAAAACTACATCTGCACTTGCTATGAGCTTGTATATCACCTTCCTAAACCTTTGGGGAAGTTTGGTTATGGAATCCTAAATCAAACAAAACAAACCATTGAAGTTTCTGCAAACAAATTTTAAGAAGTATTTCTTCAAATTGCACTTGCTGTAAGCTAGTTCTAAATGAATCTTCTATTCAAAACCTTAATGCTCTGATTTATTGTTTCCTGCATCTACTCTTTTGTCACTGTTTTCATTGCCCCTCCACTTTTGTTTTGCTCCTCTGCTTTGTTTTGAACATACAACATGTTAAATGTACTGCAATCACTGTGCACTAATCTCATTATTGTGGTCACTCACTACCTGCTTATCTGTAGTTGTGATCACTCCAGACTAATTGATTTTGGCTGGTACTAAACTTTTGGAGACATTTCTTCCACTTTTTGCTATGTTTGTATTTGTTTTATAAAAAAAAAACTTTAAGTACTCACTTAACTGTGTAACTTGTTGGTTGTAAATGTTATCAGTCTTTTGTTTTGGCTAGTACTATTATGTTAATATGAACATTTGGACTAGTATTTTTTTTTTTAATGCACTATTTATTTTTCAGTGTGTTAACATTGCTCTTGATATTATTTATGTTTAGATTGCATCTATATCACTACTAGACCATTGCTAGGAAATATTGTGTAATTATCAGATTAGTTGTAAAACAAGATGTTTGCCAGTAGTCACATGCTAACTAGAAACAATTGTGATCAAGTCATATTAATGATTCTCTTTGCTATATATATATATATATATATATATATCTCTATCTCGATTTATCAAGCTGAGACGGACAGTGGCGCACATACACGCTCTTGTCTGCCACTGCTCGCCGCTGGCTGAATTCCCCTGGCGTAATTCAGCACTGCCAACTAGCGCTATTTTGTGCTCGCGTGCAATACTGCCCGCACACAGCCAATCACGCGCGGGCAGGAGCTGTCAATCACCCCAGTCGGACTAGACTGTGGAGATTGAATTTCGCCACTTTAGAGGTGGTGAAAGATTAGGGAATAGGTGGTCGGATGACCGCTGCTTGTTAAATCCGGCGTACAGGTTATCTTGTGAGAACCTGCAGCCGTAGTGGGTTGAAAGGCTTGCAAAGCCTTTGATAAATCGACCCCATAGCGTATTGACAAAATAAATTGAGACCTCAAGCTGCTTAGTGTAATTCCTGTGAATACTAGCTGTAGAGACACCAGCAGCACAAACCTATGCTTGATCTGACAATGGTAGTGAAATGAACACAATTTTTCTCTCACCCTTTCTGGGCAATTGACACATCTTAAGACTTCATTTTTCTTTCTTACAGTTTTGCTGATGCTGAGAACCACTATGTAAGTGTCAGGCTCTAACAATGTGTATTTCTCTTTTTTTTTTTTTTGTAGTGCACATGTTGCTTTGCCATTATGCATTGCTTCTTTGGTTTAGATTTGTTGTGTAATATATATATATATATATATATATATATATATATATATATATATATATATATATATATATATATATATATATATATATATATATATATATATAACACACACAATACTTGTTACAAATCATGGGTGTTATGAGTTGTAATAAGAATCACACTGTAGCAACATTTTATACATAACTGGCACATTCTTCATTTTCATGCTGGGCAAATCCCAGAAGACACTGAACCTACTAGGATTATGTGCTATACATCACCTGAATACTTGAAATATTGGTGATAGGTTCATCAATTTTCTGTGTAGCTTCTAAGGTTCAATCTAATCTCTTAACCCATATAGATAAATTAATCACAAGGTGTGATAAATAGGGGGGGAGGTGGAGTTTAAAGACTATAAGGTAGCATGTTTGGAACTAAAAAAAACATTTAGTCCTTGCAGAGAGACATTCATTTTTTTTTTCACTAATGAAATCATTTCATGCACTTTTTAAACATTTAAATGTTCCCTGACTTTGTATTTTACTTTTTAAAACTTTTAAAGACTTTGCTGTATAGTTATATGGTGCTTTCAGTGATTCATAATGTAAGAGAGCCCATCTGCATGTTGCAAGTGTGTGGCGCTCTTTGTGTGTCAGGAGTGATGTCTAATAAGAGGAACTGAGAAATGAACCAGGAAGAGGAATATATGATCTGAGAAAAGCAATGTATTAATCACAGTTGTTGTAATACTGTACAATAGATGTTGCTCTCATTGCTGTGTCATAACCTTTCTTGAAGAGTAATCTTGAGTGTTTTTGTTAAATCAAATAAATGGTGGTTATACAATTTTAAATATACTTGTTTGAGAAACAACTGGTTAAATATCATTTAAAAAAAGGCCATATTTCTGGATTTTTTTTTATACATAATTGATAAAAATGTAGAAATCCAGTGTAGCTAATAAGACCGATAACTGAAGCACCAAGCTCTACGTAGATGTTACTTCTAGATAATAAGACAGAGCATATTAATGTAATTGGCTAGAAAGACAAGTATTAGAAACAGGTCTTTAATGATATTAGAGGTCCATAAATATGAGAACATTGGACACCAAGTGTTGGTGTATGGGCTCATTATTTTGAGCAGCAGCAGGTAGATTTATTTGAAGCTTAGGACACAGCTAGGAAATGGGAGTAGCCAATCAAACACTTCTTCCCCCTTTCTCCTCTTTTTTTTTTTTTTTTTTTTGAGAGCCAGGCAAGAGTGTTTGTGCCTGTGTATATGTATGATATGCCTGGGAATCCACGCTCACCAACTTCCATAATCACCCTTGCCAGAGTTCAGGACAAATATAATCACAAGTATAGAAGAGTTCCATACTCACTGGACTTGTACATGCAAAGACACAGTGTAATGTCTTGGAGCTGTCCTGCTTTAATAAGCCACAGTGAATGCAGACTTCTGTATTGTGCGTGTGTGAGCCAACTCTAGCCATATATACTTGTTGTCTCTTACTGTTTGCCATGAAATGTAAAACATTTAGCAACACTAAGTTCAAAATTGAACTTTCATTTATTCCGATAGAGCATGCAGTTTTAACAAACTTTCTAATGTCTAATTTTGCACATTCTCTTTATATACACACTTTTTGATGCACCAACTCCTACTGAGCATGTACACAAGTTCATAATGTATATGTATACTAGTCTGTGATTTGCTGATGGCTGTCACATGATACAGGTGGTCAGTACTGGGGGGGGGTGTCAGAAGAAAAAACCTGATTTTTGAAAACTAGTGCAAGTGTTGCGTTGTCTTTTATTATGGGATTCTACTGTATTTTGTGGCTTTTTTGTTAAATGTGTAAATTCTTTTCTAAATTGTTACACACAGGGTTTAGATACGTGTGTGTGTGTATATATATATATATATATATATATGTGTATATGTGTATATATATATATATATATATATATATATATATACACACACAGTGCCAACTTTCTATAGTGTCCTAATAAATTGGACTGGCACCTGTAATTTGAATGATGCTACTTCTTATTCTTCTTATTGTCAGGGCCTTATACTCAATAAGGTTGCAGCTTTGCTGTACACACCATCCTGGGAATTGTAGTTCAATCAGAAGTCTTGCTTTAGGACACTGACTAGTTTCTACTATTGGTAGAAGCACGCTGATTATGGTGCCTTGACTGTATAAGCTCCAAGCACAGGAATGGAGGAGACTCCTTAGCATCTGCTTCAGATGAGTGAGCATGCAAGGCCATCGCGTTCTGTTTATGTTGTGGTTAAACATATAAGATTCCAGAGTCCCAGTCGGTCCCACCTGTAACATAGTGCAGATCAAAGTGCTACAGAGCATGCGACAAAGCTCTGGCTTTCCTGGCATATGTTTTATGGGGCCTAATCAATGCTGCCAGAATGTCACCTGGCAGTGTTTTCACCTATTGATTGCCCATGTATGTTCTGGGCAGTCAAGGAGTTAAATCACTGTTTTTGGTGTAGTGTATGTACAAATGTGTGATAAATTTGCTTGAATAGGCACCTTTTATCGAGTGTCTGTCAGCTGTAAAGCAGTGAGGTTTGTTTGCACTGGGCTGACGTAGCAGTGCCTTGGCAGACATGCAGAGTTATGTTTGTTCAGCATCATTTAAAGGCATTTCAGCTAAAGATGTTCATGTAGCTTATATCTGCTGTCTTTTGTGTTAATTTTGGTGGAGTTAAGTTTCTTAAGAAGCATCTTTATATGACAAATGCGCCATTTACCCCTTGGATGCCAATGACCCGTGGCCGAACTGTTATCCGACTGACGCTTGTCCGACGGACATTTGTCCGACAGACAATATTCCGAAAGACATTTATCCGGCTGCTGGGTGGGAATGAAGCTTAAAAATCACGGTTTTATAACATTTTTAATAGTGGACTGACAAAAGACAATTAAATCAATTTATATATAACATATTATTTATAATATATAATATTATAATAATTATATTATGTGTTATGAGGGTAGGGACCCATGTATAGGTTCCCAGAGGCGGTTGCGGCGCCCGAGTCACTGATTGTAACAGAAAATTTTGGATCGTATCTGCCCTCGGCCGAATGTATCTTGATTTATTCAAGTAAATCTTATATATTATGTGCTATTGCCTTTAAAAAGTCTAATCTTGAGTATTGACTGTATTTTTCTAAAACTTTCATTATCCTGTTGTTTATGATTTCATTTTTTAAGTGTTTGTGTTTTTTACCTCAGTAGCCACAATATATATTTAAATTCTCCGCTTTTTTACTGATGACAATTACGCAATTGCGTGATTGTGCTGTTCGGCGTGCAGTCGGAAGCAGTGTATCTCGGACATATGTCTGACGGACGAATGTGCTTCAGCATTTTGTCCGAGCACCCAATGACCATGCATCTTGTTGCTTTCCTTTCTAGCTGCCAGAGTGCTAATGCCCTTCTCTCCTTATTGTACGTTTAAATCTATAGATTCTCTACCGCTTATTGTAACTCTTGATGTTCCTTTAACACGATCATTTAAAAGTTCTTAGACTAGTTTTGATTTCTTTTCAAGAGGAAGTTATTCGCCTTCGGATATCACATGTGCTTTGTATACAAATAGTACCATTTATCACAAGGAAGCCATTGTAAATCTCTTTTTTTTTTTTCTCCTATTTATTTTAGTTACTTTAATATAATTTCATGTTCAGCTCTCTGCATCTGTTGTTGCCCCAAGTAGTAGTAATGTTGCTTTTTAGTTCCATTTAAAAGGACAGTTAACTGTAAAAATGTTTTGCCCTTAACCCATTCATGCTGTGGCCAAGTGTTTACATCAGAACTATGCTCTGATGTTAAACACTTCCTTTAGAAATGAAATCATTCAATCGTTGATGCGATCACATGATTTCAAGAGTGGGATTGTATCATGGGGACTGTCTGCGATGATGCCCCCCCCCCCCATTCCGAGTTACCACTGTGAAAGTGTAGGAAGCTGCAGGAAGCCAGATTGGTTAGGACTATCCATGCCATTCTAACGGCGTTAAAGTACAGCTTTGTTAGGACTGCATGGAACATCCTAATGGCATTAAGGGGTTAATGTGTTTCCAATTACTTGTTATAACAGCTGCAGAGTATGCAATGTATGGGATATTGTTCCTTTATTTTTTTGCATATGAAATAGCTAGTTTTGTTTTGACACCACAACCCATTAAAATGGGCTGAGAAAACTATCCTTATTTTGTCACTTTCTATAAACACATGCAGGGAAATCGGATATCCATATTGGATCAATTTCTATACGCACCTGCTTCCTTATCTTATCAGTGTATACCAAAGCCCTATACTTAGGAGCAAATAATAAAATGTAAATTTTCATTTGTTCTCTCTACTTCTCACTGGTAGTGTAATTTCTTCTTTTGGCTATGTCTACATAGATTTTCTTTAACCAGTAAATGTTAAAATAAAACTGATCTTTTTGTAAACAATTTAATTATACTCCCAGATGTTAAAACTGATAATTGGGCACAAATTAAATGGGAGAAAATTTGACAGTACACTCCCTTTAAGGTTCTTTACCTGTATTAATACCAGTTCACTCTGGTAGGAAAATGTTAAGTCCGGCACTGAAGATTGTCAGGTGAGTGTATCCATACTATAGTTTGAGACATGAGCAGCTGTGAGCAACACCACATACCTAGTTATGTGTGAAAACAATATGAACATATCTGAGATATAGCCTAGATTTGAAGCACAGCTACATAGATGCACTGTACTGACACCTTGCATAAGCCTTAGTTTTAAACAACCCCCCCACAGCAGTTTTTTTTTTTTTTTTTTTTTTTTTTTTTTTTTTAAGCAATCCCCACCTGTTCTTAAATGATCTCCTGTACCTTTTGTCAAGTACAGTTGCCACTTCCTCTTTAGCTCAACTTTTTTTTAAATTCAGCAACATTAGTGAGGCGCATTTTTAATGGCTCTTCCTCAGTATTTGTAATGAGTAAGGAGGAGTGGCAGTGAAATGGTTGAAATGCAGGAGTACTGGAATATGAGTGACTGGCAACTCCTTGATATTTTTTGTATATAATTAAAAACCACTTGTGTTTTTTTTTTTTTTTTTTTAATATAAATACGAGCATGTTCGTAAGCATTTTATCTACTAGTTTTTTTTTTTTTTTTTAAATACTATGCCAACTTCCAGAAGTTCACTGCGGATCCAGAGCTAACTGTAACCAGTGTTCTCCCCGGCCCACCCAGCTGATTTTACTGACCACCCAGCTAAAATTTTAGCCAAAAGTTAGCTATTTTTTTTCCCCCTCATTGTTTATTGCTCAAATTATTATTCCATCTATATTAAATTATGCAATCCATTTGTGCTTTGGATAGCAGAAAATGTTTTAATATTAGAAAGTATTACACTGCCCGGCTACTTTACAATGACACCAACTGGTAACATTTTCTGTGGAGAACCCTGGTAACTATATATTTAACTCCATTGTAGGGGTTAAACGCCTACTTATATGCAAGCAACACTACAACAAAAAATTCTGTAACAGATTAGAATGTTTTGTATTTTTTTTTTTCTTTCAATATCCCTTTAACATGATAAAAAAAAGGAAAGTGCAGTTTACTCTTGTTTAATGTCTTCACAGTTAATTAAAACATCACCTTATTTTTAAATAAAAAGGTCCTCTATCCTTTTATTCAAATAGATATGTTTACCAAGATTCTTTAAAGTGAAAGATTAGCTTTAATTTTTTTTTTATTTTTTTGCTGATATTGATTCAGAAGGAATATTAAAGGGACATTATATTATACACTAGATTTTTCTTTGCATACATGTTTTGTAGATGATCCATTTATATAGCCTATACAGCTGTTTTTTTATTTTTTTATTTTAAGGTATAGTTTAGCTTATTTTTAAATAACCTTGCATTGAGTTTCAGACTCCTAACCAAGCCCCAAAGTTTTAGGAGAATACTACTGTATTCCTACTCCAGCTTGCTCCTGCTTGTGTAAAGTCTCTTCATATGCAGGGGAGTGTCTGCTATTTCAATCTTCAGTGGGTGTTCCAGCAAACTTTTTCTAACGGTGCTAAACTTGGAGCTTCTATGTAAAGTTTTTAAATGGTTTTATACTGGATTTTTAGATCGGTATCTGTGCATATTCTTTATACGTGTCTATTACATGCAGTTACATGAAAATTGGTGTATACTGTCCTTTTTAATCTCATAAGATTTTTAAAAAGGTATTCAAATACTGTTATCTGTTTAAATACAGAGTACTGTATTGTTTCCAAATATTGTTTTTTTTTTAAAGTGAACAAAACAAATTATATAATAGAAATTGTAAAGTTATTAAAAAAAAAGACTGCATGCTCTATCTGAATCATGAAAGAAATAATGTTTCATATCCCTTTCTAGTTTTATAAACTCACTATAGGTAGGGATACCACAGCCAAACTCTGCTATTTCAAATGCTGATATAAAGGTAAGAGCTACCTGTGAACAAGTTAATACACTCCAGCAGGTAAAAGGGGATCATTGGAAACAAATTAAAGGGGGGAGAAAAATAGAGTAACTGTCCCTTTTTTTTTTTTTTTAATTTTAGACTGTACGTACTGCCAATCAGATCGTTCTTATAAATTGTCATTGGTGTACTAGTTAAAGCCACTTCTTTCTGGATCTAAATCATTCTTCACTTTAAAGGGACAGTATACACCTATTTTCATATTACTGCCTGTAATAGACACTACTATAAAGAATAATATGCACAGATCCTGATATAAAAATCCAGTATAAAATCTTTTAAAAATTTACTTAGAAGCTCCCAATTTAGCTCTGTTGAAAAGGTTAGCTGGAACACCCACTGCAAGTGGTTCTATAACAAAAAAATAGCAGACCCCCCCCCTTCCTCTGCATATGAAAAGACTCTTTACACAAACAGAAGCAAGCTGGAGTAGGTATACATCAGTATTCTCCTAAAACTTTGGGGCTTGGTTAGGAGTCTGAAAATCAGCGCAATGTTATTTAAAAATAAGGAAAGCTATACTTTACAAAAAAAAAGCTGTATAGGCTATATAAATGGATCATCTACAACACATTTATTCAAAGAAAAATCTAGTGTATAATGTCCCTTTAAGCTGTAACAAACTCGTAAGCAAACCATTTTTCTTTTACAGTTAACATCTTGTTTGCTGACCTGGTCTTTTTGGTTATATTGTATTTTTTTTTTTCTTGTCTGCTAAAGAGTCTCTTACATACATTACAGGGATAAGGGATACTCTTTTTAAAGTTGCCTTGTGTCCTTATATCAACCCCTTCATTGCACTAGGCACAGACCCAGTGTGCATTCCACAGCTCCCTGTAATCATTCATTCTACTCTCCTAAGCCTTACTTTTAAAGTCACAGCCCCTTGTAAGTCAGCTGTGAGTCAAATGCCGCAATAATTGGCCTATATAGAAAATAAAACAAATCTATCCACAAAAAAATGTAGCAGGACGCAGTAACCATAATTGGCAACGTCTTCAGTGTGACGTTAAAACTGTTTTCTGTTGGTTTTCACAGCCTTTTGTTGCTATAAATAGCAGTTGTATTTGATTTTTAGTGTAGTAAGAAACTCATAAGGTAACCCATGGGCATCCTTGTTCAGAGAATGTGAAAAACATTAATTCCTGCAGATGTATGCACTGTTTGTGTTCTAGCTGATTAGGCCTACCCGCTCCTTTTGTTAATATTTTGTTCTTTAACAAACGCAACCATCAGCTATATTATGCTATAGGGTTCTTCCATTAATACATTGTGCTGTTATTTTAAGCTTACCCATGACTCAACAAATCCCTGGGTGCTTAGCAAATGGGCTCTGACACCCGGCGTGATCATAAAACCCTGATTGGTGCAGGAGCATAGCCACTCCCTTCCCTTTCAGTGTGTGCATATTACATCTACTTGCATGCTGTTCTCAGAAGATACTGTTCTCTCTGTGTCCTTGTCTTAAACTTCCTGAGCACTACACTGACTGAATACTGCTTTCAGGCGGTTTAAATTCCATTTGGGTTGCTGCTAATCATGAGGTTCAATCACTGTTTTTTATGTTACTGTAACTGAGGGTATAAATCATATATATATTTTTTATATATATATAAAATATGCCCATAAACACCTGTCAAATCTGGTTTCTACATTTTTGGGCTTGTTGCTAAATATGTCAGATTGCCCAATTAATCTATTCATCTTCTTGTGCTGCTCGTCTTTATATTTTTATTTGTATTTTGTGTGCCCTATAAGGACATTGGTTTGTCATGCATGCTGTACTTCTCACATATGCTTTGCCATCTGTGCTCTGCAGTCATTTTTTGTTCTATCAGCTGAGTGATTGGGCTTGAGTGACACTCTACATTATTAACAATTTGGCATTTACAGAATGTCTGACTATTCTATGCCTCTCCCCACAATCTCTGTCTCAATCTTAATTTTATTATGTTAAAGGGAAATTAAACACTAAATACACGCTAGATAGAATGGCGCATTCAAAGAAAAGATTAGTCCATGACTAACGTGTAGATGTGTTTTTTAAATGTCAGTTGTTTAAAAAGTGACAAAATAAGTGTAAAGTTTTAGTGTCTATAAAACACTGGGAGCTGCCATGTTGTAACTTGTGTTACCTTCTCTGTTGTGGCCAATTAGGGTCAGTTATAAATAGGTCACTAGAGTGTGCAGCCAATGGTTGTGCTGGATTTAACAGTGTTCTGCAATTCCATTTCTAACAGGAACTGAAAAGCTCACAATTTCAGAATGGAATTACAGGCAAAGAGGACAAAATAATGAAAGTATATTGCAGAGTTGCTTTATTATATACAATTTATCATTTTATATTACCATCTCAAAGTGTTTAATGTCCCTTTAAGTATGTTTGTGCTTTGCAAGCAATACCTTTTTAAAGGGGACAGTTTACCCCCAACGTTTATTTTTTAATTTGTTCCCAATGATCCATTTTACTTGTTGGAGTGTATTAAATTGTTTACAAATAGCTGCTTAGTCTTTATTTTGGCATTCAAAATAACTGATTTAGCCTGTTGTATCCCTATCAATACTGAAAGTTTTATATATCTAGGTATAGGCTATTGATAAACTATGTAAACCAGTGCTTGACAAATCTGTTTAAAAATTAGGAGCCAGTAAGAATATTTAGTAGCCAGATATATTTTTAGGAGCCAGACAGTGCGATTTGTATATAGACATATGGAGAAAAATCCAAAAAGTTAGGAGCCAGGGATAAAATTCTAGGAGCCAGTGGCTCCCAGGCTCCTGGGTTTTTTTGAGCCCTGATGTAAACACAGCCAACAGAAGAAATTACACTTGAATTGGGAGGTGAAAGAGAAAGAGCTCTAAAATGTTGATCTTCATTTGTTCTTTCTAAGTGTTGTATAGAGATAAGGAAGGGAAGCATTTGAGTGATAAGATAACGATATAATTGCACTGCAAGTTTAGCCTATTTTGATGGACTGTGGTTTCAAAGAGCAAATCTAGCTATTTAATTTGCAAAAAGAAGCATAAATGAGCAATTTCTCAATTTTTTTTTTTACGCTGCTGCTGGTATAACAAGTCATGGGGAAAAACAATTCTGCAGTAAAAAGTCCCTTTAAGGCACTGGTTTTCAAACCTGTCCTCAGGCCTCCCTAAAAGGCCAAATTTTGTGGATATCTGAACTACATGATCACATGTGAAATAATCGGGTAATCATGAAAACCTGGCCTGTTGGGGAGGCTTGAGGACAGGTTTAAAAACCAGTGATTTAAAGGGACAGTCAACACCAGATTAAAAAAAAAAAAAAAAAAAAAAAAGATAATCACTTTATTACCCATTCCCCAGTTTTGCATAACCAATAGTTATAATACATGTTTTACCTCTGTAATTATCTTGTATCTAAGCCTCTGCAGTCTGCCCCCTTATTTCAGTTCTTTTGACAGACTTGCATTTTAGCCAATCAGTGCTCCCTCTTCTGGAAATTCACGTGCGTGAGCTCAATGTTATCAATATGAAACGTATGAACCAACGCCCTCTAGTGGTGAAAAACTTTCATTCATATATATATATATATATATATATATATATATATATATATATATATATATATATATATATATATATATAATTTAAACTTGACTGTCCCTTTAACGATCAGCATCCTCGAGAAAAGTGATATTTCTCAAGTCCTTAAAATGTATTATATAAAAGAATGTCTTAAATGAGTATCTGTTGTCTGCGACCAATACATTTTATACTTGTTTAATTTGGATTACGAAAAAAAAAAGTAAATGTCTGGGACCTAAATTCATATAAGTTTGTCAACTCTTGTGTCAAATTTTAACAGCCATTCACAAAGGGAGGATAAGTTATTGTTTAGTGGTCAATAACCGCAGTTTGGATAGATATTTCTATTTTAAAAAGTCTTGGCCTTGGTAGTTTTGTCTTGAGTTACGTTAATGGTCAGCAAAACGGCCTGATAGACCTGTACTATGGTCAACTTGCATTGTAAAAAATGTTGTAATGTGTAGAGCTACTCTTAAATGAATATGAAACTCAAAATTTGTGCCATGCTTCAGAAAGCGCATACAGTTTAACAACGTTCCAGTTTACTTCTGTTATCAAATTTAGTTAATTTAGCCAATGACAAGGGGCATATATGTGCAGCTGTCAATTAGCAGCCTGCTCCCAGTAATGCATTACTGCTCCTAGCTATGCTTTTCAACAAAGGATACCAAGAAAATGTAGTAAATTGGAAAGTTGTTTAACCTCTTGCGCCTATATGATGTATATCTTGGAGGAATCTTTACACTGCAGGAATAAAAAAAAACCTAAATGGCATTCTGGCAGGCTGACTGCCAGCACTTAAAGGGATGGTATACAGTAAAATTGTTTTTCCCTTTTATGTATTTCCAGTGACTTGATATACCTTCTGCAGGGTATAGAATGTATGAGAAATTGCATTTTCAGGTATTTGTGGATATAAAATTGATGGTTTTGTGCTTTGGAACTACAACAGATTTGAAATGGGTTGACCTTGCAGGGACAATGAGATCTCATGTTATCACTTTGTGTACACACTTTCTTCCTTACCTCTGTTTGTAAACCAAAGCTCAACAATGGAAAATATATCATTTTATTTTTTATTTATCTCTTCTACCCCCCCCCCCCCCACCTGGGAGTGTAATTTCTTCTGTTGGTTGTGTTTATATAGCTTGTCAATAGCTTGAACTTAAAGGGACAGTCAATCAAAAAAAAACGTTAATTTTTCAAATAGGACATGTAATTTTAAACAACTTTCCAATTTACTTTTATCAACAATTTTGCTTTGTTCTCTTGGTATTCTTAGTTGAAAGCAAACCTAGGAAGGCTCATATGATTTCGAAGCCCTTGAAGGCCGCCGCTTTTTACAGCAGGGGAGAGCTAGCTCATGTAGGCCATATAGAGTACATTGTGAGAATGCCCGTGGCTAGTGGCAGACACTGCACTAATTGGCTAAAATGCAAGCCAATAGATAACTAAAAGTCATGTGATTAGGGGCGGTCAGAAGATGCTTTGATAGAAGGTAGTCACAGAAGTAAATGTGTATTAATATAACAGTGTTGGTTGTGCAAAACTGGGGAATGGGTAATAAAGGGATTATCTATCTTTTGAAACAAAATAAATTCTGGTGTTGACTGTCCCTTTTTTTAAGTTCAAAATATTTCAGTATAGGTGGGGGTACCACAGGCTATATCAGTTATCTCAAATGCCGAAATAAGGGTAAACTATATACTTGTTAACAATTCATTACAAATTATCTGATTTTTTTGGGGGGGGGGGGGGGGGGGTAAAATGTCCCTTTTAAGATGATGGGGATGAGTGTGTGTGTAGAAAGAGTTCTGTTTAGGAGGGTCAGGGAGGTGGGAGGAGGATAATCTTACATTAAAATGTTATTTCCATTACTAGCCAACTAATTAACACTTTCACTGCCAGGGATTTCAGAAGTGTGTCGCACAGCTGCATTTAGTGGCCTTCTAATTACCAAAAAACCCAATGGCAAAGCCATGCATGTCTGCTATATTTAAACAAAGGGGACCCCAGAGAAGCTTTTACAATCATCTCTCATGATTGCACAAGTGGTATATAATTTTCAGTAACAAAATGGTCCTAGATCAATACCTTGTGTTGTCTGGTTATGAAATATACATTTTTGATAGGTTAATAAAAAAAAGCCTTATTTCTGTTTAAATGGAGTGATAGCAAAAATGTAAAAAAAAATGGGTAATTCTTTCATTCCTTTATAGCAAAGGGAGTTAAAACACTATACAGTACTCTGAATCATGAGTTTTTAAATGGACAGTGTGCCTTTTTGTCATTTGAAATAGCTTTGCCTTTGGTATCCTTACATATACTGAGAAGCTGTGTAAACCTAGCAAGCAATATAAATTACACTCCCAGTGGGGGTTTAGGAGAATTAATAAAATTTCAATTGTTCTCTCTAAGTATTGTGCTTTGGTATACAGACAGACAGAGATCATGTAGTGTGTGTGTACAGAAAGTGATAAGAAAAGGTATAATTTACTTGCAAGATCAACCTAATTTAATGGGTTGGGGTTAAAAGAACAAAACCAGTTATTTAATTCACAAAAATAAACCCAAAGAAGCAATGTCTTACATATTATTCTGCAGCAGGTATAACAAGTCATTGGAAACACTTTAAAGGGACATTAAACCTCAAAAAATCTTTCATGATTTAGATAGATCTTCTTTTATCAATTTCTTTTCATTCTCATGTTCTTTGTTGAAGAGATAGGTAGGTAGCGTGCACATGCCTGAAGCACTACACAATAGGAAATAGTGCTGCCATCTAGTGCCCCTGCTAATATAAAACATTGATGCAAAACCGCTGCTATGTAGTGCTGCAGACACGTGCACACTCTTGAACTTACATTTCTGTTTTTCCACAAAAGATAAGAAAATTTGCTAATAGAAGTAAATTAGAAAGTTGTTTAAAATGTTAAGTTCTATGTAAATCATGAAAGGGAAAAAAATGGGTTTTATGTCCATTTAAGAGGAAATCTATTTTATAGTGCACTGTCCCTTTTTTATTTTTAGGACTTCTTATACATTTGGCAAATTGACATCACTTTTTTTCTGAGCGATATAAATTGCAAGCAACTAATGAGACTATGTGAATGCTGTTAAAACAGTATATGTATATTTCACACACATTGTTTGTTTTTGTATGAAATCACTGCAGATATTTGTTAGTTTAGCATTAGGCTTAACCTAAGGAAATGAATGTAAGCACACTGCTAAATGTTACTTTTTATTGGTTTTAACTTTAGGATTATTTTGCTTGCAACCATCCTTCCCTGTACCGGTCTACTGAACTTTGCTTTACTCCTCCGCTTTATATTTATCCAACTGCCTGTGTTAGAGGGTGCAGTTTTAGGGCTGAAAAAAACCACCCTTGTTTTTTAAACGTATCTAACACTATTGAACCTGAACAGCCCGCAGTATTTTCTGTTCTTATGGCAATCTCTGCCTGAGCATGCTGGGGACCACAGAGGTCAAGGTACATGCTGACAAGGGCCCTGCTGCTTCACTTAGCAAAGTGTTTTTTTTGTTTTGTTTTTTTTTTTTCTCTTGGATATAGAAAATAAAGTTTCTATTTCGCAGAACCTGCTGTCCATATCACTCACACTTGAAGTAATTCAGTAATATGTTTGTTGTTTTGGCCCTTTGATTTCCCAGAGAGCTGCAGTGGATGCTGTCCTTCCTGGCATAGAAAGTGACTAATAGTGAACCCAGAATACGGCTTAATCCATTGCTCACATTTATCAACGTGTGCCTGAATTTTGTTCTTTCTCTTCCTGAATCTGCCTTTCCGTTCTGATGATCATTGTGGCTATCGGAGGTGAGCCACAGGCGCCTGTTAGGCCCCTCCCGCAGAGTAGGGGGTAGGAGGCATGGAAGTCTTTTCTCTCTGCATTCCCAGACTGGTCCCAGTCTGCCCTGCATTCCCATTTGTGGATGTCATCAGGAGGTACTGCATTCCTTATCTCATGCTAACACTTCCTGTCTGTGTTGGATTGTAACTGTGACATGTTGAAGCTGAACATTTTACATCTGCCACTTCTGTAGCTCCTCTCTAACTACAGCCATGACTGAAACATGTACTTGTACCTGTCAGCCAGCGCTTCTCATGTGATCTGAGTACCACTTACCTGGGAACAAGATGGTACTGACTTGAAGACCAAATACTCAATGCCAAAGACAAAGCAAGTATGTTGCCTAAAACAGGAGTCAAGTGTAAAGATATGTTGCTGTTTGCTAACATTTTGATACATTTAAAAAAAAAAAAAAAAAATGAAATTTAGGAGCTGTTATGAAATTGGAACTAGCCACATCCAATCAATTTATTCATGTATGAAATAATCCAAAATGTTTTAAACCGAATCCTGTGAGAGATCCTATATAAAAAAAAAACAAACCAAAAAAAAACAAAACTCTCACTCACTTATGTTTGTGCCAGTTTCAAAATTTCTATGCTTTTCGGTTGGTTGAAATTAATTAATAGAAGTTGTTTCCTATTCCCCCACCTATTATCAAACAGACAGGGTTTGTGTGCAGTGAGGATGTTGTGTGGGAAGTGCTGTACCAGCCATGTGTATGCATAGTGAGGCTGCTGTGACCCTACTGAGACCATAGCCTCCCAGTCACATGTGCTCCTAGGATAATGCTGGAAGGTCTGCCTTGGCATCAACTATGAGATGTAGGTGTGGCTCTGAGTCTGGCACTGTAAGCTTCACAGTGGGTATGACCTATACTAGAATGCCCCAAAGCTGCCTGAAAGTGTTGCTTTCCACTACTACATTATACACGATGTATAGGATATTTAGATCAAAGGGTGAGCATTTGCTGTATCTTTGTAACAAGATGTTTGCTTACGATCACCTCTGGACTAGTGTATTTTAATCTGCACAGCTTTCTGAGGCTTCAACTGCTCTACTTATGGATTGAAGTTACAGCCATCTCTGCTGTATCTGAGGTTATATATCTGACATTACTACTACTCCCCCCCCCCCCCCCAATAAAGAAAATTGCCTGCTAGTCAATGGAATCTACCTGTATGCCACATTACAAAGATTGGTGGAGCTTTTTTTTGGCATAGATTAACCTATCATCTCTCTATCCTTTCAAAAGTGTATACGCATTTGTGTATGTTGCATATGATCGCTCAAATGGACTACACAAATCTATTTGTATATAGGTACTTTTTTTGCAAAATCCAAATTAGAGTTTTTATTCATAGGACTCCTATAACTTTCCTGTGTGTGCAAAAATGATTTACATTAATCCAGGGCTCAAAATTTGTTCAATATCTAGGAGCCACCTCCATAAATTTAGGAGCCAAGATTATTTTTTTTCCTCACAAGTATGGCCCTTCAACTCTAACATAAACCATCTCTTAGTGGTTGGAAAAAGTTTAAAAACTATGGACTAATTTTTTAAAATGACATGTAAAGAAGAGAGGATTGCTGGTTTTGTTGTGTGGAAACTTGACAAAAGAACACCATTTCCAAATATTAGACTTTTCTTGTTACAAGAAATCTTTGTTCTTCAGCCCTGAGCTAATACAATGGGAAAATTGATCAGACTTCAGACAAAACATAACAATGAGTTGCCCTAGGCAAAAGAAGTGATTTCTCCTACCTTGAAAAGGCAAAAGACACCACATGGTCATGTAGCATATCATTTCCCTCAAATAATCCTTCTCACTGGCACAATTCTACCGTAATTATGTATGGTTTGTACCGTTTAGATACTCTTTAAATGAGCCTCAGTATACATGGACTTTTTTTACTTATTGTATTTATTTGTGTATTATTTTTTTGTGCTCTGTTTTGCCTGTTGCAAGGGTACTTTTTTTTCCGTGCAGATTCTGCCAAAGGTTCCCTAGTTAAAAATCTTGTCCATCCACCCTTTAAAGGAATACGAAATCCAAATTTATTTCATGATTCAGATAGAGAATGCAATGTTCTAATTTACTCCTGTTATCAATTTTTATAAATTTTTATTTAGTCTCTTGCTATCTTTATTTGAAAAGCAGGAATGTAAGCTTAGGAGCCGGACCATTTTTGGTTCAGAACCCTTGGTAGCACTTACTGATTAGTGGTTACATTTAGGCACCAATCAGTAAGTGCTACCCAGGGTCTGAACCAAAAATGGGCCTGCTCCTAAGATCATTTTTCAAAAAACTATACTAAGAGAATGAAGAAATTCATAATAGGAGTAAACTAGAAAGTTGCTTAAAATTGCTTGTTCTGTCTGAATCATATTCCTTAATACATGTGGCCCTTAGTCTACAATGCCAAAGTGTAAAAAGCAGGCTAGGTCATATAAGGTTGATTTTTATATATATATGTATATGTAAAAGACTGTACCCTGAAATAAGAAATCGTATTTGCTCATAAGCCAACTTTCAACTGACATTGAAGGCAATATTCTGACTAGTTTTTAATTTAAGTATTTTATTATTTTTGTGACAAAAAACACCACATTTTTGTATGTTTGAGTCTTTTAAAATTCCTGCTGTCATGTCCAAGTTACATTCTTATGCAAAAGCTGCATACTCCTAAATCATTTGATTTCATTTTTGCAGTAGTATATCTTTCATATAACACTGAGAACGGCTCATACTACTTCTGTTTTTAGTTTAATGGATATCAAACACAATTTATACTAAACCTATAGGTTTTCCTTCAGGATTCAGATAGAGCATGCACCTTTCTAATTTACTCCTATTCAGTTTTCTTTGTTCTCTTGCTATCTTTGTTTGAAAAACATGTAAGCTTGGGAGCCAGGCCATGTTTGGTCCAGCCAGAGTAGCTCTTGCCGATTGGTGGCTAAATGCAATGTGCTATTTTTTTTATTTTTATATATATATATTTGCAGTGATGTTGGCTCAGCCCCTTTCTAGCCATACAGCTCACTTAAAGCTATTTTCTAACATTCAGAGCTGCTCAGGGAATCGGGAGCGTGCATTGAAATCTTAGAGAGCAGGAGGGACTGTTCTTTATGTCACTACAGATTGGAGTAGCACATTGAGGGGGTGGAGGATACTAGGCGACTGGGTAAGATTTAAATAACAGGTTTTATTAATTTCAGATAGTAAAACTAAATTGTATAGTGCTATTTGAATGGGCATGGCATGTACTTCTTAATATGGTACATTAAAATATCATTTACCATCACTTTTAACCCCTTAACGACAGGCATACCCTGTACGTCGCATGGTCGTTAAAGAAGTTTCCTAGCGCAGCTTTGCCGGCATCGGCGTAACTTTTTTAGTACTGCATGTCTCACTTCCATTGAAATTAGAAAGGTGGTGTGTTTTTTGTTGTTTTTTTGTTTGCTTTTTTGCGTGCTCTTTCTATCTCGAAAGTTTAGTTTTGACTTTAGTGTTTTTTTTTAACAGTGACCCTGCAAAGAGAAACTAAAATGTTGTGCACCCCTGAGTTGGAAGTACGTGTCTTGAAAAAATGTTTCTCACATGCAGCTGTTTAAAGGCATTCAGGTCTCCTCCCTGTGGAGCTTGTTACAGACTGCTGTGTGAAGCTGGAATGTGGCTGCATACAGTCTACACCAGCAGTTCACAAGCTTTTTGCCTTGTGGCACCTTTTTATGCATTTCTGAAACAAATGTGACGCCCAAGGTCTCTGGCAGTGTAACAGAATTGAATAAATGCTGAGGTTTATGAATAGGGAGCCAGGTAGCCTCAGCATCTAAAGGTAGTATTAACTAAACAAAAACATTCCTTTGCTTACTCATGTTAAGTTGACAGATTACTTCCCTTTGTCCTATCCGTTTCTTTAGTCAGTATTTTTATATTGTTTCGTGTCCCAGAAATTGTCCACATTCAGAATACTCTGTACCCTTTTTTTTTTTTTTTTTCTTTTGTTCATTGTCATTTTCATCCATCTTCCTTTTGTATCTCTGATGCTCTCACATAAGAGTTGGTTAAAAAAAGGTGATGCAGGGAGTTTGTCAATATCTTTAGATTTTGTATAAGTTAACTTTGCCGACTCCTAATATAGCTCTGAAATACTGTATGAGTAATAGCTATATAGATTACAGTACCTTTTTATTCAACTTTATTTGCAAGCCTAGACAGCCTTAAATATTTTCAGTTCTTACTGAAAAAGTTTCTTTAAAAACAAAATGAAGTGATTTTTTTTTTTTTTACTGTGTCTCATACGAGTATAACCATGTAATTTGCAGAAAAAGTGCAGAAACGAAGGTGTCCCTTGTCTGCAGAGGTTGTAAGCATTCAGTCTGTGTGCAAATACCAGTATCTTGGTCTTCCCTGATAACTTTGAAGAAGCCCTCATCAACTTTCTAATTTACTTCTATTATCAAATCTGCTTGGTTCTTTTATCACTTGTTGAAGAGTAAACCTAGGTAGGTTCAGGATCAGCAATAAACTACTAGTAGCTAAAAACATCTGGGAAGCAAATGTTAAGCGGCTTATATGTACAGCAACCAATCACCAGCTAGCTCCCAGAACTTTATTGTTGCTTCTTTCGCCTATCCACATATTGATTATCTGGGTAGGCGAAGGAGCAGCAGCAATAAACTACTGGGAGCTAGCAGGTGATTGGCTGCTGTACATATATGCTGCTTACCATTTGCTCAATGCCGAGAGAACACAATTACATAATTAACAAGTGCATAAGACAAGATATATAAGGAGGGTGCTGCATATAGAACATACACCACACTCCTAGGGGGCGCTAACCGCTAACAATAAGCAGATATATACAGATAATTAAGAGAATATACAATAAACCTAGCACACTTATATCAGATTATTAGAGATGATATGCTCACAAGTGGACCCAGATGATATTGGTATAATCAAATAACAAAATGTCCGCACAAAGAATAATCCAAAAGAAAGAAGGCAGCTCTGTCATAGGACGGTCATCCTGGTGTGGCGTGATCTATAAGAAAAAGAAGCACAGAGGCGCCAACATGGCCTAGTAACGTGATATAGTAATTGTGATAGGATAGCCTGAGGAAACAGCCTGTGGTGGCTGAGAAACATGTCGCTGTTTTTAAAATAAGTTTTTAAATATACACTTGCTTTATCACAATTCTGCTCCTGTTTGGGGGCAGAGTGTGTGTGCTAGTCCTATCTTCCAAAGTGGTGATTTTCTGCATCCTGCAAATTGGATTCCACTGGGCGGCTGAGAGGTCCCAGTACTGCTGATATTGCACCTGGTGGTGCTTGGTTTCCTGTAAGTACAACCTTGAATCCTTTTTTATCTGGTGTACAAGCGTTACTGGGCTGTGTGTGCGCCTTTTTTGCCCTTATAGGCATCATAGGATAGGCCCTCGCCAAGGATCATCTCTATCTGGCTGGAGACACCAGTGAGCTGGACCACTGTTTGATGTTCCAGGCTGCCACAATAGCACCATTTGGGTGCGCTACGCTTGTGAGTATATTTCCTATCCTGCTGATGTTTTGTATCCGACTGCCGTGACGTTACTAGGCTTCTTTTTCTTATAGAAGTACATAAGACAATGCAATAGCAGTTACTGTGAATTTCAAATATCAGATTTTTGTTTTTCTGACTTTTTTTTTTTTTTTTTTCCCTTTTCTTTTTTCTCCCATTTTCCTTCCTCCTATATCATGCGGCAGACATCAGCCAATCACAGACTAGTATACGTATACCCTGTGAGCTTGTGCACATGCTCAGTAGGATCTTGTTCCCCAGAAAGCATGAATATAAAGAGACTGCAAAATTTGCTAATGGAAGTAAATTGGAAAGTGTATTAAAAATGCATGCTCTATCTGAATCGTAAAAGTTTATATTGACTTCAGTGCCGCATTTTAAACTTGCATGCTCTATCTGAATTATGAAAGTTTAATTTTGACTTTACTATCCCTTTAAATTCTGTGTACATGCCTTCTAGTGCTTCCCAAATTAAACTACTATTAAGGTTTTAAAGGGACAGTAAATGTTGGGAAAACTAGTACACAATTCTGCACTTTTTTCAGAATTATGTAACTTGACGATAGCCTTATGATTTATTTTTACTTGTTAAATGCATATGTCCCCCCCCCCCCCCCAAAAGTATACTTGCCTCTACTGTGAAGCTCTTCTCTTTAGTGCGGCTGCTTTTTCTAACAGTATGTCACAGGCTCACTGTCTAATCGCAGCGAGCCCGACTGTGCAGACAGATTTAGTTAGTGTAGGAGCACGCTACATGTAATTTAATGGTACTGCTTCATGGTAGAGGTAAGTATACCACACCAAGGTCTAAGAAATTAGCATATGAACCCTCTAGGTTTAGCTTTCAACTAAGAATACCAAGAGAGCATAGTAAATTGGAAAGTTGTTTAAAATGACATGCCCTATATCAGTGATTTTTAACCTTTTTTTTGCAGTGGCACACTTTTTTACATTAAAAAATCCTGTGGCACACCACCATCCCAAAATTTTAAAAAAATCACACATTGTAGCCTAATACAGCATATATATATATATATATATACACATACTGTATGTATTGTGCTGTTATGCCATGCCTCCTACAAAACTACCCCTGCACTGGGAGTAAAAAACAAGCAAAGTTTAAAAAATAAGTCACACTGTTGTCAGTCTGCCATGGCACACCTGAGGATCTCTCACGGCACACTAGTGTGCCACGGCACACTGGTTGAAAAACACTGCCCTATATGAATCATGAACCGTTTTCTTTGTTTTTTTTTGTTTTGTTTTTTGGACTTGACTGTCCCTTTAAGTTTTTTTATTTTATTTTTTTATGTTTGTTTCTTTGGTATAAAAGCATGTAAATAGTGCACACTACATATTCATATCTGCCCTCTCCTTACCTTTCCTCGCTTATCTCTATATCACTCATTTCTTTCTTAATCAAATGTACTATTTTTTTTTTTTTTTTTTTTAAACTTTTTTTTGTCAGCAACTCCTTTCTCCTTGTTTTGGTTGTACAAGTCTGCCTCATCACAATCTCTTCCCATTTGTCTGATCATCTATCCTAAAAGTACATTTTCTCACAAGTATGTAGTTCAGTAAGGGCTAGATTTATTAAAGCTGAGGTGTACAGGGGCGCGTATACGTGCCCCTGTACGCCTCAGCGCGCCTGTGGCGGGGCGAAATTACCCGCAGGTATTCTCTATTGCACACAAGCGCAATTTTGTGCTTGCGTGCAATCCCGCCCCCTGCCCGCGTACAGCCAATCAAGCGCGGGCAGGAGCTGTCAATCTCCTCAGTCTGACTAGACCGAGGAGATTGAATTTCGCCACCTTAGAGGTGGCGAATAGGTTAAGGAAGCGGCGATCTGGTGACCGCTGCTTGATAAATATGGCGAGCAAGTTCTTATGAGAACTTGCAGCCGTAGGGCTTTAATAAATCTAGCCCTAAGTGTGTGTGCGGGAGAGGGCTAAGGGGAGATAGTTTACTACTCAGCACTGCTGCTCAGTCAAAAGCTGTTCATGTAAGATGTTTTTGAGAATACTTTTTCTTCTACATTGGTGTGTCCGGTCCACGGCTTCATCCTTACTTGTGGGATATTCTCTTCCCTAACAGGAAATGGCAAAGAGAGCACAGCAAAAGCTGTCCATATAGCTCCCCCTCTGGCTCCGCCCCCCCAGTCATTCTCTTTGCCGCTCTGAACAAGTAGCATCTCCACGGGGATGGTAAAGAGTATGTGGTGTTAGATTTTATTTCTTCTATCAAGAGTTTATTTTAAAATAGTACCGGTTTGTACTATTTACTCTACAACAGAAAGTGATGAAGAGTTCTGTTAAAAGAGTATGATTTTAGCAACAGTAACTAAAATCCATTGCTGTTCCCACGCAGGACAGTTGAAACCAGAGAACGACTTTTCTGCTCCAGGTATGACTAGTCTCTTTTCTAACAAGACATAGTAATGCTAGAAGACTGTCATTTTCCCTCTTGGGACCGGTAAGCCATTTTCTTAGAATCATAACAGAATGAAGGCTTATAAATGGGCTCTATACTGGTTGACACTATGGTGGGCTAAATCGATTGATTTATATAATATTTATTTGACTTTTGGGAACGTTTTTATTTCACCTGGCAGTTGGTTAGACAGCTAATTTAGTCAGGAAGGCCCCTTCACTCTGGTATGCAGAGGGAGGAGGCCTCATTTTCGCGCCTCAGTTGCGCAGTTACTTTTGGAAGCAATGCATGCAGCTTCATGTGAGAGGGTCCTGTGGCCATAAAAACGATTTCTAGAAGGCTTATTTCTGTGGTGAATAACCCCCAAGGAAGGTAAAAGCTGCAGTAAAGGCTGTGGCAGGGACTGTAGTGGGTTCAAACTGGTAAATTAAACAATTAGCTCCGGTTTGCTCATTTAAGGTGTTAGAGACTCGAAATTTGGTGTGCAATACTTTCAAAGCATTAAGACACTAGGGTGTAAATTTTGTAAAAATCGGATATTTCTCCAACATAGGTGTGTCCGGTCCACGGCATCATCCTTACTTGTGGGATATTCTCCTCCCCCACAGGGAAAGGCAAGGAGAGCACACAGCAAGAGCTGTCCATATAGCTCCCCCTCTGGCTCCGCCCCCCAGTCATTCTCCTTGCCGCTCTGAACAAGTAGCATCTCCATGGGGATGGTGAGGAGTTTGTGGTGTTTAGTTGTAGTTTTTTTATTCTATCAAGAGTTTATTTTAAAATAGTGCTGGTATGTACTATTTACTCTGAAACAGAAAGAGATGAAGAGTTCTGTTTAAAAGAGGTGTATGATTTTAGCAGCAGTAACTAAAATCGGTTGCTGTTCCCACACAGGACTGCTGAGCTGAGAGAACTTCAGTTGGGGGGAACAGTTTGCAGACTTTTCTGCTCAAGGCATGACTAGCCATTTTTCTAACAAGACTGTGTAATGCTGGAAGGCTGCCATTTTTCCCTCATGGGGATCGGTAAGCCATTTTCTTAGACTCAAACAGAATAAAGGGCTTATTATGGGCTATATACTGGTAGACACTTTTAGGGGCTAAATCGATTGCTTTATTTAAGTATTATATGCAGTTTGAAGTTGAATTTCACACTTTTATAACATTGGGGAACGTTTTTAGCGCCAGGCACTTAAGACACCTTCCCAGTCAGGAAGTGCCTTTCTCTGTAGTAGGCAGAGCCTCATTTTCGCGCCATTACTGCGCAGTTACTTTTGAGTACAGTACATGCAGCTGCATTTGTGAGGGTCTGGAATCCACTGAAAACGTTCCTAGAAGGCTTCATTTGGTATCGTATATCCCCCTGGGATTAGTGAAGTCGCAGCAAGGGCTGTGGCTGGGACTGTAAGGGGGTTAAAATTGTAAACGGCTCCGGTTTCCACATTTTAAGGGTTAACAGCTTGAAAATTGGGGTGCAATACTTTGAATGCATTAAGACACTGTGGTGAAAATTTGGTAAAGATTGGATAATTCCTTCATAGTTTTTCACATATTCAGTAATAAAGTGTGCCCTGTTTAACATTTAAAGAGACGGTAACGGTTTTGTTTTAAAACGTTTTTTGTGCTTTATTAACCAGTTTAGGCCTGTTTAACATGTCTGTACCTTCAGATAGATCATGTTCTGTATGTATGGAAGCCACTGTGGTTCCCCCTTCAAATATGTGTGATAATTGTGCCATAGCGTCCAAACAAAGTAGGGACAGTACTGTCACAAATAGTAAAGTTGCCCAGGATGATTCCTCAGATGAAGGAAGTAGACACAGTTCTACATCATCTCCTTCTGTGTCTATACCAGTTATGCCCGCGCAGGCGACCCCTAGTACTTCTAGCGCGCCAATGCTTGTTACTATGCAACAATTGACGGCAGTAATGGATATCTCCAATAGCTAATATTTTATCCAAAATGCCAGCATTTCAGAGAGAGCGCGATTGCTCTGTTTTAAACACGGTAGAGCAGGAGGGCGCTGATAATTTTTCTGTCATACCCTCACACCAATCTGAAGTGGCAGTGAGGGAGGGTTTGTCAGATGGGGAAATTTCTGATACAGGAAGAATTTTTCAGCAGGCAGAACCTGATGTTGTGACATTTAAATTGAGCATCTCCGCGCATTACTTAAGGAGGTGCTATCTACTCTGGATGATTGTGACAATCTGGTCATCCCAGAAAAATTGTGCAATATGGACAAGTTCCTTGAGGTCCCGGTGCACCCTGATGCTTTTCCGATACCTAAACGGGTGGCGGACATAGTGAATAAGGAGTGGGAGAAGCCAGGCATACCTTTTGTCCTTCCTCCTATATTTAAGAAATTGTTCCCTATGGTCGACCCCAGGAAGGACTTATGGCAAACAGTCCCTAAGGTCGAGGGGGCGGTTTCTACTCTAGCCAAGCGCACGACCATTCCTTTTGAGGATAATTGTGCTTTCAAAGATCCTATGGATAAAAAATTGGAGGGTTTGCTTAAAAATATTTTTGTACAGCAGGGTTACCTTCTTCAACCTATTTCGTGCATTATTCCTGTCACTACAGCGGCGTGGTTCTGTTTCGGGGAACTGGAAAAGTCGCTCAGTAGGGAGACTCCGTATGAGGAAGTCATGGACAGAATTCACGCACTTAAGTTAGCTAATTCCTTTATTTTAGATGCCGCTTTGCAGTTAGAGAGGTTAGCGGCGAAAAATTCAGGGTTTGTAATTGTGTTGCGCAGAGCGCTCTGGCTAAAGTCTTGGTCGGCGGATGTATCTTCCAAGACAAAATTGCTAAAGATCCCTTTCAAAGGTAAGACCCTTTTTGGGCCAGAATTGAAAGAGATTATTTCAGACATCACTGGGGGAAGGAGCCATGCCCTCCCACAAGATAAACCTTTTAAGGCTAAGAATAAGTCCAATTTTCGTTCCTTTCGCAATTTCAGGAACGGACCGGCTTCCAACTCGGCAGCCTCTAGACAAGAGGGTAACTCTTCCCAGACTAAACCAGCTTGGAAACCAATGCAAGGCTGGAACAAGGGTAAACAGGCCAAGAAGCCTGCTGCTGCTACCAAGACAGCATGAAGGGGTAGCCCCCGATCCGGGACCGGATCTTGTAGGGGGCAGACTCTCTCTCTCTTCGCTCAGGCTTGGGCAAGAGATGTTCAGGATCCCTGGGCACTAGAAATAGTTTCTCAGGGTTATCTTCTGGAATTCAAGGAACTACCCCCAAGGGGAAGGTTCCACATGTCTCACTTATCTTCAAACCAAATAAAGAGACAGGCATTCTTACATTGTGTAGAAGACCTGTTAAAGATGGGAGTGATACACCCAGTTCCAACTGTGGAACAAGGTCAGGGGTTTTACTCAAATCTGTTTGTAGTTCCCAAAAAAGAGGGAACTTTCAGACCAATTCTGGATTTAAAAATTCTAAACAAATTCCTCAGAGTTCCATCATTCAAAATGGAAACCATTCGGACGATTTTACCAACAATCCAGGAGGGTCGATATATGACTACCGTGGACTTAAAGGATGCGTACCTGCATATTCCTATCCACAAAGATCATCATCAGTTCCTGAGGTTTGCCTTTCTGGACAAACATTACCAGTTCGTGGCTCTTCCGTTCGGTTTAGCCACTGCTCCCAGAATTTTCACAAAGGTGCTAGGGTCCCTTCTAGCGGTTCTAAGGCCGAGGGGCATTGCTGTAGCACCTTACCTAGACGACATCCTAATCCAAGCGTCGTCTCTTTCCAAAGCAAGGGCTCATACAGACATTGTTTTAGCCTTTCTCAGGTCTCACGGGTGGAAGGTGAACATAGCAAAAAGTTCCCTGTCCCCGTCCACAAGGGTTCCCTTTCTGGGAACAATAATAGATTCTGTAGAAATGAAGATTTTCCTGACGGAGGTCAGAAAATTTAAAGCTTCTAAACGCTTGTCAAGTTCTTCAATCTATTCCTCAGCCTTCCATAGCTCAGTGCATGGAGGTAATAGGATAAATGGTTGCAGCAATGGACGTGGTTCCTTTTGCTCGAATTCATCTAAGACCATTACAACTGTGCATGCTCAAACAGTGGAATGGGGATTATGCAGACTTGTCTCCCCAGATTCAAGTAGACCAGGTAACCAGAGACTCACTCCGCTGGTGGTTGACTCAGAATCACCTGTCTCAGGGAATGAGTTTCCGCAGACCAGAGTGGGTCATCGTCACGACCGATGCCAGTCTCTTAGGCTGGGGCGCGGTCTGGGACTCCCTGAAAGCTCAGGGTCTATGGTCTCGGGAAGAGTCTCTTCTCCCGATAAACATTTTGGAACTGAGAGCGATATTCAATGCGCTCCTGGCCTCACCTAGTGAAGGCCAGATTCATAAGATTTCAGTCGGACAACATGACGACTTTAGCGTACATCAATCATCAGGGGGGGAACAAAGAGTTCCTTGGCGATGAGAGAGGTATCCAAGATCATCAAATGGGCGGATTATCACTCCTGCCACCTATCTGCAATTCACATCCCAGGAGTAGACAATTGGGAGGCGGATTATTTGAGTCGTCAGACTTTCCATCCAGGGGAGTGGGAACTCCATCCGGAGGTCTTTGCCCAGTTAACTCAACTATGGGGCACTCCAGATATGGATCTGATGGCGTCTCGTCAGAATTTCAAGGTTCCTCGCTATGGGTCCAGATCCAGGGATCCCAAGGCGACACTAGTGGATGCATTGGTGGCGCCTTGGTCGTTCAACCTAGCTTATGTGTTTCCACCGTTCCCTCTCCTTCCCAGGCTTGTAGCCAGGATCAAACAGGAGGAGGCCTCGGTGATTCTGATAGCTCCTGCGTGGCCACTCAGGACTTGGTATGCAGACCTGGTGAATATGTCATCGGCTCCACCATGGAAGCTACCCTTTGAGACGGGATCTTCTAGTACAAGGTCCTTTCGAACATCCAAATCTAGTCTCTCTGCAACTGACTGCTTGGAAATTGAACGCTTGATTTTTATCTAAGCGTGGGTTTTCAGATTCAGTTATAGATTCTCTGGTCCAAGCCAGAAAGCCTGTGACTAGGAAAATTTATCATAAGATATGGAAAAAATATATTTGTTGGTGCGAATCCAAGGGATTCTCTTGGAGTAAAATTAAAATTCCTAGGTTCCTTTCTTTTCTCCAAGAAGGTTTGGATAAAGGATTGTCAGCGAGTTCTCTAAAAGGGCAGATATCTGCTCTGTCTGTTTTGTTGCACAAACGTCTGGCAGCAGTGCCAGATGTACAGGCCTTAGTCAGAATCAAGCCTGTCTACAGACCCATGACTCCTCCATGGAGTCTAAACTTAGTTCTTTAAGTTCTTCAAGGGGTTCCGTTTGAACCTTTACATTCCATAGATATTAAGTTACTATCTTGGAAAGTTCTGTTTTTGGTTGCTATTTCTTCTGCTAGAAGAGTTTCTGAATTGTCTGCTTTGCAGTGTACTTCACACTATCTGGTATTCCATACAGATAAGGTTGTTTTGCGTACCAAGCCTGGTTTTCTTCCAAAAGTGGTTTCCAACAGGAATATTAACCAGGAAATAGTTGTTCCTTCTCTGTGTCCGAATCCAGTTTCGAAGAAGGAACGTTTGTTACACAACCTAGATGTGGTCCGTGCTCTAAAATACTATTTAGAAGCAACAAATGATTTCAGACAGACTTCTTCCTTGTTTGTCGTTTATTCTGGTAAGAGGAGAGGGCAGAAAGCTACTGCTACCTCTTTCTTTTTGGCTGAAAAGCATAATCCGATTGGCTTATGAGACTGCCAGACGGCAGCCTCCTGAACGAATTACAGCTCACTCTACTAGAGCTGTGGCTTCCACATGGGCCTTCAAGAACGAGGCTTCTGTTGATCAGATCTGTAAGGCAGCGACTTGGTCTTCTCTGCATACTTTTGCCAAATTTTACAAATTCGATACTTATGCTTCTTCGGAGGCTATTTTTGGGAGAAAGGTTTTGCAAGCCGTGGTACCTCCCGTTTAGGTAACCTGACTTGTTCCCTCCCTTCATCCGTGTCCTAAAGCTTTGGTATTGGTTCCCACAAGTAAGGATGAAGCCGTGGACTGGACACACCAATGTTGGAGAAAACGGAATTTATGTTTACCTGATAAATTTCTTTCTCCTACGGTGTGTCCGGTCCACGGCCCGCCCTGGCTTTTAGTCAGGTTTAAAAAAATGTTTGTTTCTGCTCACTACAGTCACCACGGCACCCTATAGTTTCTCCTTTTTCTCCTAACCGTCGGTCAAATGACTGGGGGGCGGAGCCAGAGTGAGAGCTATATGGACAGCTTTTGCTGTGCTCTCTTTGCCATTTCCTGTTAGGGAAGAGAATATCCCACAAGTAAGGATGAAGCCGTGGACCGGACACACCGTAGGAGAAAGAAATTTCAGGTAAGCATAAATTCTGTTTTCCTTTAATTTTTGAAATATTAAGTTTGAGTTATAGCAATTTCTTAATCTATCGCTACACATACACTTTATTTTGTTTGCCGATATTTGCAAAATAGCGCATAGTTTGTATCTATGTGTATCTAATTTATATTCAAACCAGTGTATGGAGAGAACGGGTTGTCCTGGTTAATCAGTGTCTGCAGTAGTGATGCCTGTTTTGTTAGGCGTAGTTTTACTTTTACTTTTCTAGCTAATTACAACAAACTGATACACAAGGATTATTTAGATAAGAGAACATATAGACAAGTCAGCTTCCTTCTCCCCTTCACAAGAGATCACAATACATTCAATATAATGAGCATTTTTACAACTGTACCTGTTTTTCAGTTTGTATTTATCCTGGTGCTTTAGTATTCTGGTCTTTTGCATTTTGAGTACATTTCATTATTTTCTTTGCTTTTTTTTTTATGTCTAACATGCAGTATTTATTATACATGCATAAAAATGTGTTAATTCATTCTAGGTCTGAATTCTATTATCAGTTTGCTAAAATTGTAAAACCATTTATTTAAAATGAAGGTGACGAATTAGTGCCTGGTTTTTAATAATCCTATTAAAAACAAAGGCACTTAAACCCCTTAACGACCGAGGACGTGCAGGGTACGTCCTCAAAAAAAAAAGGCAGTTAACGCCTGAGGACGTACCCTGCACGTCCTTGGTGTGGAAAGCAGCTGGAAGCGATCCTGCTCGCTTCCAGCTGCTTTCCGGTTATTGCAGTGATGCCTCGATATGGAGGCATCCTGCAATAACTTTTTGAAGCCATTCGATGCAGAGAGAGCCACTCTGTGGCCCTCTCTGCACCGGAGATCGGGGGCTTACTTCGTTGGTGGGTGGGAGCAGGACCGGGAGGTGGGTGGTGGCCATCGATGGCCCTGGAGATGTGGAGGTGGGTGAGTATGTCCGGGGGGCGCGCACGGACGCGTGCATGGGAGGGAGCGGGTGGGAACCGCTGCACTACAGAAAAAGTGAGTACAAATTTAAAAAAAAAGGAAAAAAAAAAAAAGATCAGGCATGTTGTGGGGTTTGGTCTGGGGGGGGGGAAGCTACACTACAGAAAAAAAACAAAAAAAAAAAACTACATTTTTTTTTTTTTTTTTTTTTGCAAACTGGGTGCTGGCTGCCATTACCCAAGATGGCCCTCAATAAGGCAGATGGGGAGGGTTAGAGAGCTGTTTTGGGGGGGATCATAGAGGTTGGGGGCTAAGGGGGGATGCTACACCACAGCATATGTAAATATGCTAAAAAAAAAAAATTAAGCTTTTATTTTAGTACTGGCAGACTTTCTGCCAGTACTTAAGATGGCGGGGACAATTGTGGGGGAGGGAAGGGAGCTGTTTGGGAGGGATCAGGGGGTCTGATGTGTCAGGTGGGAGGCTGATCTCTACACTAAAGCTAAAATTAACGCTACAAGTTCCCTACAAGCTCCCAAATTAACCCCTGCACTGCTGGGCATAATACACGTGTGGTGCGCAGCGGCATTTAGCAGCCTTCTAATTACCAAAAAGCAATGCCAAAGCCATATATGTCTGCTATTTCTGAACAAAGGGGATCCCAGAGAATCATTTACAACCATTTGTGCCATAATTGCACAAGCTGTTTGTAAATGATTTCAGTGAGAAACCTAAAATTGTGAAAAATTTAACTTTTTTTTTTTTTTTATTTGATCCGCATTTGGCGGTGAAATGGTGGCATGAAATATACCAAAATGGGCCTAGATCAATACTTTGGGTTGTCTACTACACTAAAGCTAAAATTACCCCAAAAAGCTCCCTACATGCTCCCTAATTAACCCCTTCACTGCTGGGCATAATACACGTATGGTGCACAGTGGCATTTAGCGGCCTTCTAATTACCAAAAAGCAACGCCAAAGCCATATATGTCTGCTATTTCTGAACAAAGGGGATCCCATAGAAGAATTTACAAGCATTTATGCCATAATTGCACAAGCTGTTTGTAAATAATTTCAGTGAGAAACCGAAAGTTTGTGAAAAAGTGAATGATTTTTTGTATCTGATCGCATTTGGCGGTGAAATGGTGGCATGAAATATACCAAAATTGGCCTAGATCAATACTTTGGGATGTCTACTAAAAAATATATACATGTCAATGGATATTCAGTGATTCCTGAAAGATATTAGTGTTCTAATGTAACTAGCGCTAATTTTGAAAAAAAAATGGTTTGGAACTAGCAAAGTGCTACTTGTATTTATAGCCCTATAACTTGCAAAGAACATGTAAACATTGGCTATTTCTAAACTCAGGACAAAATTTAGAAACTATTTAGCATAGGTGTTTTTTGGTGGTTGTAGATATGTAACAGATTTTGAGGGTCAAAGTTAGAAAAAGTGTGTTTTTTTTCCATTTTTTCCTTCTATTTTATATATATATATATATATATATATATATATATATATATATATATATATATATATATATATATATATATATAAATTATAGTAAATTATAAGATATGATGAAAATAATGGTATCTTTAGAAAGTCCATTTAATGGCGAGAAAAACGGTATATAATGTGTGGGTACAGTAAATGAGTAAGAGGAAGATTACAGCTAAACACAAACACCGCAAAAATGTAAAAATAGCCTCCTTGGTCCCAAACGGACAGAAAATGCTGCGGTCATTAAGGGGTTAATTAATCAAAATTGACATTTCAAACATTTTCTTTAAAAACATACCTTTTAATCCTGTCGGTCGCTGCATCGCTTCCTCCACCCATTGCAAGTCCTCTTTGCGGGTCCAAAATAACGAATCCAGCTTCATTCAATCACGGCGTTCCCTCAGGCCATGATCCCCCCCCCGGGGGAACGCCGTGATTAGTAGGAAGCCGGATTAGTCATTTCTGAGGTAAGCTGAGGCTTCCGACGGCCGGAGTAATCGATTGAGCTGCTTTCAGGATTAAAAGGTAAGTTTTTGAAGAAAATGCTTGAAATGTCAATTTTGATTAATTAAAGTGCCCTTGTTTTTAATAGGATTATTAAAAACCGGGCACTTATTCTTCAAATTTGACCATCACTTTAAAGACACAAATCAAATGCCAAATGAGCATTTTTACTTTTTTTTTTTTTTGTTGTTGATTGAAATAATTTGTTTGTATATGTATCTCCTTGCTGTATGTCCCTCTAATCCGTTATTGTTGCAGAGCTTTCAAGTCTGTTAAAAATTTTTTATATGGTTTATATAGTTTTTCAGTTTTGTGTAGCACTTATCGCTGTAGATTTCACAAGTTCATAATTTATTTTGTTAAATAAGTTTTTTTTGTGGGGGTGGTGGTTGTTTATGGTCAAATTTATTTGGATTTGTTAGTGGAGTAGACATTTCTTTCATATAATACACAATAATAAAAATGACTGTCGGTGATGAGTGCTTTTTTTTATAATCACCTTTCCTCCATGTTTATACTTTAAATATAATTTCTCTTGTTAAGTGTATCCAGTCCACGGATCATCCATTACTTGTGGGATATTCTCCTTCCCAACAGGAAGTTGCAAGAGGATCACCCACAGCAGAGCTGCTATATAGCTCCTCCCCTAACTGTCATATCCAGTCATTCTCTTGCAAGCCTCAACCAAGATGGAGGTCGTAAGAGGAGTGTGGTGTTTTATACTTAGTTTATTCTTCAATCAAAAGTTTATTTTTAAATGGTGCCGGAGTGTACTGTTTATCTCAGGCAGTATTTAGAAGAAGAATCTGCCTGCGTTTTCTATGATCTTAGCAGAAGTAACTAAGATCCATGGCTGTTCTCACATATTCTGAGGAGTGAGGTAACTTCAGAGAGGGAATGGCGTGCAGGTTTTCCTGCAATAAGGTATGTGCAGTTAAATATTTTTCTAGGGATGGAATTTGCTAGAAAATGCTGCTGATACCGAACTAATGTAAGTAAAGCCTTAAATGCAGTGATAGCAACTGGTATCAGGCTTATTAATAGAGATACATACTCTTATAAAAATGTAATATAAAACGTTTGCTGGCATGTTTAATCGTTTTTATATATGTTTGGTGATAAAACTTATTGGGGCCTAGTTTTTTTCCACATGGCTGGCTTGAATTTTGCCTAGAAACAGTTTCCTTAGGCTTTCCACTGTTGTAATATGAGTGGGAGGGGCCTATTTTGCCGTTTTTTTTGCACAGCAAAAATTACAGACAGACATCCAGCTTCTTCCTGCATGATCCAGGACATCTCTGGAGGGCTCAAAAGGCTTCAAAGTCGTTTTTGAGGGAGGTAAAAAGCCACAGTAGAGCTGTGGCAGTTGTGACTGTTTGAAAAAACGTTTTTGTCTGTTATTATTCTGTTTTGGGTATTAAGGGGTTAATCATCCATTTGCAAGTGGGTGCAATGCTCTGCTAACTTGTTACATACACTGTAAAAATTTCATTTGTGTAACTGCCTTTTTTCACTGTTATTTCAAATTTTGACAATTTGTGTTTCTTAAAGGTGCAGTAACGTTTTTTTATATTGCTTGTAAACTTGTTTAAAGTGTTTCCAAGCTTGCTAGTCTCATTGCTAGTCTGTTTAAACATGTCTGACACAGAGGAAACTACTTGTTCATTATGTTTGAAAGCCATGGTGGAGCCCCATAGGAGAATGTGTACTAAATGTATTGATTTCACCTTAAACAGTAAAGATCAGTCTTTAACTATAAAAGAATTATCACCAGAAGATTCTGACGAGGGGGAAGTTATGCCGACTAACTCTCCCCACATGTCAGACCCTTCGCCTCCCGCTCAGGGGATGCACGCTAATATGGTGCCAATTACATCAGGGACGCCCATAGCGATTACCTTGCAGGACATGGCTGCAATCATGAATAATACCCTGTCAGAGGTATTATCTAGATTGCCTGAATTAAGAGGCAAGCGCGATTGCTCTGGGGTTAGGAGAAAAGCAGAGCGCGCAGATGCTGTAAGGGCCATGTCTGATACTGCGTCACAATATGCAGATCATGAGGACGGAGAGCTTCAGTCTGTGGGTGACATCTCTGATTCGGGGAAACCTGATTCAGAGATTTCTAATTTTAAATTTAAGCTTGAGAACCTCCGTGTGTTGCTTGGGGAGGTATTAGCTGCTCTGAATGACTGTAACACAGTTGCAGTACCAGAGAAATTGTGTAGGCTGGATAAATACTATGCGGTACCGGTGTGTACTGATGTTTTTCCTATACCTAAAAGGATTACAGAAATTATTAGCAAGGAGTGGGATAGACCCGGTGTGCCCTTTTCCCCACCTCCTATATTTAGAAAAATGTTTCCAATAGTCGCCACTACACGGGACTTATGGCAGACGGTCCCTAAGGTGGAGGGAGCAGTTTCTACTTTAGCAAAGCGTACTACTATCCCGGTTGAGGACAGTTGTGCTTTTTCAGATCCAATGGATAAAAAATTGGAGGGTTACCTTAACAAAATGTTTATTCAACAAGGTTTTATTTTACAGCCCCTTGCATGAATTGCGCCTGTCACGGCCGCGGCAGCATTCTGGTTTGAGGCCCTGGAAGAGGCCATCCCTACAGCTCCATTGACTGAAATTATTGACAAGCTTAGAACACTTAAGCTAGCTAACTCATTTGTTTCTGATGCCATTGTTCATTTGACTAAACTAACGGCTAAGAATTCCGGATTAGCGTAGGGCGCTATGGCTTAAATCCTGGTCAGCTGACGTGACTTCGAAGTCTAAATTACTCAACATTCCTTTCAAGGGGCAGACCTTATTCGGGCCTGGTTTGAAGGAAATTATTGCTGACATTACTGGAGGTAAGGGTCACACCCTTCCTCAGGACAGGGCCAAAGCAAAGGCCAAACAGTCTAATTTTCATGCCTTTTCGAAATTTCAAGGCAGGTGCAGCATCAACTTCCTCCGCTTCAAAACAAGAGGGAACTTTTGCTCAATCTAAGCAGGCCTGGAAACCTAACCAGTCCTGGAACAAAGGCAAGCAGGCCAGAAAGCCTGCTGCTGCCTCTAAGACAGCATGAAGGAACGGCCCCCTATCCGGCGACGGATCTAGTAGGGGGCAGACTTTCTCTCTTCGCCCAGGCGTGGGCAAGAGATGTTCAGGATCCCTGGGCGTTGGAGATCATATCTCAGGGATATCTTCTGGACTTCAAAGCTTCCCCTCCACAAGGGAGATTTCCTCTTTCAAGGCTATCTGCAAATCAGATAAAGAGGCATTCCTACGCTGTGTGCAAGACCTCCTAGTTATGGGAGTGATCCATCCAGTTCCGCGGACGGAACAAGGACAGGGTTTTTATTCTAATCTGTTTGTGGTTCCCAAAAAAGAGGGAGCCTTCAGACCAATTTTGGATCTAAAGATCTTAAACAAATTCTTCAGAGTTCCATCTTTCAAAATGGAAACTATTCGGACCATCCTACCCATGATCCAAGAAGGTCAGTACATGACCACAGTGGACTTAAAGGATGCCTACCTTCACATACCGATTCCCAAAGATCATCATCATCGGTTTCTAAGGTTTGCCTTTCTAGACAGGCATTACCAATTGTAGCTCTTCCCTTCGGGTTGGCTACAGCCCCGAGAATCTTTACAAAGGTTCTGGGCTCACTTCTGGCGGTTCTAAGACCGCGAGGCATAGCGGTGGCTCCGTATCTAGACGACATCCTGATACAGGCGTCAAGCTTTCAAGTTGCCAAGTCTCATACAGAGATAGTTCTGGCATTTCTGAGGTCGCACGGGTGGAAAGTGAACGAGGAAA